>NC_133473.1:10444511-10562854 GCF_025370935.1 Choristoneura fumiferana
AGCGAGAACATAATTTAAATGTAAACATAAGAATAAAACCACATACTACCGTTTACAAAATAAACACATTTTTTTAAATAGAATCCGATTATTATCAAATATAATATTACATTTAAAACCATAAAAAGAGTCCAGTAGCTACAACAAATCGCATACTCATAACATGCAATCTTAACTTCTTGTACTAATGTCACACTTATTTTTATACTGCAAAAAGCCTCATCTCGGGGTAATTGAAAGGTTGAACAATTAAACCTTTAAATGATTTTTATTAGATTTCTATTACATAAACATAAATAGATTGTTAAAAAATCTATTTCAAATTAACAAATAAAATTATACTGTAAGGCATATCCAGAATTTCTTTTATAAAAAAAAAAACAAGAGAATCGCATTTCGGCAACGGTGCATACTTTATTTAAAATTCGGGAAAATTTAATTTTGGAAATTTCGATATATTTTATACCAAAAATGCAAGCACACAAGTTTAATCGACAAAAATAATCCATATTCTTCTTGCTTTTTTTCGAGTTGAAGTGAAATGACAGATCAAATAAAGTCAAATTATTTGGAATTCAGTGAGTAGACCCAACCACTGATACTCAGCATATTTTAAAAAAGAATAATTAAAAGTAATGTACTTTTGTCTCATGAGTGAGCAAAATGCATTTTGCTCACTGAAAACTCATAAAAAAACCGCCGCAAAAAGACAACTAAAAAGTTAAAAATAATTATGCACTACCAGCTGTTGCCCGCGATTTCATCCGCGGAGAATACGTTTATCACTATCCCGCGGGACTATGCTGATTTCCCACGAAATTAGCCTAAGTTAATTTAGCATAAGTACCTAGTAATATTTTTTTTTCTAAAACGCTTCCTGTCGGGGAAGTGTAAGGTTAGTACTTTTAAAAATCACAACATATGTTCTTTAGTTTCTGTTAACCTTAGCGATCCCCGACACCGACGACGCTTCGATAAAAAAATATTACTTAGCTTATGCTAAATTAATTTAGGCTAATTTTCCGGGAAATCAGCATAGTCCCCACGGGATAGTGATAAACGAATTCTTCGCAGATGAAGTCGTGGCCAACAGCTAGGTAGTGCATAATTATTTTTTACTTTTTAGTTGTCTTTTTTGGCGGCGTTTTTCTGTCGGCGTTTATTTTGCGGGCGTTTATTTTTATTTTTGCTCGCGTTTTTATTATTATTATTGAAATATCTACATACTTAATTACTGTTATTTGGATAAGTTACACCGACGATTCCAAAATACATAAAGGACGAAAATGGTCAAAATAACTTCGGTGAGTTTCATTTATTAGCAAAATTATATAAGAAACATAAACAATATTATAAAAGTATTTGTCATTAAAGTATTTAAGTACCATCATGAAGTGAGGTTGACCTTTCAGATTTCCGACGAGCAAATAGGGGGCGGCGGCTGGTTGACTCTGCTCTTGATTCGCCGTGTTGTGAATGCACGCTAGCGTTTGTTGTCGCAGCCCGCTGCACTCCGGATCCGTACTCATATTGTACAGACAAATTAGAAAAATATTGCCTCGCCGCAGACGGAAACTGAAAGAGAATGCTCTGGAAATATTTAAAAATACACTATTCTACTTTCTGTGCATGTACAGTTCTTTAAGCGTGATTGTGACTAGGAAAAACAATAGAAACACAGCGTGGGAGCACTTAGTTATATTAATGACTTAATTCCGACAGTAGCTCCGTCCCTGTTTCAGGACTCTCTATTCTTAGTGATCGTGTAAATAGGTGACAAAAATAAACGTTGCAAAATGTTAATTTCATTACTGAAGCTGCAATTCAAAGCAAAAATACTTACTAAGTACAATTACTTTAGTACTAAACCATACATACAATACAAGTACTCTTACAAAAACAATAAAGAAAATCAAATAACCATCGTTCGTTATGTAAAATCGCATTAATATTTAGTTGGCACAGAATCCACCGTAACAAAATTCAATTTAGTCGACGACAGTCCGACGCCCTTTATCTATGCACAGAAGGTCTTTTTATTTGATGGGCTCTCTGGGATACTGTTGTCTTAGTGAAATACGGCAAATAATGGCAATATTGTGGATAAGACAAGCAGATTTTATTAAAAAAAATATATTTATTTCTCATATTCACTTTCAACGACAAGATCTTCGAATACCTACTTATAATTTTACTCATTATTTTTGAAAGTCTGAACTTAAAAGAGTCTTCCATTGTTGCAATACTTATTCGTATTCACTTATAGTCACATTGCGTATTGATATATAGTCACACTGCTTGAATAAATCTATCTCAACAACCATTTAAAATGACCCCACATTGCGTACATTTTACTTAGGAAAGGGGCTCTGTTAACATTGTATATGCATAGATAACTACAAATTTGTACGGAATGTATTTGTACGCGAGTCTCTCTCACTTGGCCAGTTTTTCAAGGATGCTTTTCAAACACTTATTTCATGTGAAAGTTATTAATAAATGTTGTAAGACTTAATTTATTTACTTAATTTGGATAAATAAAATAAAAAAATCGGCCAAGAGCATGTCGGACACGCCCAAAATAGGGTTCCGTAGCCATTATGAAAAAATTAAGTAATATTTTTCTAAGGATTTCGCATTTTGTACGGAATATTCCAAGTTTAGGTATATTTTATACTTAGGCTGCTATTTACTCTTAAACTACTAATAATTCTTTATCACTATATTCACTTTAACGTTGAATACTTTGCAAACAGATCACTGAATCCAAAAATCGATTTAGCAACCCATTGGTTTTAACTACAAGGTTGGATGAGAAAAAAAAAACACCCCCACTTTACGTCTATGGGAGGTACACTAAAAAAAATTGTTTTAAATTTTTTTATTGTACCATTTTGTCGGCATAGTTAACTTATATATTCGTGCAAAATAACAGAGCTTTCTAGCATTGATAGTCCCTGAGAAAAGCCGCGGACGGACAGACAGACAGAGAGACAAACAGACAGACAGACATGGCGAAACTGTAAGGGTTCCGTTTTTGCCATTTTGGCTACGGAACCCTAAAAACTATAAATTCAGAATTTCACACTTAGAAAGTAAGGAAAAATCTGAATAAAACGCAAATATCACAGTGTAAGACTTAGATGTCATGATGTTTTGCCTACTAACCTAATTTAATATCATGCCTAATAAATGTATTTATTGTATGAAGTATATGCATGGACGGCGGGGTAGCGGTAGGCCTTGACGGAGATGGCGGGACGACCTGGATGTAATTCTTGACGACTGACCTAAGGCTGCTTTGGATCGGAAGAAAAGGAGGACTTGGGGTGAGACTTTTGTCCAGACGTGGGACATCAATCCAGGCTAGATAATAATAATAATATGCATGAAAAGGCACCAAAGGAAATTGATTCGTTTTCGAAATTTACTACATAGTTAATATGGTAGTGGTTTGGAGAAAATATTTAACTTCAAATTTGTATTCATAGAACCCTTGTAATTTCTGAATTAAAATAATTTCTTTGACTTGTGGACGGACAGACAGATGGATATCAACAAACTACAAAGGTTACGTTAAAAATTAAAAAAAAGATCAACAATTTATTGGCATGTCCGTCTAAAGCAAACACGTTGAATATTCATCACATTTAGATAGGGCGATAGACCCACATCAGAAAAACATCAAAAATGCATCAAGCGGAAATATCCGTCTATATTGTGAGAGCAATATCGCGACGCACGCGCCTCACTGTAGCTCGTGCCCTAGCCTATAATTTGTTAAGTGCGGGATTTACGTGCCTACTGTAATATGGACACTTATCTGTCTGTCGCCTGCAACTTCGTCTGCGTCTCTTAGGAACTTTACTCTTTCCCAGGATAAGAATAGCCTATGTTAACGGTGTCGGTGTAGTTCCAGCTATTATCCTTACGCACAAAGAGATGCAGACAAGAAAAAAGTTTGCCTTTTTACTACATTAGCATTAGATATACCAGATGATGGATTTATTTTTGTTCGCCAGAAATGAGTTGCAAAAATTACAATTAACATCTTCAATGGTTAGAATCTCTTTTAATTGTCTTATGTGTAATTTTATTCACTACTTGATTTTTGTATTGAAGAATCTATATGAGGGACTTTTGAATTAAAGTAAGTTAAAACTGGTATTTCAAATCTTCATAACATCAGAAGGTCATAAAAATATAAAATTAATCAACCTCAGCTAACCTAGCCGCAAACAAGTAACAAAACGCCATAAAGTGAAATTAATTTATGAAAAACATTACTTGAATTCGTTAGGGTGAACAAAACGCCAGGGCTGGCGCGACGACGTGACGTCGACCGCTCACTCACAAGTCACAGTTAATGAGGGGTCACCGCAGCCTCCGCTCTTGTTTGCTATGTTAGCATATTGTTTCAAATGCTTGTTGAAATTGCCACTTCACCCAAATATTTACGAAACAAAGAAGAAGATGGCATGTTGCTGCAATTTGACGGGTATCATGGTCCCAGATTATAAGAAATTTTAAATAAATCCATAAGTAAGTACTATTCTAACTTTTTAATTTTTTCAACCTGTTACAGAGGAAATAGCCATTATTATGATTCCGGAGCAAAAGGTAGCCGCTTTGTCTACGCTTCAGTTAATCTCAAATAAATCATTAAGCCATACAAAAATAATATATTCATCAAGCTATAGATATCAGTATTACAATAAGAAAACGATTTTCCATCTTCGATGAGCTTGTGAATATCTTGAGTGATCATGACGCTGGCATAACATGGAAATATTGGAAGCCAATGATAGGTCCACACGGTCTACATCCTGTATCCTATACAATATAATGTCTATGTTATCACAAAACAAAAGTATAAATATTGAAATACAAACTGAGATATGGATGCACAGAAAAACCAGAAAAGAGACCAGTGCTGGGAATCGAACCCAGGTCCTCAGCATTCCGTGCTGCGTGCTATAACCCCTACACCACCGCTGGACAGGAGTCTAGACACAAACTTGTCCTATGCACACATAACTCAGGTTGCTTTTTCGTACTACGCTACTTAAGCAGCAGCACTAGCGACATCTATGTTTAGCTCTCATCAAGAGACATCAACGCTCTTTTGGAACTAACCGCTCACCCAGAGTCGCTACTAAGCAATCAAATTATGATTGGTTTTTTTGAAGTCTTTTTGTATTTTTCTATGATATGGTTTTCACGGGATAACCGCAAAAGTAACAAATTTGGAGTTGAAATAAAATTTAAAAATACTCCATAAAAACCATCGTATAGTACATTGTGTCTTAAGGGCGGTAAACAAGGAATTACGAACGAGAATCTATTAGAAGCCCGAAGTCGAAGACGGGCTTTAATGAGTCGATGTTCGTAATTCTAGTACCGCCCGTGCGACATACAATTTTTCATCACATTTACGAGTAAAATTGTATATTTTTAAAAGAATATTTTTTCAAAAACTGCCGATACCGCGGACTAAGCGCCAGCCTCCGCGCCGCCCTACCCCAGCCTGCCCATGTGCCCCAGCTCGTGCACACCATGCAGTATCACACTCATTTACCGACCTTGGCTTCATGACAACCAAATTAGTCGACTCATTTACCGACCACGGGTTTCATGACAAGCACATTAAGGTCGAGGTTTTATTTGGGGGGTTGCAACCAAGGTAGCCTGCATGTTACGACACTGTTTACGAGCAAGTGTGATGAAAAAACTATATAATCATTAAATAGCAGCGACAAGGGAGAAAATAGTTTACAAATAGGTACACCACAAACCGAGAAACCCAGCGCGGATGATCACTGTTCAATTCCAGCCAACTTTTCATTTCTTTTAATAACAGGCCACAGAATATTATTATCTTGTATAAACATCCTTGTTCATACTTTCAATATTGTTTCGAGGGACAATACCGAGTATAGCGGGATCCCTATTCCGCCGCACGTGTATTGTGTATGCCTCGATGATTATTGTTCTCGAAAATTCACATGCTAACGATCCCCACAGCGGAACGAAAACAATTTCAGAAGCCAAACTGTTTCATTAGGGAAGATTAATGTTTACCAAAGATACGGAAAAAGTGTTTGGATCTTTTAGGTACAACTGTTCATTTTCTGTGCATCGTGCTTAACATATTATACTAGCTGTTTCCCGCGAGACTGTCCACGTAGAATTCGTTTATCGCTATCCCGTGGGAATCATGCAATTTTCCGGGATAAAAACTACTATTTCCTTCCCCCGGACTCAAACTATTTGTAAATCAAATTTCATCTAAATCGGTTCAGCGGTTTAGACGTGAAGATGTAACAAACAAACAAATAGAGTTACAAACGTTTGCATTTATAATATTAGTGGGATTCAACATTCACATTAAGGGGCTGTTTCACCATCCATTGATTAGTGTTAACTGACGGTTAAATGTGATGCCGTCTCCGTCTATTCGAACAAAACAAATAGAGACGGCATCACACCTAACCGCCAGTTAACACTTATCAATGGATGGTGAAACAGCCCCTAAACTTACTATTTAAAAGAAGAAAGCTGAACCCGTCCCATTTGATTTTGTATGTATGTATGTAAACTCTTTATTGTACAAAATTAGTAACAAACACAATTGACAAACATTGAGATATACACATGTACAAAGGCGAACTTATCCCTTTAAGCGATCTCTACCAGTCAACCTTTGAGTGGATGAGAGGAGCATTTTGTATTTACTTTCATAACCTAGCTGTTGCTACATGCATAAGATAAAGCAAGAAATAAATTTGTATAACTGAATTTGAAGCGATTCGTTAAACCGTAAAATTAACCTTATCAATTTAGAATGCCATAAGCAGGAACGATATTCGTAAATTTTGAATACCGGCGGCAGAGGGTTGATGGACTAATATTAGCAGGTACGTATCACAAACCGCAAGATCATGAAAACGTACCTCTACCCTCCGCTGGAATACATAGCTAGGTTAACTTCCATGTTTGGGCCCCATACATTATTTATTACATTAGTTGTAGGTACCTAGGTACCTACGTTGTTTACGTTGGTAGCCGTTGAGCAAACTAACCGTCCTACCGCAGCTAATACGGACAAATTAATCACCATTCACTGTTTACGTATTGATGTGCTTAACTTCATCGCATTTCAGACCGACTTGAATCTGTTTATCGGCTAAAATACCACGATAATAGCATAAATTATGCTAACAATGAATGTTGTGGCGACAGTTATGCTATTCGTGTTTGGCAAACATTTGAAAACGTGTCAGTTGTTGCACAGTGTGCCACCATTATGATATCTTAGTAGCATTATCATAACGTTTAAATGACATTATTCCTTTGTATGCAAACGTGCACGCTAAGTGTGGCTTATGGAGGAAAGAAGGAATTTCTCCGGCGGAAGCAGGAAAACGTCGACACGTGTTCAGTATAAAGGTAGATTTTTAAAGAAAATCGTTTTGAATATGCTGGGTGAAACTACTTTACTGCATTGAGTTTTCGTATTTTATTTTTAATTTTAATAACTTGGGCAGGTTTAATAAGACAGTGAATAAATATTATAATTTCTGTAATTTTTCGATTGTCTACTTATTTTTACATAATTTAAATATGAATTAATTTTTAGAGCAATTATTTAAATGATCAATAAGTTGTGTAACTGTCGCCAAATCGCAAACATAAATCTGGTAACGAATGGGGCGGCAAATGTTGTAAATCAAAACGTATCGTGCGTTTTAAGGCTATTAACGGGACCAATACAAACTAGAACGTCGTATAAAGTGATTAAAGTAACATTTCCCTGAGCGTCGGCAATGTTCTGGAGAATTATAATGTTGTTACGGTTCCCTACGCAACGAGTTGCCCAAATTATTTCGTACAACTTGCTGATGTAACTTCTCTGTAGTTGTCGCCATTGTTTATTATTTAGTTATTTATAGGTCAGTTGAATTTGATAAGTTTAGTGTCTGTTCTGACCTGAGAATATGTATTTACTTCTAGTACAGTATTCTAATAACATAGAGATAAAATTTTGTTTGTTTACGTGTACCTATGAGTAATTTCTGGGGTACTGAAATGCTTCTAAAAAAATCTGTGATGGAAATTTATGTCCTTGATAAATAAAGGTTTCGTTGTAAGCCAAAAATTTACCAAAATTCCCACTGGACGCAGAAGTCGTTGTCTGCAACAGATATGATTCTATCCCACGTCTGGGCTATGCCCACTTCTCTTTACCTTTACGTCTCCCAATCCTGAGTTATATCCGGCCACTCGCGCAGTTTCGTGTCCATCGTCTCGCCATCTCCGCCTCGGCTATTTACAGCTGTTTACAAACATTTTGAACAATACTTTATTTTTTCCGTCTTTGTTCGTATTTATGGCCTTGTAACTGTTTTGTCTCCCAAGAGGGAAGTAAGATGAGGGAAATTGTTGCATACATTCCATACTAATATACAGATATTTTTGTACAAAACGTATTAATTTAAAAACCTGCTTCACCCAAATTTTCTATCAACTAAAATTGGAACGGCTACCTCCCGGTAAAGGCAGATAAGACACGCTTACCTACAGCAGCTCAGAAACGCGGCATTTCAGAATTTTATTCTTAAACAAAATTCAAACTAAGGCGTAGAACAAAGTAGCATTAAATTTACGGCAAAGTAAGCGAAGCGTAAAACTCGTAAAAGTGCCTCATATGTCAATACCTTTTGAAATACGGTAATGGAAATGCGAAATAAAACAGAAAGCAAAGTATGATTAGTGAGTGCCATATGTCCCATAGCCGAGGTTTACAGCCACCCGGCCTCCTACCGCCCGCTGCAATACGAATCCATTTTAATATAAAATACATTTAAGTATTCACCACTATGACATTAAAGCACAGTTTGCTCTGCCAACCCGTTTAGCGGCATGCGCTAGAACGACGTTATAATTTATACCTGTGCATAATTATGTTTGTTCATTTCATACTTTGTCTACCCATTAATCTTTGTGTGATTTACTTGAGTCTATAATCATTGAAATTGTAGGGCCTTTAAATTTTTAGAGTTTAAGTAGTTGATTGGAATTTTTAATATTTCTTTACAGGATAAATACCTAACAAATGCATAGGTAGCTCGTGAGATCGCTTGTAACATGCGGGGCTATAATAAAATGTGGAAATGAAATTCGGCTTTTCAGAGACGGGGCTCTCTTGCACTGACGTGGCCTTATGGGTCTAGTTGCCAGCCAACCACCATCACAATATGCTCCTGCGCATGGACTTGGAATTACTTGAGAACTTTCATCCCCATATTTTCAAGTAAATAGGTCGAAATTTGAAAAGTGCCAGAGCAAATGTTTTTTAGGGTTCCGTACCTAAAAAGGAAAAATGGAACCCTTATAGGATTACTTTGCGGAGATGTTAGCAGAGGGGATGATGCAGTGTTAGCAGAGTCTTCTAAGCTCATAAGCAAAATGTACGCAATGTGGGGTCATTTTAGATGGCTTATTCACATATGCTCAATCAAGTACCTTGGCTGCACAATAACAGACACAAACCAGAGGCAAGATGAAATTGACGTTCGTATCCAAAACGCCCTAAGATGCTCAGCGGCCCTTCACAAAATTTTGGCGTCCAAGCTTATTATTAGAAGCACCAAGATGCGAGTCTACAAGACAGTGATAAGGCCAATCTTAATGTATGGGTGCGAAGCTTGGACGCTAACACTGAAGGAAGAGAATAAGCTATTAGTGGCGGAGAGGAAGATCTACAGGAAGATTCTGGGACCTACAAAACAAGTGGATGGAGCCTGGCGTTTCAGGAGAAATGTGGATGTGGAAGACCTGGTGGGCGAGCCCAACATTATAGGCGAGAGCAAGTCTGCGCGGCTTCGTTGGCTCGGCCACGTGGAGAGAATGGGAGAGGATCGTGCGGCCAAGAGAGCATACCTAGGACAACCGACTGGAAGACGGCCAATCGGAAGGCCTAGGTATCGCTGGTTGGATGAAGTCCGAAAAGACCTGTGCGACATGCAGGTGGCAGACTGGCGCCTTGTTGTACAGGATAGGAACAATTGGCGGAGTCTTGTGTCGGAGGCCAAGATCCAATTTGGGTCGCTGAGCCGGCGAAGTAACTAAGTATTCACATATGCAGTCAGACATGAAAAATTATGATTTTCAGATTTTTCTTATTTATTGTGCTATAAGAGCTACTTTTATGCAAAATTCCAAGTTTCTAGGACAGCCGAAAGTACCCTATAACTTTTTCTGTTAAGGCAATTTGTATGGAAACACCTTTTTAATGACTGTAGCTTTTGATTGACTTGAGACTTAGAGATTGGATTTTTTCACAGCTTTCGTGACTATTGACCCGAGTTTAGGGTTTTAATTTCAACTCGATACCTATACTCCGCGCGTTAACGAGATAAAGGGTCTTGACAGACAGCAAAGTAATCCTATAAGGTTTCAATTTTTTCCTTTTAAGGTACGGAACCCTAAAAAACATTTGCTCTGGCGCTTTTCAAATTTCGACCTATTTAGGTACTTGAAAATATGGGGATTACTACATATAAGTATATTTATCGGAAAAATGTGTAGCTATGCTTAGTAAAAATGCCGTCTTAATTATAATCCTACCCTCCTGACTTACAATAAAGGACGTAAGGTGTCAAGAGTTCACTATGAAGAATTACTTAGTCCTTTTGTGTTGGCAGGGTAGAATACACGTCGTATTGCTAAAATGTGGCTATCCGCAAAATATTTATGTTTTACCAAAGAACATCGGATGGATGGATGTATAAAAGAACAAAAAAAAATAGTTTATATTTATAGCAATTTATTAAAATAGGTTATTTTCGGTAAACCGTAGAAGTTTCTATTTACTATTATTGGCAGAATAGGTATCGAAAATACAAACTGAAATTCCTCACAGACACAAATTCTTCTATGCACCTCATATCTCAGCTTCAATCAAATTTTCAATTTAGGTTTTACGGGATGACCGTAAAAGTAAAAATTTGGAATTGAAATAAAAAATAAAAAAATATTCCAAAAAAACAATCTTAGAATAGGTATCCTAAATAAATTAAATACTTCCCAAAATTACTATTCCACGCGGAAGAAGTCGCGGGCAAAAGCTAGTGAATAAAAATAAATAATTATGACAGCCCATTAATAAGGTCTGTTGATGTTTTACAGCCCATTGTGCCACGAACGTTCTCATGAACTTTAGTAAATTGCAAGGAAAAGTTTTAAAATGAAACACATATTTACTGGAAGCCAATAAAAATAAATCAATGAGGTTGTAAAACTAACGTCTATTGACGAGCAGAATGATTTAAAAGCTCGCGCTCATATTTTCATAGTCCAAACACTCCATGTTTTTTTAATAAAACGGCCAATGTAAAACCGAATTTAGAGACTCACACTAGAATGATTTAAAGTCCTTTACTTGTTTGTCATTGACAGAAGTGGCACAAAAGTTCGTTTTAGGCAGTAATATACAAAATAGGCTGCTTAAAAAAAGGAAAGAACTCATTAATCTTTTTTAATCTCAAAGTATGATTACGGTGCAGCCGCAGGTCTGCCAGTTCGATGCTCGGGCGAGATTAAAAGTCCGGTGCAGTTGTATGAGGTATGACTGCTGTGAGAGCAACCTGAATGCACATGCACTCGCTACACTCCTCGTTTGTTACGAGTATGATAAACGAACGCCAGACACATAACAATAGATAAATGGTAAGTTTTTCAGATCACATTGATTTTATAGTGATAGTGATAAATATAAAAGCATCAAAATACCAAAGCCTGTAAAAGCCTTTCGGATTTAGCGCGCATTCGCTTGAATATTTTGAAATCTCATGCTTTTGTTTTGTAAAAAGATAGATATATCCGAACCGATTTGGACGTACGCAAAGATAATTCACTCTATGTTAATGATAGTGAAAAATGGCGTAAAAGTAATGCATTTTTATTTCATCTCCTCGCAAAGATCGCATTAAACTCAAATTGCTCGTTAAATTATACTCAAATCGATGGTTCAAAACTTTGAACGTCATCGAAGCAATAAATTAAGATTCGCCGACTATTAAGCACGCAAACCTTGTTGTGAAATCATTTATAGAAAATCAGTGAAGTGTTTTATAGGAGGTGTTCTCAAGGCGGCGAGAGATTTATCGCGCGGGCTCGACCGCTAACGACGGCCGGCGCCCGCCGCCGCTGACTGATGCTCCACATTTGTTTCAACTGATTTACTTCCCGCATTCACACACATTTCCACAAATTTATCGATTCCATGTACATATTTATTAGGGCGCAGCAACAAACCCCCCGACGTACATTGTTTCAAAACTGGAGCCAATCATATTCGTATAAAATTCGCCCGACAAAGTTTTCATTAGGAGCGGGCGTAAGTTTGCGGCGAGTGTGCGAGTGGGAACGTTTGGCTCGACGCTGATAACACAACAAACAACTTGTTACAAACGTGTTTAGTTTTAGTTATTGCCCCGAGTTCGACGCTTTAACTCATTGGTCTGATAATGAAGAGGGTAGAGGCGGGCGCAGTAATTAAGCTCGGTTTTGTAGTATCCGCGAGCTTGGGAACTACCGCATAGTTCGCTTTCCGTAGACGTTTAAAACTGTTGACTGGGAATAAATACGGCGTAGGTACGTTTAATCCGTCTGTGAGCCTGAGCTGGGATCAATGTTACACAAAGCTTCGTCAAAGTGATACAAGATTAAATTACGTGCGGGCGCGTGAACGCGCTGCCGGCCTGTCTAAAAACGATTTACTTTTTTCTACATTCGTTTGCTGGATGTCAAACAAATCTGCAAACTGGATCCAAATTGGCGTATTTGCGTGCTTCAGTTTGTGTCTGGCGCACTGATGCAGTGTACACAGACCCGTAATTTTCAGGATATAAATTCAGTTACTGCTAAGTAGTTTTCGACCGACCGAGTTAGCAGCGCGAGCGAAACGTCTCCGTATCAGCTTATGGGCAAAAATGCTTTTGTATGTTCGGTTCGTTGTCTAATTTCCCTAAAGGTCGCATTTCTCAAACAATTCTCGTGTTTGTTCAATAATTACTTATCTAGTTCTTTTATCGATTTAGATTTGGAAATTTTTCAAAATTGCATAGTCATGGGGTGGGGCAAAACGTTAAAGACAGACTTACGAGATCTTCAGCGCACAGAGCCAGTAGTACTAAAAGTTTTGCGTTGTTTTAGCCATTACCTAATCGTCTCAGGAGCATGTCATTAATGCCTGTAGCAATTGAAGTCGTACAGTTCGAGCAAAGCTGGGTGTAAATAGTAGGTCGAAACATGTTAATCGTTTCAAAGCATAGATATGTATATTCAGGTATATTTTGTCTTTTGTAGTGCGTCCGGTACACGACGTTAGGCAAAGGGCCAGGAAGGGGAAGCGGTTTATCTCTGCTCCGGAACTCAGGAAGACGTACGTCGCTCGTCGGGCGGATTCCTTTAGGCTTCACTTTATATTCGACTACGAGTTTCCAATTGCCGATATAAATATGATAATGTCGGGTGAGTATCCTTTGCGTTATCTTATGAATTATGTACCTATGGGCACCGTTGACGTATGTGTTCTTTTTTATAGAGCGCACCATGTTTGTTACTTAACTTACTAAAAAAAAAGAAATAGGAAACGTTTATTGTTCAAAACCGTGTATCTACAATTGTGATGCCAAAAATAATATAAATAGTATCTGCAAATTATTACTTACCTAGTTGCCCAAACACAAAGCTTGGAACTGAAAAAAAAAATCGCTGTGCCAACACCAAAGTTTTACATTTATCGTCAACAGTACCTCTAATAATAACATCTCCATCTGTTTATTCTTTTAGTGCTTTAAATAAAGAAAATAATTTTTATTGCGGTTTTATTTCCTTATCGCTAGACATGTTCATGTGGCTTTGTCTCGGTGCAACAAAGCGCCAGACGCTGACCTTTGGGAGCGATTTAACGAAATACAAAATGCAAGCAGCCTCCTTCCCAACCGCTGCAAACTAGTTTCAGTCCCTCACTACTCGTACAAATCTTATGTTTATTTGAATTCAGCTGGTATTTAACTGGTTAGCAAAATATTCGTTTTTTGTGAACAGCAAAATGTGATGGGTCAGCCAAAATGGCTAGTTGGTCAACAACCGGCCAACAAACATTTTCTTAATTAATAGGCATGTATAATATACTCGTATCATACTCGACATTATGAGCTGCAATAATAGGTGCATTATGTGTGCAAGTAAAAGTTCGTAAGCACTTGGAGAGTAATTAAGATACTATTTTTATTAATAATGAACAATAAAAATAAATTTATTATTATCGTTATCATATTTACCACAACATTTAATATTCTTAAATACATGACAATCTTTATATTTTAAATAAACTTAAGTAACGATGAGTGATAAGTGGACGATGCATGCTCCGTGATGTGGAGCTTCTATTTTATGTAATTTTAGTGCTTCGCGCCTTGATCCAACTTTTACTTGCGAGACATAATTGATGCTACTTAGCCTAACTTGTAGCCGGTAAAGGTAATTTTCAATAACTAAATATTTTGCTTATCGAGCAAAGTAAGTATTCAAAATAAAAATATTTAAAGTATTTTTTCTGTATTTGTAAAGTTAGCATAAATATCGTTTTTAACAGAAAAAAATGGCTACTTGATTAAGTTTAGCAGTTATGGCCAGCTAATAATAATTTAAATATTTTAATTATTAGAATTTTTCGATTGCGATGAATAAATATGTATTATTATTTACCTAGTATTAAGTTTGAAAAATGACAAATGGACTATCAATTTACTCAGCAAATTGCGGTGCCCTTGCAGGGTTCATGTTGGCGCATGTATGTATTAATAGAATTAAGACCTTTTATACTACATAATTGCAATAAACTATATGACTAAAATAGGGCATGTACCTCACAAATTAATTCCTGATATAGATAGCTGTTCTTCATTGACCAATTGAGAAATCTTGCGGACTAGTACCTACTTATTTACTTTGCAGCGCAATTTTTTATCAAATATACCTACACACTTTACAAGCTGACTACGGGTTGGTCAAATTGTTGACCACTTTCAAATAAAATTATTTGTAGAAAAAGAATTACATAGCCAGCACACAAAATCTTTGACTCTACACTGTCCAAATACCCCAGTCACCTAACACCTTCGTTCTAAGTAAAATCAACATTAATTCAAATAAGCAATTTTTTGCATTAAAAACTAGGTCAGGTAATTTGCAAATATATTTTTCAATAATCCACCAAAATTTATCACCGTGACAGTAAAATTTTATAAAAAAATAATCTTTAATAATTCTGTAAAAATCAGGCGAAATTGATATAAGCCTATTTACTTCATAATTTACTCGTTTTATTTATGTTCTTTGTAACACATGTACATTCCACTTATTTTTTTTAAAGGGACTTAAAAAAGGCTTCATAAATTCTAAAGTAAAAATTAAAAATTAATTACGTTAGTGGCATAAAAGGTAAGTATAGTTAAGGTTTAGGAATGTCTTTTTAACGTGCCTTGAGACTTATTGTACCTAGTTATTTTTGCTGCTCATGTTATATCGTTTTAACACAAAATACGTAATTTCCAATCATATCTATTGCTGGATTTTAAATGATAATTTATTAATATTCCAATTTCTTGGTAATATGTGACTTAAAAAAATCTTATTTTATTTTTTTCGTAATAGAAATTGGACGTAATACGAAATAATCACTTTAGTGTTTTTTATTTCATTTCATGTTAGATATATAAGGTAGATTCAGCTTGCGGGTCTAAATACTGAATTATTCAAACATGTTTTGACAGTGAATTTACTGATAACATTTTTTCTCAAAAAATCACCTATTTTAGGGACAATTTTTTTTACCATCTTCCGGAACCAAATTTTGGTGGGTTCGAAAATATAGGTTCTTAAAATTACACGCAAACAAAAGCCGTATGCAAAAAATTATCCTTATATCAAATTATTTCCAAAAAAACTGTAGAATGACCAGGCTAAAATGATTTAAGTGCTGATTTTGTTGCTAATCAAATCAAACATGAAAACTGCTCACCACTACATGTCTAATTAATAAGGTATTTATGTTTTTACTGTCAAGGGGTAGGTACTCATGAAACCGAAATAAAAAAATGCCTTTCTTTTACATGACAATTAAGTACCTACCTAGTTGCAAAACTGCTAAGCGTTTTAGGTATTGGATTAAGTGTAGCAGTTTGCGTAATTAATGCTGATCGTACAAAAACACGAGCAAAAGAAAAACAAAAAATACTAAAACGGAAACCTGCAAAGTCAAGTCAGATTGTGCAGGTTGTTTTGGGTTCCTTACTTAATGCACATCATGCTTAAAAGTGGGACATAATGGAATTATTCAAAGCTATCATTTTCACCAATTACTCTCAATACCTTTCTAGGAAATGTAAGCGCAATTGTTATGTACAGTTGAATTAATTATGATTGGTTATTTGGAGTCTTTTTGTATTTTTTTATTTCAACTCCAAATTTGTTATTTTTCTGGGTTTTCTGTGCATCCATGTCTCAGTTTGTTATTCGATATGGTTTTACGGGATGACCGCAAAAGTAACAAATTTGGAGTTGAAATAAAAAATACAAAAATACTCCAAATAACCAATCATAATTTGATTGCTTAGTAGCGACATCTCTTGTCTGGGTGAGCGTTTAGTTCCGAAAGTGTATTAAGTATCTCGATGAGAGCGAAACATAGATGTCGCTAGTGCTGCTGCTTAAGTGACGTAGTAGAAATAAGCAACCTGAGATCCATATCTCACCCATGTGCATAGGAGAATTTCGTGTCTGGACTCCTCCAGTGGTAGTGTGTAGTGGTATGGCACGCAGCACGAAATGCTGAGGACCTGGGTTCGATTCCCAGCGCTGGTCTCTTTTTCTGGTTTTTCTGTGCATCCATGTCTCAGTTTGTATTTTCAGCAGAAATAAGTTAAATCGTGGTCCACTGTGGATATTTTCTAAAATATTTAAAACACTGTGAGATCTTTCTGTACTGTATGATGATTGGAAAATGTACTTACCAAACCTACAATATTTTTGAAAGATATTGATAGAATTTAGCAAGCTACTACCAATAAAACAGTAAGGTTTCTGTAGGTATTCAATATATTTAGCTGGTATTTTTATTTATTTGACAACTGACTGACGGACATAAAAGAAAATCTTCTAAAAAAATCATAGATGAAACTAAATACTACAAACCTCTTTGATGTAAAATATAATGAATACGATTAAAATCTCCATTTTCGTCCAAGGAAAGTATCCTTAAAATATATTATTCTACTTTGTGCTCGTGTTCAATAAACATAATAGACTATACTGATATACTCATGCAAAATTACGGCGTACTTATGCTAAAAGTCTCTAACTAAGCTAAGCCGAAACGTTACGTAAGGACATCTCGTAGAACTACGGAACTCTCAAAACAGGTGAAAATCATCTTCTTTCTGATGCCGAAGAAAGCAAAGCAGAATGAGAAAATAAAACGGCTCCAAGACTTGAACCCAACAGAACCCTAAAAAGGCGAAGTAGAGAATTGCCGCAACTACCTACAAGGTGCGCGTAAATGTCTACTGGCAAGAAATACGAGAAAAGCTAATGATGCTATTTCCTCCACCCGGACCGCACTGCAGCTACAATCCGAATATAATTTTCAAAGGTGTTCGCTGCCGATACTGAACACATAAATTTACTCTGCAATAACAATAGGCTTGTAGTCAAACCGAGTTTAACTTGGTCACAGGGGACAGTCCGATACGATAATTACAATTCTGAAGTAGGAAGTAAAAATTGAAAAAGTACGACTGCACTTACTTTTACGTATACCTCTAATAATATGATTATTGGTTTAAAAAAGTACCTACTAATATTAAGCCCACTAATACTAATACTTATAATGTAATCCATCATCCAGTCAATCATCGCTGGGCGGCTTGTGCTCAAACACACACTCGCACACAATTACACATATGAATACGGAACCCTACACTGCACGTGGCCCGTGACCCGCTTGACCAGTTTTTTTATGATAACCTGTACTACGGCTACAATACGTAAAGAGCATTAAAATCTTATATTAAAACAGCAAAACTAAGCAAGCCGTTCGAACACCCACGTTGAAACACAATTCCATTTGTTTCCGGAATCTTTGGCCTCCACCATTAACATTAGTTAGCGAAAAAGGCATTACACGACAGTTAACCCCCTAGCTAATACGTAGCGCTCTTTGGATGGGTGTAAGTGGTGTTTTACACAAACAAATACAGTGCGAAATTAACTGCCACGCCGGCCCGTTTCGGACGCGAGCTCTAACGCGGATAAAGGGCTAGGAAACAGTTTCACGGAAAACTAATTTTCTCTTATGCCTGTGTTTTGTTGCCGAAAGTACCTACAACAGTTAAATTTATGCGTGGAAATGTGCAACGCGCCCATGAACTTGTCAAGTAATTACATTTAAATTGGAGTAAGGAAAAATAAAAAAGATTACTCTGTTTAATATATTTATACACATATATATATAAAATTGTCACTCAACGACTGGTTAATTAAAGTACTTAGTTTAAAACAAAATGTCAAATGTGTTGCAATGCCAGTCGGGTATTTGGTCTGTGCATGCTAATAATTAGCGCCAAACGTCACATACATAAATATGATATGATTTATTATTGTTGTTTAAATTATTGTACTAGTTACCCATACAAACAAAAGGAACTGAAATGGAACGCATGTGTTGTAGTAATTCCTTTATTTTAGAGTTCTTTAAATAATGGCCAAACATTGTAAAATATATCAATTAACTGCACAAACACCCTACTGTCTTTGCAACACATTTGACAATTTGTTTATTTCTAGCTTAAAATAATTGAAAATGCTGTTATGTTAATATTCTTTTGTTAAATAAAATGATACTAAAAGCTAAGCCTGTTACAGACAGTTAATAACAAGTGTGGGTTTCAAATTTATTTAACTAGTTACCAAAACATGGTCTAGCTAAAAATGTTATTTAATTCGAAAAGCTTTTGACAATTTAGTCCGTCGGATCAAATTGCCTCAGATCAGGGGACCTATTGCACGTCCTGCCTATTCCACTTTTCACATTGAAGGAAAAATGGATGGTGCAATAAATTAAATCATCCAGGGACTGCCCCGTCTACGCTTTAATTAACTTTTCAACCTAGAATTTTTAAAGGAAAAAGGAATGTAAAATATCCACAAGTTTATCAAGCACGTAGAAAGTTAAACCTAACCCGATTGGAATCGTAAGACGTTTAGGAATCAGCTTTACGTAAAACTCAGAAAAGCTTGAAAAACGAGCAAGGTATTTTCAAACACCGTACCACGTCTCCACGAACATGCGTAGTTTAACACTTTAATATGACCTCGTTATTGATAAGCGCTTAAGTTTCACATTTCCAAACTAAAAAATACTTAATGAAACGTTATCAAGGAACTAACCTAAATTAAATAGAATTGAGAAATAAAACGGTATAAAGCAATATAAACTCTATTTAACATAATGTTCAATTGAAAAAAAAACTTTAATATTCACTTACTTAGATGGGCAGAAAAATTCGTAGCACTTTGTTTTGCCTCTACAAGACATCAATGCGCTACGCTGACGTAGCTTAAGCACTAATTAACGTAAAGCAAATTAACAACACGTGTTTACATTTTTTGCGCCGTGAAATATTATTAACGAGTAACTGAAACGAGAAAATAAATAAGAATGGCGGTAATATTGCACCGGCCCCGTTATATTTGACATGGGTCGACTTGCATGTATCACCTTGACAGGTCGAGTATATTCCTGTCGCTTGAATAAATTATCGCATATAATATGATATGACGGAGAGATTTATCGTGTACAGTGTACAACATGTACGGTGTGGTCTGTAATACGAGTAAAAAATTAAAACATAGATCGTCCTCGTCAAACTGAACAACATTAGATCAGCGACTTTTAAAAATAATGGAGTCTTTGAATTTTCCTTTTTTCATACAAATTAATTACTGCTATCAATGTACGCCATCCTAGAACACAACTGACGTCGCCTGTCACGCTACAAACATCAAGCATTTCGGTTTACATTGCTTCTTCGAATAAACTTAAAAGTGTAATAAAAATTAAAAAACTAATTATTTTCAAAAGTCGCTGAACTAATATTGTTCAGTTTGAGGAGTGTGCTTTAATTATGTATGTTTTAATTATTTGCTCATATTACTGGCCAGCTAAGAATATCATTTTTAGGGTTCCGTAGATAAAATGACAAAAACGGAACCCCTATAGTTTCATCCTGTCTGTCCGTCCGTATGTCACAGGCATTTACTCGAAGACTACAATAGTATAGTGATGAAGAAATTTAGAGTATTGGTCTCTTATGATGGCCTCTACTTAGTTTGGGTGTTAAATAACATAAATAACTATTTTTTAGGGGAGGCACTCTAATAAATACTTTCAAGTAAAAATTTTAGCTTTATAATAAAAAAACCTGTGATAATTTTAAATTCAAAATCAGAAAGAGGAAAATTAAAAGAATCGAAACTCCATCGACAAGTTGAAACTCGGTTAATTGATAACCTCGAGGACTTACCTTTCACTGACTGTATCATTTAATTTATTTAAAGTAGGGCTAGGACTTGAAAGAAGGTATTTGTTGGTAAACAGAGGGCTAGTGGCAAACAAAGACGTTTTGGCTAAGGCAACGTAATATATTAGGTGCGAGCACGCGACCCGGCAATAAGTCTGCCTCGCCTAGTTCGCTGCTAGATAACAATTATAAATCTCACTAATACTTCTTACTGTCCACACGACACTTTGTGATGTTATAAAAATAAATCTGTGTTGGACATTGTATTTGCTGCGTGGGAGAAAAACAAATGACTAATCAACGTTGCAAAACAAGATAGTTTCAATTTCGAATCTCTAAATAAACTCGAAACTAAAATATGTAACCAATACAATGGATTAATAATTGTTTAAGGTAACTTTATTCTGTGCCCAAAAAACATTAAGAGAGATGACGTCCAAATTAATTTACAACCGATTCGCACTTGACTGGCTTTTTATTAAACTTGTTGATATGCTGTATAGTTACCTCCGTGTTTACCTCTAATATCATCTAATATCATTCTGAGTTTAAGGTTTGTATGTTTAACCAATACAGAGATAGTACGAAAACAAAAAGAAAGGCGGGGACACGTACAGTGAAGGAATTTAATTCATGGGCCACCATGGAACCTTTTCAAACGAAAAGTCATTACGATTTTGCTTGTTAATTAATGCGATGTCACATGACGTTTACTGTGAAATGGTTCCGTGGTGACCAATGAATTAAACTCCTTGACCGTACATGAGGCTGTCCTACTCAGTTTTTTAATAACCTTTTCCTTTTTTGAAGTGATAAAAAAGATACGAGAAATGGCTTCCTAATAATAAACTGAAATGTACGACAAGAAGCGGATTAAGGATGTACGAAAAATTGCATGTAACAGAATATTCGCATCCTTTTGTCGTGGACACGACATCATAAAGGCATCAAGAAGCCATCAGAGGTAGTAACAGGTTGTCCGCGTTGTAACGACATATTATGCTTTTATATTTTAAGGCATTTGGGGTGGAGCTTATATATGAAATTACTAGCTTACGTGCGCGGCTTTGCCTTTATGGCAGAAAGCCTACCTAGTAGAAATATTACAAATTCCGTCTCAATTTCTTGACAACGTCGTAAAGGAAACCTCTATGCGAAGTTTCATAGCTTTCTTGAATATTAAAATTATGAATATTACTAAAATTCTTTCATTCAGACTTTAACTAATATTAACTCCCGGCATCACGGACGAATGACTACCACAAGGTTGTGAGTGTACATAGGCGGCAGACATTACTTACTACGCTTGAAAAACTGAACATTAATATTTAAGATTTTTTTGTTTATCTACATTTTAAATTCTTTTGGCTGTAACTCTAATATTATTTTCAGAAACTACGGATGAAAAAGATACCTGCAACAGAGCTTCACTTCAACATTTTCAAACAACTTCTATAGTCCTTTTGAAGGAACATCACTGTTCAACTAAGTAAGTATGCTTGTACAGCAAAATTTTAAGCAACTTGTATATTTTATTCAAATTCAATATTCGCCTGTCTGTCTGTATCGAGTGCGACGGAAACGTCGCCGCGTACCGATGACTCTCCCGCGAAGCATCTTCATGTTTATATCAGTTTGAAACTTGACTTCACCGATCGGAATGCTTCCTTTTAAGTTTAAAAGAATTTCCGAGAAATAACGGCAGCGTTTGAATAGAATTTTTACATGGCATATGTTCGACGCGCAATAGGAATAACAATCGGTTTTTCTCTAATGCAAAGTAAACTAAATGACATGTCAGTTGCAAGGTTGCCACGACGCCTTTTAAATAAATCTTACTAATATGTTATTTTTAAACGCGAATCCTGGATTAACATATTATAGGCTACTTTTTATCCCGAAATAATGTATGGTTCCTGTGAGATCAAAAAGTTTTAAACTACATACGAATTCTGCGCGAGCGAAGCCGCGAGTAAAAGCTAGTGTTACAATATTTGGAGCCCTTGAGAAATTTATAAACAGTTTCTAACGATCGGAAGCGTGAATAGTTCGTAAATAAATATATACCCACTATATACCTAACATAAATATTGATCCGACTCCAAAAAGTTACTGATCTGTTTGAAGTCGGTACCTGAGCACGTGCTAGTCAGCAGGAGTGGACCTAATCAGATGACCTTACTTACATACTATCTACTAAGCTTCTATCACTCCTGCTGGCTCATTCTGAGGTACTAAATACAAGCAGATCAGTAAAAAGGTATTTTTCTCATCTCATGCTCGTAAAGTTCGTGTTTATGCTGGGTCTAGGCGACATAAAATAACTTTTTATGCCCTAGTGCGACTGGGCTGGCCACGTTTGCCGCATGCCGGATGAGTTGTGGGCCAAGATAACTACCGAGTGGACGCCCACCAACTCGAGAAGGCGACCTGGCAGACCTAGATGGCGATGGCGGTATGAACTGGACGACTTCTTCAAGGACTGGTCATTATATGCAGCGGACAGAGAGCAGTGGAAGTATCGGGGGGAGGCCTTTGCTCAGCAGTGGAACAGAATAGGCTGATAATAATAATAATAATAAATGCTCTAGTGTGCATAAAGTGAAATCTTCGTCTAAAACCAAGGCAATCAGGTGTAAACAGCCACAAACAAAGAAGTTTCTACATATTTTTTAAAATAATTTTTAATTTATATAAAACAAAAAATCAATCAAAATAGATCAATAAACTAAAAAAATATAATAATTATGTTATTTTGTTATGAGGATTAAAGTTTGTTTCTATCTATCTATCTATAATAGTAATGCGTGAACAATAAAAGGTACAGAGTAAGTGAACAATTGTTTCCACTGTTGCTATTTCATTTCCTCGCCATCGAAGTGAAAAGCAGAGTGTTAAACTCGAGCATTAAGTCCATTTTCCCCTCGGTGTGTCTATCCACCCTTGCCGTACCGGCTCGGGTGGCTATACGAACGTCTTGGGTGAAATGGCTCGTTTTATGCTCTTGTTGTACAATCTACTATTGTATAGATTTTGGATTGATTCAATATTTATTTTATATCTTTTCTCGCTTTTTAGTGTGACAAATCTTTGTTACAATAGTTTAATGTCAACTGCTCGTCACTCGTTACAAAAAAAAAAACTCTGGTGCTTCACCATCAGTTTCACTTCACGGCATACATTGCGACGAGCATGAATTGCTTAGCAACTTTGCTAGATTAATCAAACCGCAACCAGTGAATTAAGTCTTATCGAGTAGTTCCAATGGTCTGTCTCATCAGTTCCACTTCACCTAATGGTCATTTTCAAACCAAATGCACAATTTACTTCAAAAATATACCTACTCTTCAAAATTGGTGCACTGAATTTGACGAAGAGTAAGTAAAGAGTAGGTACCTATATAGGTTACTTACATCGGACAGGTAGTTTTACTCCAAAATAAAGTTATCTTTTTCTATTTTTATCATTACCACAAAATCACGGCATTTTTATTTTTATTTATTTCGCAGTTTTATAGAATTTTATTCTATGGTGTGAATTTTTCGCTATTTACACAATGGCACTGTTCCAAGATAAAAGCAGATTCTTTTTTACTAGGACGCTTTTTTACGCCATTGTAAATCTTGCGAGAAGAATAGCCGTTTGTGTTCCGGAACGCTCGCCATGTCTGGATTATTGAAAATCTGTTCTGTTGCATAGGATAAGTAAAGGTTTGTCGCGGGGTTAATAGAATTCATTTCTTTCGTACTAAGGCTTGTTTTAAGTAATCAATGTTCTTGTAATTTTATTATAATGAATGAGGTAAATAGTTTAGTGAGGTATTTGTAAGCGATCTGGTGAAGGTCTCAGGTGTCCGATCTGCAATGCATATGGATGCATGGCTGGTAATTCTGGCATTGTTTAGGAGAAGCTATGTCCAACAGTGGACGGCTGACGATGGTGATAATGATCTGGATCAATTTTTATATTTTACAATGGAAATATCATATTTTTGTCACTCTTCTGCATAAGAAAAATCTCTGCTAGGTATACTCGTAATTGGTATATAGAAAACGGGAACTATATTTGCTGTCACCTAAGTTTAGATGTGTCACTAATCGGCAATACCCTAATTATAATATCTGTCAGCAAAAAATATATTGGTCGTCATATTATAACTGTCTCTAAGGAGTCATCAAATTAATGTAAACCAGTATCTTAAATTACAGTTTAATCATCAAAATTCAATCACCAAAATAATAGATCTGTCTTGAAAATACAAACTGAGACATGGATGCACAGAAAAACCAGAAAAAGAGACCAGCGCTGGGAATCGAACCCAGGTCCTCAGCAATCCGTGCTGCGTGCTATAACCCCTACACCACCGCTGGACAGGAATTTAGACACGAATTTTTCCTATGCATACATATCTCAGGTTGCTTATTTCTACTATGCTACTTATGCAGCAGCACTAGCGACATCTATGTTTCGCTCTCATCGAGAGACGTCACATTCTTTCGGAACCAACCGCTCACCCAGACAAGAGATGTCGCTACTAAGCAATCAAACACATCATCATCATCATCTTCATCGCTAGTATCATCATCATCATCATCATCATCACCATCATACTATTACTAATACAAAACGTAAGGCCAGAGAAAGGGGCCACCGCATGACCGCCACGTAATTTGATAATTAATATTATTTTTCAGTAATTAAAAATTATTTTTTAGGTTGGTAGGCTTTGTATTGTTTGGTGATTCAATTTAATGACACTTTTATTATTTTGAAACCCAATATACCTATCCAATATAATTATTTGATAATCGATATTATTTCCATGATGCAGGTGGTAGGACCTTGTGCATGGTCCGCCCGGATTGCTTCCACCATCTTGCTCGCTAATCCTGCCGTAAAGCAGCAGTGCTTGCACTGTTGTGATTCGGCGTGGAGAGTAAGACAGCCAGTGAAATTACTGGCACTTGAGGTATCCCATCTTAGGCCTCTAGGTTGGCAACGCATCTGCAATATCCCTGGTGTTGCATATGTTTATGGGCGGTGGTGATCTCTTACCATCAGGAGACCCACTTGCTCGTTTGCCATCCAGCTGAATAAAAAAAAATGAAATTTTTAATCAATATTTAGGTAATAGTTTTTATATTATTTGGATATTATTTATTAGGTTGAAAACGCATTTATATGATCTCAACTCAAGATCCCTTATTTTCTAAATATTTAGTTATTATTTGAGTAACTGACGATAGTTACGCATATCGTACTTATAAATATCCCATATTCTCAATAGGTAAGTTTTGATTTACGTATTTTCTCTAGCTATCATTAAAAGTAAATATTTTCTTATATTTAATAAATATTTTATTTCTATTTTGTTCTCTTTCTAGCGTAGGGGACCTTAACAAAATGAAATGACCAAATAAAATAATCGGTGATAGGACGGGTTAACGTATTTTAATCTTTAGCAGGTAGGTACTTTGTTTTTAAATAAAAATATGATACATTCTAAAACAGCATAAACGTATTTGACAATTTCTTAAAACCCTTCAAACCCTTAAGCATAAGTAAGGTAAAACTTAATGGCAGTCCTCTCATTAAAATGCTGGTAAGAACCAAAATATCGCTGAGTTGTCCACTCACCGAGAAGTGTGCTTCTTAAAAAGGTCCAGAGATGGCGGTTGAAAGTTCGCCTCTCATGATAATAAAGCTCTTGAATAAACCTTCTCAAAGTCGCACGTAAGATAAACGAGACTGCTCCTGCAGGGCTACTACGAAATTCGAAAATGGAAGTTCGTGTTTTTCGGTCCCTTTGACACTTATACTATTTAATACGAGAGTGAGAGGGATGGTATACGAACTTCGATTTTCAAACTTCTGAGTAGGCCCTCAGTTTTGGTTGGCGAAAGAAGTAATAGCAACTACAGACAGATCTATAGGTAGTAAATAAATCATAAAACATAAATTTATTTGCGAGAATGTAGTATTACAATGCCATGTGGTAGATTCTGCTTAATTAACGAAGCATGCAAATATTTTTAACATAGTAAAATAATATTCCATTCCATAGCCTAGAAAGAGACGGAATAGAAACTTCATGCAATCGTTTCTTCGTTATTTTTCAAACAGCAACTTATTTAAAAAATATTTCAGAAATATTCATGAATTGTTCTTTGTAGACAATAATAATTTCGAAGCAAGTGTGTAGCCATGTGGTATAGGTACGCTTGGTTTCCCGGAAATAAAAATACTCGGATTACTTACCTACACAATAATATCCAACATAATATCTCCATCTCCAACCAGTATTGAATTATTTATCTCCAAACAATGCTCAATAGAACCCAAAGTACCTACGTTTTGACGCCGATTGACTGCATACTTATGACTTGTGACTGATAGCCTCTTTTGTGGAAGCGACTTCTGCGCTGTATCATTTTTCAAATCACCTTTTCTTCGGGAAGTTAAATATCAAAGTTAAGTATTTCTCCATTCGCTGTTCAATGATTGATATAAACGATTTGAAACTTTTGACGCTTTTTCCCTTAAATATTTCATTTTCACACAAAGAAGTTATTTTTGTCAATACTTCATTGAAATAGCATTCATTGATGATGTTTAAATAAGATTTATCAGCACCTTAAAATAACTAGAGTTTTTTACACACAGTCGCGAACCGGGATCGTTGAGCTACTTGCTATTGTTCGTAATTTGGACGTGTAACGCTGTTCTGGCACAGAATAAGTAATAGTATAAGTACTAAGTAATAGTACAAGTGGTTCTGGTTAATTAATGACAATATTTACTACGATTATGTATAACCCGATTAAATTGTGAACAGTGGCTAGTTAGTAGGTAGTTAGTAGGGTTATATATGAATATATAAATAAAATAGTTTTAACACTCCTATAGCACATACAGCCTATCAAATTCTTTTGGACAATTTAAGTATAATCCTAAAAATATAACAAATAACCAAAATATTTTTGTTTCCAATTTTTCATTCATCAGTCAGTCAAACCATTAATCAAGCCTTTTGAAAGGATTAAAGAGGAATTCATTGAAAACCATCCAAAATTCATTTAAAACAATTAATCTCGAGGCTATTTTAGCGTAAAAATCCATTTCTTTCCCGCTTGCGAAAGCAATCCAGCAAAAACGTGTGAACTAAGGCAGGTGTTGATTCATATTTTTTCCACCTTTGGAGTACTAACGTGCTCACTCTTTGAGCGAAAGCTGGGATATTCTTATCTACTCGTTAAATTATAAAGTGTGAGATGGACAAGCGCAGTAAGCGAACAACGAAGTCAAGTTACATTACAAGGGATTATTTTTTCTTAACGTACGGAACTTTTGAAAACTTCCTCTAAAATTCTGGACCCGAATTTTTAGGGTTATCCAATTTCCATTTGTCCACTTTTCACAAGACTGTATCACAGGAATGTGAATCTTTAAATTTTATAACTAATCTGGGTAATAGTATTTTTTTTAATCTTTGCTTTATGCGGGCTCTATGTGGGCTCTGGAATGAAAGTAGCAATGAATTTGACTCGCACTTGGTCGGTTTTTTGTCAAATAATAATGGCTACTTAAATAAAATAAAGGTTAATGTTACTTATGAATACAATGTTTTCAAACAAAATGAGAAACCTTATACCATACACAAGGACTAGCTTCTGTCAGACAAGTCTTACTAAAGATAGATCATAGAAAATGGGTAGGTACCTATACACAAATCGATGCAAGTACAATACAATACAATAACTTTTATTGCGCAACAACACAGTAAGCAGTACAGAAAACATAGGTACTTACGTTTATCATAAATAATGAACGCAGGGATCAAAATGTCCTTTAAACAACTATCGACACTTCAATAAAAATTACAAACGAATTAAGATACGAAAATAACTGTTAGATACCTGACCTACCTGACCTGACCTGTGGTGTCTGTTAGATTCTTCTTAGAAGATAATCATCAAAAGGGGCATACCTCTGCAAGTTCTGCAACAGAAATAAGTGAACCCGGGATTTCTGTCGTCAACGAGCGTTCCGCACAACTTGAGGACGTGTTACGCCTCAATACGTATACGTGACGCCGCAGTTTTGCACAAGGTGCTCTTACTTCGCATTTCAATTACACGTTCGTCGGTACAGACATCTAAATACCGTAACTTGTAAATAAGTTTTTGGTAAAATCAGACTAAGACGAACAAAAAAGAAGGCATTACCTTTTCTGGAACAATTTCGTCTTATTCCAAACCCTGCTTGCTTCGTCCCGGATATCACCAGAGAACCAAAATTCACAGGATAAGAAGAAGTTAGGAAACATAGCTTCATTGATCTAGCTTTTATACATACTTTAGATTTTATTTCTCCTGACGCCCAGAGTCCTTAGGTTCTGGGTTCCAATAAAGGACTTATTGTAATTTAAACATCAAACTCTATCATAAAAGACATAAAGTTTGATGTTCATAAATCAAAAATCTGACTTGGGCGTCAGGAGGTTATACCTAAAATGCGATAAATAGGCTACTTACTCACCAAAACCTCTAGGGTACTTCCCAATATCCGGAAAAGGTGAGATTTGACAAAGATCCTAGGATTTACTTACAAAGAACAGAATACATAATAAATCTGTAACTTTAAATAAGAATGCACACAGAATAAATAAAAATACAGAATAAAAGACTTCGTATAAATATGTATCTCTATTGAGGTCGAGCCACGTTCAGTCACATTCCGTCTAGTCCAAAACTCCGACAGGGACAAAATCCGTTTCAAAGCTTGTAAACAAATCTATCGGCGTACCTGAGCTCTATGATCGAACGGACCACAAAATTCAATTACGTGGCAGACAAAATAAAAACGTCTCGGGCAGAGCTGCGCGGTATATCTGCGATTTATTTCCACTGAAACTTTGCATCGCGTGTAACTGTGAAACAGTTTAGATATGTTATGTTTTTGACGGCATTTTTTTATGGAAATACGCTTTTACATATGTATAATTTATTAAATAATACTGTGACAAATTTGTACATTTATGTCGAAAAGATATTGCGATACCTCAAAACGGATTAATCGATGTTCATGCCAATATCGATTCTTTTTCAACATACTAGTAATTTAGCTATAGGTACTACTGAAAGGTGTGTTATAAATGTATAGTTTCAGAAAGACTTATTTAACACTCCCGTGAATTATTTTTTTAAATTTGATAGCTGAAATAACCATCATTCGTGCATATGGTTATTCGCATATACATAATAAGTAGAATAAATACACGAAAATTTTGTAATACGAAAATACCGCAGCACCGCACTTCAGATTTCATAAAATTTAATTAAACTTGCTCTGAGGTACTGTTTACTGTGCCTTCTGTACGTACTCGTAGTCGTCGTTCACTTTGACGCATTCTAAAGGTATTTGATTGACTTTCGGAAATTAATGATTGATATTTGGTGCCCTTTCGACCAACTTTACTTATATTGTTTCGAAGAAAGTAATATTTTACATTTCGCTTTGAGTATAAAAGGTTAAATATTAAATTACCAATCTATTTACGTACATAGATTTATTCCTTTGAAATTATTATAATTGAATTATTCGTGACCGTTTTGTTTGTTTTGTTGTCGTGTTTGTTTTGTTTTTGTTTCTTTTGCTTCTTCTAGCAATTAAAAATTCAGAACTTTGAATTCCGTTGGAATATCGTCATAAAAAGTAGTCCCAGGTGTCCTTTTTTATATACCAAATTAAATTAATCCTATTTGTAGGTTGTTTCAAAATGAAACAGAAATACTTCAGCAGGTCGTTGGAGTCACTTTGACTGAGCGTTCCTGTAAAATGTTTTTCAAGATTTTTTAATTCAATTGTATGACAGACAAACACAGTTGACAGACGTTGATACATATATAAATGTAAAGGCGAACTTATATCTTTAAGGGATCTCTACCAGTCAACCTTTGAGTGGCTGAGATGAGCATTCAGTTAGGGAATAACAAAGAGTGAGTTTAAAAGGTTTTAGGAAATGTATCCAACATATGTAGAAGTTATTTAAAATAAGTCACCTTTTTCCTTGAAAGGAACAGCTCGCGAGCTTTCCTTTGGATGCACCGTGAATTTTGCAAGGAATAAAACGATGCTAGCTCCAGCATTGTGAAATATGTCAGGAAAATAATGGCGCGCAACTTTCGTACGAGGCTGTTTGGTGAGATAATGTCTAGAGATGAACGCAGAATTGCTCGTTTCCTACTGTGACAGATGCTGCTCTTTTATAATACGGTTCAAATTTTATTGAAAATTTATTCGTTGTTTAACCGTGATGTCAACGTTAAAGCTTTTCTTTATAAATTTTGCAGTTTTTAAATTTTACGCAAAACACCTTGCGATATTAGTTGACACCTTCCTATTACCTGATAAAGCTAAGTTGTATGCTATGAAACGTGATTAGTAGTAGTAAGCTCGTATAAATTAATCCGCCCAAAACTAAGTCTGTTCCATAATTTTCCTTTTTTTTAGAATAAAATGATCCTAATAAAGAATATGTAAAATTTTTGATTCCTTTTACATTTTGTCAAGTTTTTTTTTTTTTAAGTTGACCAACAAGGTCTACGAGCCGAAGCTGAGGAAAACTAATGACGTCTCAGAGGACAAAAATGACGTGCACCAGCAATCCAACTTTTATCAATTAAGTGCATAGCACAAACGTAGGTATTCATTTAAAAATCGTAATTTTATAAACTTAAATAGTACAGGGCTCACTGCACAAAATCTATGAATACCAAGCACGTAGCTAAGTACAGCACGTAAAGAAAATGTATTAATCCCATTTAACACAAGACTGCACCGAAGAAAACGGTTTCTTACAGCAGAAGAAATACCCCGTGAAATTAACTTCTGCATTCAGTTCAGTCGCCGGACACCTCTCAGGTAAGAGACAAACGGCCGGGGGCTGCGCGGCTACTTACACGAATGAAAATAAATAGTAAAGGAGCTCTAGAAACTACGAGTTGTAAACTTTTCTGATGCAAGTACATTTGCAATTATAAGCATGATTTTTAGTCACTATTCAAATGTTGGTATGTCATTGAATAATCATTCAAATAGAAGACTAAATTATTTTTCAATTACTTTTTTTGTATTCTGAATTTGCTGTTCTTCTATGTAATGAGGGCTATAGCGAATGAATTCGCCGCTAGAGGCGCTAGTGTAGCGTGAGGTCTCCGAAATGTCAAATCTCATAGTTTTTGGGTGAGCTACGCGGGTTTATTTATAATAAGATTTTTTTTGTGAATGTTTTGCATAACCTGAAATTAATTATGGCAATTATGCGTTACGGGGCAATTAATGTATGTGTTTTGAGACAGTTTTGTCTTTCGGAAACTTTTGTGCTCCCTTTTTTTCCGAACAAAACGGGACTAAGCAACACTGTGGTTGCTGGATATTTTTATGGTACGGTTTTAAGGTGTTTTAAATATAATTTTAATCTTAATTTTGTTTTAACGCCCGTAATAACAGACTCTGAAAGCCACACTTAAAAACCTCACGCAACAGTGCGCCATCTAGTGAGACAAAAAACGATAGCCGTCATTCGTCAAAGTACTAAGGCCGTCTTAAAATTTTAAGTTTCAATTTATTATTTTATGAAAAATACTTAAAAATAACATTTTTTTCATGGATACTGAATCACATCAAAATAATAGATGGCAAGAACTTTTTTTAATTAATTAAAAAATATAAAATAGCAGATCAATTGTCCTTTTCAACGGAGGTATACATATACATACAAGGTACCTCCGACTATGGGACTTTAAATGCAAGGTTCGATTCTTCTCGCATAACTGAGCTACTTTTATTCTGTATCTTTTTTAAAAATATGTCCACTGTTCATTTTTTTTTCATCCATATTACATATAATTTTCAATATATGCAATGCAATACATAGCTTTATCTCTGGGATAACGCGTGTTTTCACGTGCGTATACTCGTAATGTAGGTACCCAATTCATTAAAATCGTCAGAGCTGTTCCCGAGATCCCTGAAATAAATAAACAAGAATTGCTCGTTAAAAGTTATTACAATATATTAGACGTAATGTTCGTTGATGCACATAAGTTCCGTAGTGACGACTAATGATGTGCTGATGATTATAAATTGAGCGTACCAATGGTTACGATTACACCAAACGGATCATCTGTATTTTTGTAAACTTTTTGTAGTTAATACCTAACATTAGTATCCAGAGTGAATTAATAGATGTGAATGTTGAATACACCTTATCCACGTGAGGCATCGGGCTGGTGCGACGGGCGTTCATAAAAAAGACAATTTCCCTTATTGCCGCAATCTGTTACACATGCTCCTGGCCGGTTATGTCTGCAGCCCTCATAAACGACAAAGTAAACCATAATTTATTGCACAAATTTAGGGTCAAACATAAGAGCATAAATTGCCCCAGTATATTATTTCAGCAACCGCGTTACCGTAAGTTTGACTAAATTTGAAATTTATGAAATGAATTATGATTAATTGGGCTTTGGATTTATAACTGTTAGATGTCGGTTAGATATTCTAAAACTAGTTTAATTTTAGTAAATTAACTAAACCAGTGACAACAAATTACAATATTTAAGAACAGTGAAAACGGGTCTATTTCGTTAGAAAATTATGTAGAGTTGGTTAGGTAGCATAGTAGAAATAAGATCAGTTTGTATTTTCGATATGGTTTCACGGGATACCCGTAAAAGTAACAAATTTGGAGTTGAAATAAAAAAAAATACAAAAAGACTCCAAAAAACCAATCATAATTTGATTGCTTAGTAGCGACATCTCTTGTCTGGGTGAGCGGTTAGTTCCTAAAGAGTGTGACGTCTGTCGACCAAACATAGATTTCGCTAGTGCTGCTGCTTAAGTAGCATAATAGAAATAAGCAACCTGAGATATGTATGCATAGGAAAAATTCGTGTCTAGATTCCTGTCCAGCAGTGGTGTAGGGGTTATAGCACGCAGCACGGATTGCTGAGGACCTGGGTTCGATTCCCAGTGCTGGTCTCTTTTTCTGGTTTTTCTGTACATCCATGTCTCAGTTTGTATTTTCGATGTGACTTTTTATACTCTATAGTGCATAAAATAAAATCTTTGTCTAAAACCAAGGTAATCAGGTGTCAGTCAACAGCCACAACAAAAAAAATCTATGTATTTTTTTATAAATTTTAATTTAATGTAAAACGAAAAATCAATCAAATCAATCAAAATAAATCAATTATAATTATACAGCAATGCATGAAAAATAAAAGGTATCTATTAGGAGAACAATTGTTTCCACTGTTGCCATTTAATTTCCTCTCAATCAAAGTGTTTAAAGCAGAGTCTAAAACTCGAGTATTAAACCATAGTAAAAGAGAACAAGTAATCTCACTACGAACAAAAGTACATCGCGCGGCTTAAATGTGTGCGCGCAGATTGACGCCGGTACGCCCGCACCCGCCCCACGCGCACACTGATAATTTAAGGATGATTAAGTTTTCTTTAGAGTCAAGGCTGCGCTGCCGTCGGTGCCGTACGTTTCAATTTTAGCTTGCTAGTGTTGCGCTCGCTTCGCGAGATGATCACCTTTTACGTTCGCGTACTCGTACTTACGTATTTTTTGTATTAGGTATAGTTGTAAATTAGTGGTATATAAGTGTAGTGTAATAGTTTCGTGCAAGGACACATAAAAAAAATAGATACCTACCTACCTATAAACAATGTAGTTATAGTATTATGTGTAGGTAAACATGAGTAGTATGTATACAGTCGCCATCACCATTCCGGCGAATTTATAGATAATATTTTTAAATTTAGTATAAATAATAATAATAATATAACGGTATAGAATCCGTCTGGTTACTTACGTACTAAAATTATTTGCCGGTAGGTAATTAATCTAAAATAGACGTGGACAACTCTAAGCTTCCGCGTCGGAGTAGGCAGTTAAGTCTTCTAAAGGGTCGGAGTGGACCTACTTGTTCTCTTTTACTATGATTAAACTCATTTTCCCCTCGACGTGTCTATCCACCCTCGCCGTACCGGCTCGGGTGGTTATATGAACATCTCGGGTAAAATGACTCGTTTGATGCTCTTGTTGTACAATCTACTATTGACTTTGAATCCATGTTATGCATTAGTTACACATGCTTAGTCATTATCGCGTCGTCGTTAATGTGTAGTAGAAATGGTTACTTAGAATATTTATAACACCCAGCCTTCCTTATTCTGCAGTTACGGATAAAGTCTACTTTGGCCAAGCCGCTTTGCGGTAGCCTTGGCCTACTATTTACTTATGTAGCTTGCGGTGTGCAAGTTTAGCTTTCTCACAAGCCGATCTAATAAATGCTTCTACAGCAAAAAATGCAGTAATAAAAAATCAATGGTAAGTTTAATTTTCTCATTACTTATTTTTTTCGTCTGAAATATGAAACAAAAAATATTTAACACAATGGAAAAATAAAAAAATACTTAATCGAAAACAAAAAAAAAATGTTTTTACTATTCTAGGATTCTAACTCGGGGCCTCGTGCACCGTAGGCCACGCGAGTACCAGTACGCCACCTTGATCTACGCAGTGTTGAAATAAACCATCGCTTTCGTGTTAGTGGGTGTTTCACTGGTGAAAAAATTGGAGCGGTCGCTAACGTGGAACCCATAAAAATTACAAGCCGAATCTCGCTGGGGGCAGAATCGCTTAGCTTATCCTGGCACGGCCTCAGCGATTTTCGGTTTTTTTACTTGTGCTGTAAGACCTTTCTTTTTGCCAAATTTCATGAGTCTAGGTCTACGGGAAGTAAGTATTTATAAAGGTGTGTTCAAACAAATTGCCGGGTAATCAAAGCTACTTCAAGTTGTTCTAAAAGCTTGCTCTTATAGCACAAGCAACAAGAAAAATCAGTTTTTTTATGTATGACTGTCTATTTCAGCAACGATCTAAAATTTCTTATTTTCTCAGTGGATGAATGAGTTGACGTCGTGTGGCGTCATTATAAGTACAATTAACAAAAATACACCCGACAAAAATTCTTATGTTAATTACTTTTAACTAAAACTTGTTAATATTTTTTTCAGAATTGCTGAAAAAATAAGCAATTGCCTTGAAAAATATCAGTTGAACTTTAGAAAGTCTGAAGCATAGCTCTTGTTTTATTCATGTTCTAACATGTGGCGCTCTCCGTTGTGTACAGGCTTTCTTCTGTAACAAAATAAACAACATTTGCTTCGAGTTGAGTCCTTTGAGAGTCTGCTCCCTGTTCTGATGTTTTATGAATGAGTCTTTATGCACTTACGACCCGTATGTACATTTTGATAACGTGCAGTTTGAAACGTAGGTCATGATTTGCGAAAAAGTAATGAATGTCATTTTCTTTTTTAATTGAAGCCTAAAGCCTATGGTGAGACAAGTGCATTACAAGTAAGCCAAAATAAATTTTAATTCATAATCAACTCAATACCTGAAACCGCATGAATTTGCATCAAGATATTCTGGCCCTAATTCATTTTAATTAAGCATTTAGTTTTAATTTGGAGACAATTGACTAATAAATTCCTTTAGATACCACCCTAAGTTTCAGCCATATCTGCTACGGCTTAATAAATACATCAAAGAGTGTATTCTCTCACATGTCAATAATATTTCAACCAGTTATTTTTTTTATTTATAAACTAATAAAAATAATGACAAAACACGTCCTTGGTCGAGACAATACTGAAGACATGCTGCTCTGCTTCAGTAGAGCTAAATTTTTCGGTAGAGCTGCCTACATGTAAAGAAAAAACTTTTTGCAATTATACTCACACAAGCTTAATATTATTCTTACTAGTTATAGATAACATTCAAAGGCCTTTCCAGGATTCAAACACTAAATGAACTATTTTCGATTATTCACAGTCGATTTTTTTTATTATCCCCACTACTGACGCGTAGGCCGTGCCCTTTGTCAAGGAAAACTGTACCCATCTCTTTCGCGCGCAGAAAAATTTCAAATGTTTTCAATCGCATAGCATCGTTTTCATTTCTTTTTTGCTGTTAAATTTTTATCTCTACACTCTCTTGTGTAAAGTTGAATATTCAGTCGACAAAATGGTTGGACATGCTGTGTTTTGGAAGCAGATGCCTACGCTTTGTGCGCGCTGTCTTACGCAAATGTCTTAAGATATGGCTGAATCGTTCTATTTTGAATCTTATGCAATGTGAAATGAGATCTTTTCCTGTTGTTGCTGAGCGGCTATCATCGGTCGTTTGGTATCGAGTGGTTGAGTGGGAAACTTGAAAGGTAGGCAAGCGGGAATGCGTCGGCTGTAGCGAAACGAGCCTTCACTTCAGTCGCGCCGCGCACATGCTGGCGAGTGGTCTAACTCAGAGTTCGGGATTACCATAAAATGGCGGGAACTTTACGATAAATTACAAACTTTTTCACGTACATATCCTTTGGAACTTGAGCATTTTTTATGTTGTGTAGTTATTGTATTTTTTTTAAAAGAACGTTGCATAAATAATACGTTGTATTAGTAGCATAAATAGTACGTTGTTATAATAGTGTCTGAAAACCTGAACATCGAAGACTGGTTTATATCAAGTACGTATTCATATTAAAGCAATTAATTAAGTCATGTGTGTATTTTACGAACAAACTGAATGTTCGCATAAATATATCATCCCATTCCAGATTCTCATTCTCAGGATGAGAGGGCTTGGGCCGTAGTTCCCACGCGGGCATAGTGCGGATTGGGAACTTCACACACACCATTGAATTGCTTCGCTGGTTTGTGCAAGGTTCCTCACGATGTTTTCCTAAATATATATTTTGTAACAATTATATCTAATTATTATTCTTGCAATGCAAACGAGATGCCTAGGAGAAAAAGTTTACCGAAGTTACTGCATTCTTGTTTTTTTCCTTCATCACTTTATTTAATATTTTCTTCGAACAATTTTATGTAAAAGTATCTCTTTTTTTTACTAAAAATTAATGTTTTAGGCAACTCTGTAGTCCAAGTACCTACTTATCTTGAACAAATCTAAGTGCTTAATAATTGTAGTAAAAAGTTCACTTTTTGTGGCTACGTTAAAACTATATTAAAGTACATATTAGGTAATTATTATTACATTAATTGAAGACGCGTTAAAGTAGCATTAAAAAAACTTTTTTCCATTAAAAGTTTTATCTCACCCATTAAAAGTTGTATTTTACCCAATAATTTATCGTATTTTTTTTTATTATAGGTAGTTAGATCCTGGTAAAGTTTTCTAAGTTATTATCAATTTATGGTACGCAAACAAAACTGGTGTTTGTCAAAGTTAGAAGCTAAGAAAACAAATAAGTAAATAATACTAAAATCCAGCTTTTCTTGTTGTATTGGGCCCCGCAACCCTTATAAACCTTTAATGAACCTGAGCCTTTTAATGAACTAAAATAATTTCTTTGCTCACCCGCGACCTTATCATAGCCAAGCTTATGCAAGATGTTCGTGTTCATGCAGTTCCTCCACCTCCACACTGTAAGAACACACACAAATCACACAAACCCATCTATCACCACCACCACACTACACTGACGCGTTTCGAACTCAACCAGAGCTCATCTTCAGAGCAACACATTTCATAATAGACTACTACTCGGAAATTCGTGGACCACGTTACTTCCAGTCGTTGACCACGTGACGTTCACTCGTTAATCACGCGAGGTCCACTCGTTGTCAACGCGGCGTCCACCCGTGGACCACCGTCGACAACGAGTGGACGCCGAAAGTCGAGGCTCTGGTCGGGTGCCGGGTGGCTCTGATGAACTGTGACCTTAAAGCGACAATTGTTAAAATACATATTTTTTACTACTAATAACTATTTAGAAAGAAAATCCGTAACCGAACCATCGCAATTCATAGTTTTAGTAAACATGCTATGCACGACACGTTTTTACTTCACCCAGCTATATGTTGATTGATAATATGTATATCCAACAAAATCACGACCCCAATATGCGTACCCAAACGCCGCAATAACAGACTTAAAATTGAATAATAAAGCAGTGTGCCAACTAATCCAATCAGTAATTTATTATCCGCAAGCACATAACAGCGGCGCGACCATAAACTTGTACAAGTTACACTACAGAATTCCCCCCAGGCGCAATATTCGGACAAATGAAAATTCCAAACGATGCATTTGGAATAGCGGACGGTGCGCGGATGTTTTAATTCCCTTGGCTGCTGGGAATCGGCGCATGTTTTTTCATTAAAACGCATTCAATACGACGACGGTGCTTTGAAAAAGCGGACCCTTTCAAAAATATTTCCATGACATTCCGCTCGGTGCAGCGTTCGTTCCAGTTGTACCTTTTTATGTCAGGTTTTTTAACGCAATTTGTGTTGGATTTTATAGTGTTTGCGAATACGGAGGCAGGATTATCATAAAAATTATTGATCCATTATTTTTGGTCATCTATATGTCGGCGGCCGATCGTAAAATCCGCCAGATCATGAAATATCCAGATCATCCGGTATAAAGCTAGGAATATCGACGATTGCGTTGCTCTAATCGATCTGCCGTATTGTTTCTCAGGCACATCGTGATAAGCCTGGCCAGCTATTAGGCATATCATGAAATGGCGCCATTTCACGATATGCCTAGGAATTTCGTGATCTGGCGGATTTTACGATCGGCCGCCGCAATATATACCTAGTTATACAGTTATTACGCATTATATCGTACGAGTAAAGAGCAACTAACTAACTAACAGAAATGTTGGTTAGCACAGAAGTTTGGTTTGGTTAGCCTAATCGACGAGACAATAAAAAAAGCTAAATGTTAAAATGAGTCTTTTGGCAGATTTTTTTTTATTCGACTGGATGGCAAACGAGCAAGTGGGTCTCCTGATGGTAAGAGATTACCACCGCCCATAGACACCTGCAACACCACGGGGATTGCAGATGCGTTGCCAACCTAGAGGCCTAAGATGGTATGAAATGCAATTTGTAGGCATGTATTTAATTTAAAAAATAATTGTGGTACAAATTACACCAGTCGACCCACCCCAAACTAAGCAAAGCAGACAAATAATTTTCCCATGTGCCTACTAACTTGTCAATAAAATCTTAACAGTTCCTAATTATTAGGAACTATTAACATTTTCTAAATGACACGTATTATTTTAAAACACGTACCCAGTTAATTAAGCACACCAAACCAACAAAAAACGGTAATCGATTCTAATAGCCTCGTTTCTAAAAATAGCCCCTTGACTTGACAAACAAACAATAAAGTGATTATACAAAGACTCCCTTATAGTAGGAGATACGGTAGTAGAAATACATACGCTCATCTGTTATTTAATGATGATAAGTGCATACATAAGTTAACATGTACCTACATTTAATAAGTCGCAAGTTATAGGCCTGGCTAAATCCGGGCCCCATATTATTTAAAAATAACTACTATAATAATTTTGGATTAACTCCCCTTCCCCAATTTGCTATGCATGATAATCACGCATAAGTCGTACTTTCATATGTTTTGTGTACAATAAAGAGTTATAAGACAATACAATAGGTACAATAAGTCGACAAAGGTTATACAGATAATTGAAAAAATGTAGGTTGCTTACATTTATTTCAGCACAATTATGACTATGATGTTTTCTAACATGAGTAAAGGTTCCCTCCGCAACATAAAGTTGTATTGTCAAAATTATGTTACAATCACGGTTGCAGAGACCTTTTTTTAAATCCTAAAGCCCCGAATTTAGCCAGGCAACCAACCCATTTACCTACAGTTTGTATTTACACCTAACATAATATTATCTTTTTTTGAGTAGCCCAGCCAGCCCAGCAGTGGGACATATATAGGCTAGGATGATGATGATGATGATAATATTATCATGAATATTGTGATCATTAAATAATAGATGAGGGTATATATTTTTACTACCTACCTTATTTTATTACAAAATACGAGACCAAAACTCGAAAAATATTATTCATTTTAGAAACGAAACAAGAATCTCTCGTATAAGGAATGATTCCTAGAACTAGCATTATGTTAAAAAGGAAAGTTATGAACTTACGAAACCGCTGCGCTAAGAGGATTGAGTACTGAGAACTGGCAAACAATAAATTAATCTTCCTGAGAAATACATATTGTAGTGTTGTTGTTGTACACAATGAGTGATTATGTTATAACAAGTAGTTTATAGGAAGGGGTTCACTCTGAATTTTTACTTTTAAAATGTCGTTTTTCAATTTCTATCAAAAATTACATAAAAAAGTACCTGGAACAAGGGCGTAAGTCATGACGTCTTAAGTTAGAAACTCTTTCCTTCAAATCTAGTGTATCTTTTAGCTGTCATTATTGAGTCTTATTAATATTAAAACGCACTTAAAGCAACTGGATAATGTATTTTGTACAACTGGGAGTTCAAATCAGTATTTTTAGACCGTTTCGGCATTATGACAAAAAAATAACAACAAACTTAACAAGAAACAGTAACAAAAGTCAAAAACAATAATAACAGAAATAAACAATAACAAAATAACAATGCACAGAAAATGCAACGGAAACTCAACTCGTATACCTACAAGGCAGACGCACTCATACTGACAGTGATACTGACATACACTTGGCTGCGGCCGCGTTCCAAATAGCCGCGTTTACAAAATCTAGCAAGATTTGTTTAAAAATTAATATATCGTAGTGTTCACTGTTATCGAATGATGAACCGCGGCAATTGCCGATAATGTTGTGTCACGTCACTACTCTGTTCCGTTTCACACATTGGGTCATTTAAAAAAATAAATGTTTATCGTATTCGATGGAGTCTATTTAATAGACACTGATATTGCTATATATTTTTAAAATTTTGCGAACATAGTATGCGTAAAGTGTCACAGAACTCATCATAGGTGAAAAATACAGTAAGTTGGGCACTTGTTATAAAATAAAATCACATGAACAGTGCATGAACATAATAATCATAGCAGCTTACTGGTGTGGCGTGACGATAACTCGATTCCCACCATGCTTTATTTTTTTTACGTAGTAACAAGTATGGCATAGCTTGTGTCCCTACACCAACTGTGGGATCCGAAAACATATTAAAGTTACGCTTCTCCTAGTCACTTTCCGAGTTGCCTAGTGAATATATTCGCTCCACGCTACAGACGCATAGATAACCAAATGAAAATTAAATTCAGGTTAGAACTACCAGTCGTATTGATGGCATTATAATCTTTGAACTAAAAGCAATTACCCACCCTGCTACTCCGTGAGGGCACGTGTAAGACAGTTATGTCTTCGTGACTTGTTTTCTCTCGTGGCCGATCCTCTTCCTGTTTCCACATTAAAATTATTTAATTTTATCACACAGCTAAGCTACGACCATCACATCTTTTGCAATAGGATCATCACTAACCGTGTTTTAGCCTCAAATAGGAGATAATAAAAAGCGCACGCGAGGACACATATACGAACACACCAAACAGGGCGCACACGCACACACAAACACGAGCGTAAGCACGTTCTTACACGAGAAAGCTTTAACTCAAATTCAACTAGTTTATCATTTGAATCGCAAAACAACAAATTCATACTACTTGCTTTATTACCTATTAAATAATATAAATAACTAACTTTTACATTTTATTTAAGAAACAATGAGGTTATAATCGTATTTGTTTAAGAAATCCAACGAATCTATAAATTGAATCATAATTAACCCAGTAATAAGTAACTCCAACTGTGTTGTACTTACTTGAAAGTTTTTTTTTTAATTCTTAACCTTTCAGCAAAATGTAATATTGCGCAAAAATAGTTATTTATGCAACTGTATCGTAATAGGGGTCCTTATTACGTAAGGCTTAATTACGCATACAATATTTTATCTATATCCATATCCAGGAACCATTGAGAATTACCTGACGTAACTAGGTAGGTATGTCTGCCCCACGAGCTGCGCCCGCTGTGCGCGCGAGGACCTGCTGCTGCTTGTGCGCGCGGGGCGGCGCGCCTCGGTGCTGTAATGGTGTATGAAATCTTATTGGTCATTATGGTCATTACGATACAGATATTTGTATCGTAATGACCATTACGATACAGCCGTGTTCATAATAGAATCCAATGTCGCAATGCTGGTCATTACTCGTATCTATGGTTTTTGAACGCATAATGGAGGAATTACTATATGGGTGTAGATGAATCATATCATATAAATCATATCATATATATATGATATTTTGCAATGAAGGAGTTTTGCTCGAAAGTGTACTCCGTGTTGACATTTGGGCTGCGAATTGGTTGGAGTGGTTTGGCGGTCGCAGTGACACCCTCGGCCCTCACACCTCACTCTGAAGCAGCGCTAACGAGTGGTTCGCGTGATACCACACTACTTTACGCTTATTTATACGACCCCCAAACAAAACCAGAACTCGACATTCAAATGTTCTAAGGGCGCGACATATCAATGTCCATTATATGAAAGACGGGATCAGAACAAGCTTCGACTTAGAAAAAAGTCTATTGGACCATAAAAAGGATTGATTTTACCTTTCTATATATATTCCTTTCTTTATTTCCTTTCTTCTCACTGTGCATAAATTACTGTTCGCCTATCATTAAGTTTTCCTTTCCTGTTTAGGTTAGCTTGAAAAGATCCCTTTTAGGGATAAGTTCGCCTTTGTACTCTTTTGTTTTGTTGTTTTCTTTTTGTATTATTTTTGTGTTTTATGTACAATAAAGTATTTACATACATACATACATACCAATATACACCTGGCATCCCATGAAAATTTATTGATTAAAGACCGTTCATAAAAGACTTTTATAGTGTATGCCTGACTTAGACTTATTAACCTCTCGTATAATATGTACATATATAGACACAGATATGTGAAGGCTATCTTTTTCCATTTTTATTTATATCTGTGAAATTGGTATTATTTGTAATAAACGAGACTTGAATGCAGTTTTTTTTTTACTTTTGACATACGACTTATTACGTACTATCAATTTTGAAATACCTTCTTTGATATGAAACTGGCAGACCAAAAACTACCTAGGTTTGACAAACGAAAAATTGCTACCGTAATGCCTCAATTTTTCCATGAAATGAGGCGCGGCTGAAAAAAGTTGGCTTATTACGTCCCTGGTAAATCAGCTACGGGGTTAATTCGGGTACTTACGTTACAATAATGACGTGAACTGTTTCAAACTTTAGAACTATTTGAATTCTGATACATTTAGGTTTCCTTAACCTTACACTAAGGAGTATAATCAATACATTTATGTAATTTACTTTTATAAGTAAATGAGAAAGAAAATTATAGTTGACTCGTCGTTATGTCGTCTTATGACGACAAACAATATTTTTTGACATTGGAAATGTCTTTTCGTTCGCTCCAGTGTAGGCTCCGTTTTCACGAAAAAGTGCGATCCCCTTATATCTCAGAGATTTGTGAAGATATGATATTAAAAAAAAAACCGGGCAAGTGCGAGTCGGACTCGCGCACCGAGGGTTCCGTACAGTTTTTTTTATATATATTTGAGTTGGTTGAATGAAAGGTAAATTGCGGTTTACGATTTATGACGTATTAAAAAAAATACTTACTAGATCTCCTTCAAACAAATTTTTGGTGGAAGTTTGCATGGTTATGTACATCATATATTTTTTTAGTTTTATCATTCTCTTATTTTAGAAGTTATAGGGCACACACATTTTACTACTTTGGAAGTGTCTCTCGCGCAAACTATTCAGTTTAGAAAAAAATGATATTAAAAACCTCAATATCATTTTTGAAGACCTATCCATAGATACCCCACACGTATGGGTTTGATGAAAAAAAATTGTTGAGTTTCAGTTCTTAGTAGGTATGGCGAACCCTCAAAATTTATTGTTTTATTTTCTATTTTTGTGTGAAAATCTTAATGCGGTTCACAGAATACATCTCCTTACCAAGTTTCAACAGTATAGTTCTTATATACAGACATGACAAATCCATAAGGGTTCCGTTTTTTGCCATTTAGAACTACGGAACCCTAAAAAGGATCAAAAGACGCGTATTCACGAGAGCTGTATGGTGTAAAAAGAATTTTTGATTCGAAACGAAAGTCAAAAATCAGAGAAAAAAACAATTTAGTCAGCTGCAATTTGAGCCAAAATAGTGAAAATGGTAGAGGGGAAAATGGGTTTCATGCTGGAGTTTTACACTGCTTTTCACTTATAATTATATTTTTTTAGTTTTATTGGTCTTTTTGATTGATTTTTAGTTTTATATAAATTTTAAAGTTATTAAAAAATATGTAGAAATTTATTTTCACTTCTCATGCTCGTAAAGTTTGTGTTTATGCTGGGTCCAGGCGACATAAAATGACTTTTTATACTCTAGTGCATAAAGTAAAATCTTCGTCTAAGACCAAGGCAATCAGGTGTAAACCGCCACAAACAAACAAGTTTTTACATATTTTTTTTAATAATTTTTAATTTATATAAAACTGAAAATCAATCCAAATAAATCAATAAAACTAAAAATTTATAATTATAATAGTACCTAATGCGTGAACAATAAAAGGTACCTACCTACATAGTAAGTGAACAATTGTTTCCACTGTTTCTATTTCATTTCCTCGCCATCGAAGTGAAAAGCAGAGTGTAAAACTCCAGCATTAAACCCATTTTCCCCTGGACGAGTCTATCCACCCTTGCCGTACCGGCACGGGTGGCTATATGAACGTCTTAGGTAAAATGGCTCGTTTTATGCTCTTGTTGGAGAATCTACTATTGTTTGTGGCTGTTTACACCTGATTGCCTTGGTCTTAGACGAAGATTTTACTTTATGCACTAGAGCATAAAAAGTTATTTTATGTCGCCCAGATCCAGCATAAACACGCTTTACGAGCATGACAAGTGAAAAATAATTATCATTCAACGTTGTAGTTTTTTTTTATCCGGATTTTCTCATCGCTCAGCGACAATGTTTTTTCGAATTCCGTAGATTCATTTCCAATGTGCTCGATAGTCGTGTGAGGAATGACTTTTTTTAAATATACATAATACGAGTATAATGAACTAAACCAAAAATATTGTCACTTTATCCGAGTTTTACTTGATTTCAGTAGTGCATTTAATATAGTCGGTGCACTTCTTAATATCCTCAACTCTTTAAATATACCTCAAACTGAATTATCCTGGTTTCATTCTTACCTTTGTGAGAGACCACCACAAATCAAGGTGGACGGGACTTTGTCAAGCTGGTGCAATCTTACCTCCTGTTGATGTCCCTCAAGGGGTTGTACTCTTCCCTCTCCTTTTCTCTGTTTTAAAACGACTGCGAGCGGAATGAAATATAATTAAGAAATAAAATAAACCAACTTAGCTCTCATCTTCAGAAGATGAGCTCTGGTTGAGTTCGAAACGCGTCAGTGTAGTGTGGTGGTGGTGATAGATGGGTTTGTGTGATTGTGAGTGGAGGAACTGCATGAACACGCATATTTTGCATAAGCTTAGCTATCGTAAGGTCGCGGGTGAGCAAGGAAATTATTTTAGTTCATTGATATGGACCTCCGCAAAGTAACGCCTGATTCAATAAATTATCCTTATTTGTACTTTGTTTCAGATGAACTTTAAGATGGGATCCAGCGCCACGTCAAATTTACAACGGGAACGGCATATATTTAGAATTGCAATGAGGAAAACGAAGGACATGTGTAATAAACGTACAGAATCTTAGAGAATTTCAAATGCCGGGCCAGAGAGAGAAAATGTCATAGACATGCATGGTCTCCTTGGCGTGGCTGCAGCATCGGCACTGTTGCAGTTATTGTTTTCCATTGCAAGTAAGGATAAAATGTATAGTCCTAATTTACACAATGTTTTAGACTATCGCGGTGATTACTAATTTTATGATTTAAATTCGGGTTTTGTTGCGCGTACCTTGATTTTAGAGAAGCTCGATATTTCGGCACAGTTGCATGCGCCATGATCACAAGACGAAGTCGTCTCAAAACCCCCTTTTTCATAAATGTACAGTCAGCATAAAAAACACTGCATATTTTTGTACCTATTCACTTTACAACTGCGTACGTAAAAAACGCCATATAATATTGACAAATATGTGATAATGCGACAGACTAAATAAGTGCTCCACTATTTTTGACACTGACTGTAAGTAAAACAAGTAATACGAGATTTTCTATTTTTAATTTGAAATTAATATTTATTGCTTGCGTTATGAATAAGCTCATTAAAAAACGAACCCACAAGAACACACGTTCTATTTTGATAAAAAATACTTAAAGAAAAACGTAAACTTTTTAACCAAAACAAAGAAAGCAAGTCAGTAATTAACGTTTTTATCGCTGCTTAGTCTTCCACCGCCCATGCGATGCGGTTAAGCGCCAAGTAAAATATTTCTACATAAAACAAAAAGCTAAGGGACTTCATGAAAAATATTTTTTTACAGCTAAAGTGCTACATTATTTTAGTAAATCCAATACTTTATTTAAACAAGGTAATTTTTTATTCACCTTCGTGATTTTGACTCTTTGTGATAGGTAAGGTATGAATAAAAGAACAATTTAGTTTAGTTAAAGATTAGTCAGTATAAAATAACATAATAGATAATTAAAATGTATCTTACATGCCAAATTTGAAGAATATAAACCAAAAATGTTCCAAAAATACATAAATAAAATAAAAAACGAATTTCGAAAATAAACGAACCTATCATCTCTCAAAGGGCCGGCAACGTGTTGACAGGTGTCCGTGGGCGGCGGTGGTTGCTTCCCATCAGTTGACCTGCATGCTCGTTTTCCCCGCTTATATATAAAAAAAAACCTCTAAGTGTCATAAGTGTTAAATTAAATACGACAATTTTATATTAAATTACTTCTCCGTTATTATTTGGGTTAGGTAGGGTTAGGGTTGATTTAAGTATTTTTGTTAAATTATTAAGATTTTTTTAATACATATTTTTTTAGCACCTTAAATTAAAAAGTAGTCTATTAGCTTTACAATGTTTAACGATATTGAATCATAATATCAATTTGAATGGCATACTTAGCATCACGTATCTTCAGCCTTTTAATTGTTCACCTTTGCTATGAACGAACTAGATAACGAAATAAATGAACGCAAAGTAATTTGTTACTTCGAAAGAGACCTATTCTTTGCCACCTTTTAGTTTCATTACTCCCGAAGTCGTGCAGCAGGCGACCGAGCGAAGACAGGCGTCAGACGCGGTCCGGAAGCAGCTGTGTCGTTCGTGCTGTTTGCCAATTTATCACTAAGCTGATTATATATAGGCGTTCCTCTGACGTGCTTTACGACCTTGTTTGCTCTCGTGTCTCTCCTTTATTTACACACCTTTTAATTCGAAAACAAAAAAGGTGGCATTTATCGCGTAGTGAGCGGATGTTGTGTTAGTTTGTTAGGTTCAGCTGGAACCAACGCATAGATTGCCTATCTAGAAATATAAATTATTTTTAACAATTTATCATCATTTTGATATAAGCCGTAGGCTGTTGGACAACAACACACATTTTCACATTTATTGATATTATTTTCTGGTAAGTGATAGCCACTTTAAGTAACAACGAGTTTTTTTGCCAATTATTATAAAATAACAATACTTATAAGTAAATACTTACTGCTTAGGTAAATTAAAATTCAATCCAATTTCTGGTAGTAAATCTTAATTCACTTGCAAGATTTGAAGCAAATACGAAGTGCATTTATAAAATGTTTACAAAACTCACCATTTCCCTACTGAATATACGAATAAAATTTTAAAATGTTATTTTGCGCATGACCAACGAGTTAAGCTTACTTAATCCACGATTTAATTAAAACCAGTGAAATGTTGCAGAGTTCATTATAATTTCATTTTCAACTCGAAATACGTAGGTACGAAGAATATTTTATTAGAAACCTCTACAACTTAAATAAACAATTTGTACACGTACATAAATGTATATAGACATAAAATTTAGAAACGAAATGCGTAAAGGCATAAAAGTAAACATAAGTACAAATGGCGGGCCGCAAATTGTTTCCAGAGCTAGGTTTGGAGCAGGTGGCCACGCCTTAAGCGCCCGACCGCCGCCAAATCCGCATACGACTTTAATTTAACTTCGCTTCATAGGACGTTATCCTTACTTTAAAATCATAACCGAAAAGAATAAATGTTTTAATTAGAGTTAGAGCGACGAGATAGTTTAAAATTAAAAATTTTCTCTCAAATTACTTAATTTATAAAAACCAGCCAGGCGTGAGCACGCACTCTGAGGTGAGGTGAGCGGTGAGGCGGCACTGTATCGAAGGTTCCGTATAAATTTTAACGTACATAATACCTATGTCGAGAAATGTGGGCAGACCGCCTGCTCGATGGTCCGATGACATGGTGGAGACAGCAGGACCGGTCTGGAAGAGAGAGACGGACAGTCGATCCGGGTGGAGAAAGGCTGGAGAGGCGTATGCCCAACGGTGGGCGAAAACGCGCTGAAGAAGAAGAAGAAGAATACCTATGTCAAAGTGTACTATGCTTTAAACACTCTAAATATCCAGTCAACAAAAAAATCTTCAGTACAAAATGTTGCTTGTGCGGCTTTGTATTACTTTTGTTTTCCAATATTTTTAAAAACAAACGTATTACAGCTAATATTTATTTGATATTTTTTAATAACGATACACCAATCAAGGAGTGAAGTCACTTAATTTTGTAAAAACATTTAAGAAAAATAATTTATTTGCATGCCTGGTTCAACTTGATCCATATACTGTTGTGAAATTTTTTAACACTATAGTTCCAACCGCTTGGCTATAAACAAGGAGCGGAATTTCTCATAGCAAAAATCAAACGTCAAAGGAATTGATCATAAGTTTTATCGACTATCGATAAATATTTCACCAATTAATAAAACAGGAAATAGTAGGTACTTTTAAAAGAGCGATTTTTAAGTAAGTTACAATTAAAATATAGAGCTTGAGCTGCTTTAAATTAACTTTACATTTAGAGCAGTATATCGTTGAACAATCTTCATTGTAAATAAATACCTAAGGGATGTTATTTCATCCATTTGTCAATCGTTTTTCTTTTAGCATTGAACATTTTAATAACACGGGAATGACTAAGAAAAACTCAAGCGACATAAATGTCATAATATGTGACGTTGACGCGATTTATTTTATTTTAATATGGAGATGAAAGTCGCTTATCAAAGAGGTCAAATGTTACAGAATATTGTTACAAGGCGATAACAAGAAGGTTCGATTCGATAACATCGATAACTGGAATAGTCGATAAAACTTATGTTCAATCCCTTTGATGTTTGATTTTTGCTATGAGAAATTCCGCTCCTTGGCTATAAAACCTTCATGACAGACAGACAGACGGGCGGACATACACTTGAGTGACAACAATAGGGCTTCGTTTAAACCCTTCGGGTACGGTACTCTAAAAACGAGATTTGTAAGTCTAAGACTGCAATTTAAACTAATCAATTAGAATGAAGTCGACTTTTTATGCAAACAAGTCTTTATCTTCAACGTATATTTTCAGTTTTCTATTTAAAAAAAAGCAGATGTTTTAAAAAAATACTAACAATGTAGTAAATACTCGAAACAATGTAATCATAATAAAACTGAAATCGGGAGATTGTTTTCAGCTCCTAGTGCAGGCAATATAGATTTTACAACTGAAAATGTAAAATGAGCAATTTGCGTGCAGCACTGCGAATCCCGGTTGCATACGCCCTTTGTGAATATCTCCACATTCTCTTTTCAGTATAAGTAGTTATAAATTTTTAATAATTTTCCTGAGTTAGTAATTTGTATGAAGGCAGGATTTTATAGTAAAAATGCTTGATAACCATAGGTTTGACACAACCGAAATGTTAAATGAAACTGAAAAGCATAACAGCAAGAATTATAGCTTAGTTATAGAAATACTTAAACATTTACTTTATTCTCACAAACATGTGTCAGTAAAACTGCTGCCGTAAAAATGTGCTATTTTACTAATAGTCGGACGCTTGCTTTAGGTAGGTACTCGTAGTCATCTAGTAGCTAAATCATCATTTGGCGTGCTCTCGATTCTGAAATACTAGTTTAGTGCAAACGAGCTCGTCGGTCTCAGCCAAAACCACACAACCAATTTGTAAGCCATATTTCAATAACCAAGGAGGTCCATTAGGACGATCACGGCTATAGATAGCTCACAAATGCAATAGTGCGGTATTTGCATACGAGTCCGCGCCCGGTGCGCGATACGGTTTGAATACGTAACATGGCTGCATCAACGTGCCGCCGCGAGAATACCGTTTCATAAGCCACAGCCATATTTCGTTGTCTGTGCTATCTCGGGCGAAATGAGGAAGGTAACCTAAACCATGTACTCGTTATTTTACCTATTTTAACCCAGCTAGGTCGCCTTTTTAGCCAAATTTTGTAAGTGAATTTGTCATTAAATAGTTTTGTGTACTTAAGTAACTTTTTGGTGAATAAGTAACGAAACATAAAATGAAAACCCATCCAAAAGTGAGCAATAGGAAAAACACTGTTCGTAATTTACAAACCATAACAGACAAATTACAAACTTCAAATATTTTTCTTAACACTGACTTATGCTTGAGCGACTTTTATTATTTGTTGATTTAGAGAAAATTTATGTCTATTATCATTCCGAGTTTGAGATTTGTATGTTCAAACGTTATGGAGATAGAACAAAAACAATAGGTTTGTATGGGGACCCCCTTTCTTTTCGTTCCTTCGCTGTAACAGTTAAGTATACAAACCTCAAACTCGAAATGTCAATAGAGGTAAATACTGCATAAATAGGTATAACGGCATAGAAGCGTGTTCAGATATTTTTGATCAAATTTTGGCTCACAAGTTTATGAACTCGACTGTGTACATACAGAAAGCAGTTTTAATCAATCACTCGATACTGCCTACCCATAGTTACGTAGGTACTAAAATACGTTGTCAATTGTAAATATATGATAGTTATTTTAAACAAACAAAATAAAATGTCTAACTCGAGAGTAATCAGTTTTCATATTCACATGAATGTGAAAATTAAAGCGTAGAAATTTTATTTCACTTCTAAGCTGTGACTAACTCTGTGGCCCGTAGACCTCAAGCTAAATTTTAAAGTTATAGTCTGCTCACAGATCCCAGAGGCATCCATGTCTAAGTAAAGAGTGAATTTATTGCACAAATCTGGTCCAAGTAGTAAACACCAGCACACGTAAAATGTTGAAATTGTTAAGGTACTCGCATTTTGCTTTGAAAATAATCTGGTTAGACATTACGACATAATGATTTTTTATTGAACACCACATAAAAAAACAATACCTACAGAAAACAGGTAAATGGAGAAAAGTTACAAAATAAGAAGCAAGACAGTGGCCTTTGTTGCTTCAGAATAATTCAGAACATTTAACAAAATACGTTGAAAGGATTAAATTCAGAAGCTAGGGTGCAAATAAACAGAACAAAAAAAATAACCATTCATACAATAACACATACAACAGTTAGAATAATACGTAAATATACAGTAGCATATGAAATACTAACTATAATAGATGCTCAGGCACAAGATGACAGAATCAGATGGTGTTCTAATTTAGCATTTACTTCATAGGTCCTCGCGAACGATGTTTAGAATCGATATAGTGATCTGTGTAAACTTCGGGCGCGCTGGACTATTGGAAAAGGTGAAAATAATCTTGTGAGTATAAATGTAAGCAAATAATACATCAAAAAAATATAACATGAACTAAATATCCACACAAGTAAATAAATAACATAAACTTATCTTCTACAAAACCATTGTATTTTCGGTAGATGAACAAGACGACGCTGGATATTAAAATTACCCGCTCCACAACGCTTTCGTCAGTGGGTGCTGGCGACACCGCGAGCTTGCACATGCCACGCAAAGAACGTCCAATGCACCGTGAAATTGCCTATTTTCCACGTGAATTTTATTTATTTATTTCATACACCGATAACAATTTCGCTCGTCCCGTCCAACTACGGCTCACTGCATCGGAAAATCTCTTCCATAAGCTGAATGCAACTGAATTATAAAATGCCACATTTATAAAATTATTTGCGTACCGTATTTTTTCAAATTTGCTTTAAAATACTTCATGTAAAAGAGAAAACAATTTAAAAATGATTAATGAATCTCACTGTATAAAAAATTCGCAAACTTTGCTTTAAAAATGCACGGAAAGTACAATGTTCCGAGTAGTGCATCCTGTTAAATTTTGTTTTACAGGACATTTTCTGTTTGGAGCAGTGTTGCATAGACGTTAAAGTTCTTAATGAATTGCGTGCGTATGCAAAGATATATGCTTTATATCATTTGGCTCATTCAAAACGGAAACTGATTCATTTCCGATGCACGGTAGAAGCTCTTTGTGGGGTTCGTCGGTGGCGAATCGCTAACGGTTTCAATGTTTGATTGCGTCACCATACCTTTGAAAGATATGAATATGTGGACACATGACCTACAAAATGCCTACGGTCGATTAATTTCCATAATTATGATAGAATTAACTAAGTAATAGTGATCCTGACTATTAAAGCTACGGATCGCAGGTGTGAGCTTGGTAGAGCTTCACAATGCAAGTGTGTAATACTGTGATAAATACGAATATTTTTAACTAAGCTCTAAATAATATAAAATACTAGTGTTTACCCGCGGCAGTTTTTTCGTATTTTTTTCTTTAATTGTATACCTACTGTGGTTTGTAAGTATTTTATTTGTAATTATATTATTATGAAAAAAATACTTTCTCTGCGGCGCTTGGCAATGAGATCTTTCCGAAAGCGCTAAAAAATGACGTGTAAAAGTGCCCATTGCATTCTTCTTTGATCTTTCCGTGAAGCGCTGATATGTTTAAAATAATTAAACGTGTATTGACCCATTGCGGCCTATTTACTGAATAAATGAGATTTGAATTTCCCAATTCGCACAAAAAGTAAACTGCCCCTGCCCCCTTGGCCACAAATCATGACTTTCGCATACTGAATAAATGATTTGAATCTGAATTTGCTTCGAGAAAAAAAAATCCCTTGGGAATTACAGAAAATCAAATCGTGGTTTTCATTGACGCTATATTAAAAACAATCATGTCCAATTTATTACTTTAAGCCCATCGGTTGTTGTTTCGAGATTTTATCGCTATAAAAAACATACTCACTCACTCACAAACTTTCGCATTTGTAATATAAGTAGGATCTAAGCATCTGTTTATTTGTAATGTATACATACATGACTGTGTTAATTGGTGTAAAAAAAAACCACGTTTTTTTTTTCTAAAGAGCTCGGGTACTCACGATCTAGATTCACAGTATAGTTGTGACGAGAACAGACGCTGACTGGCATTTCCCAGGCGAGCACTTTGCTCTCTCATGGAGCAGTCGCGTCTGCAAAACCCAACAATGCATAAACATTTCAATCTTATGCAGTATGCTGTTTCAATAAATAGGCACCTATTTCACTTTAGCAAAAGCGGGAGAATACAGGATTCACATTAACGAATATACTATAGTACTTTTCGGATAGGATGGGTACGGTGACACATGTCATCACACATGTCATTAAGCAATTAAAGGGTTGTGACAATGTAAATTCGAATCGATTTATGGCGATTCTCAATTAAATCTGCTAAGGGTGTATAATCGATTTTATTAGTGATAGTTTATATTTTTAACTAGTTTTTGCCTGCGGCTTCATCCGCGTAGCTTGTTTTTGCTTGTCTAACGGGATCTCACAAACCATGCGGTCTTCTTTGGCACTATATCAAAACTAATAACCAAAAAAAAAATAACAAAACCGGTCATAACAAAATTGAATAACAGTTCAAAGCATCAAACAATACGAAACACTCGATACAAAGACGCATTTAAGGACCTTCGCTCTCTTACTAATTGACAGATGATGCGAGTCAAACGATTTGACAAGATTGTGGAATCGATTCGGTCGATAAACAAAGACAAGCTATATTGAAATAGAGTTCCGTTTTACGCAATAAAAGTTGACGAGATTAAAATTTATCATTTTAGTTTTAAAACATAATAAGTAATATATTTTTAAGTGATTTTTGTTTATTATTACGAAATCTTATGTGTTACAAAATGTATCCAGGATTCTTCAAGAAAGTTGCAACTTAAATGTGAAGAGGCAAAAGACAGACAGAAACAATTACTTTCACATTTGTAATATTAGTATGGAGGTTTGGATATCGTGCGTAGAAATGACCTTAGGAACGCATTAAATAGAAACAGATAAGAATTTTAGTGCACCATTGGCAATTAAGAAATAGGTAGTTTGGTATGCTTGGCTAAAATTTAAACAAGGCTTTATAACTCGGGTGCAGAATTTACTTTTTGTTTAGCAAATTGGAAAAGACCATAAATGTATACGTAATTGTAGAAAATCTAGAGTATAAAAATTACGACTCCTGATTGGAGAATTGATTGGATTGGACTCCTAAGAAGTAATATTTAGGGTATTTTGTGTATTCTAAATACAAATACAAATATCATTTATTTAGTCAACATAGGTATTAAGGTGACAGTTATGGTATATACAGTACAGCTATGATGTTGCCTTAAAGGTGTACAATTTTCAAATTAGGCATGTCATCATCTGGGTCAAAATAAAATAAATTTAAATTAATATTCATTAAGTATATTTGTGTAACACGAGCAGTACTGACCGGCGTTCAATCAAACTAACCCAACCAACGGCTGAAATATTCCGAATACATTTTTAAAAACTTTTGTATACTCGTAGTATTCAATGCAGTTAAAAATAAAAAATAAAGCTTTTACACATGAGAGTGACATACAAGTCCTGCTTGTTTATTGACTTGTTTGTATTAAAAGGCTCACGGGTTGGTTGAGACGACGTATTATTTCAAATTCGAATCTGTTTACAGTTATGGCTGCATCGGTTGCACGCTGGTCTCAGGTGCTGTTGTAGGCGGTAAAGTTGCTGTAAGCCGTTCAAAGCCCGAGTAAAGCTCACTCAGGCTTTCGAACTCGCTAAGTGCAGTAGATATCTCTACGACAAAAAAAAATGACAAACGGCAGTTTACATTCTTTTGATATCCGTCTCATATTATGTATTGAAAAAAAATTTAAGAGTTTTTTTCTTCATTATTTTTTTTTCCTAACACCGTAGGCTTAAAACAGCTGTATTAAGTATTCCGTTAGTGATCTATATAGTTAAAAGCTTTATTGATAACATATTTCAATACTACATGTAGCAGCTCAAACTGATTCCCGATAAGTTAATAAATATTAAACGTTTCCACAAACATTTTTACTCAATAACAGAAACGTAGCTAAATAACATAAAGAGCTAGAGCTCCTGTAAATTTTCGATAAAAAGCTGTAATAAATAATTAGTGTGCAGGAACGTGTTCTATTGGGAGAGTTTCTGCATCCTAAAACTCAAACGGATTGAAAACTCAGTAACCAAAGTAAATAAGTATCAACAAACGTAATGCGCGGCTGAAAAATATTTCCAATATAAACGTATTCCCAGGGGCTGGAGTTTGTTGAGTAGCATTAAAAGATTAAAAGTCGACAGTTCGCTCAAGCTGTATCGAATCGAAACTGGAAACGATCTCGGCTCTGCGACATATATTTGCGATGCAGGCGGCGCGTCCACAACAAACTTCGCCTGGCGAATGCAAAAATTTAAATTAAAATCATAAATCAAGCGTGTATCGAGTAAGTTTCGAGCCCGGTGTACGAGTATGTTTCGAATGCACGCTTCAGGATATATTTTCAGTGTTCCATTTTGTTTGTTTCGTTAAGTTATGAAACTACGAAGAGTATCTCGAATGAGGATCTCTTTGAGGATTGATTTGTGGTTTAATAACTGAATGGAAAATGCATCAATACGAAATCGCGTAATGAAAATTGAATGAATCGAAATGAAAATCGCGGTTTAAGGTGTAAACCATTTAACATAATAAATATAAAGTTCAGAAACTAACTCTAGCATTCTAAAAAGTATGAAACAAGAAAATGTTCAATATAAAGTCATACATAAATTTTGTAATTCACCTAATAGCTAAAATCTTCAGTAACAATTGCAACTCTACTACCCCTGAACATGGCCGTTGCAATGTGATCGAAACGTCAAGGTAATTTTAGCACTTATTAGTAGTCGTAACTAAGACCCAGAAGATATTAGTTGCAAGAAAAAGCTCTTATCCAAAACCCTTACCAACATCAGAGGATAGCCGTGGTTGTGTACATCTTAAATCTTACAGTTATAGCAAACAAGCAATCCTTAGAGCTAGCTGACATGTGATAACGGCTATCCTCTATTTTGGACAGATTTTTCTCTTGTGATTTCTACCGAAGTCAGGTTTTTAAACTTATTTTCTATGTAATCAAAGACTTACTATATAAATAGCTACTTAAAACTAATACTCATATCAAAATTTAGTAATAATCATAACTAGTTCTTAAAACTAATCGCGTTACCCACTTTTAACGTTTTAACACTATTAAGGCGTCTTCATAAAACTTGTTTTAATAAAATATTTATATCTCTGTTTTTATCTTAATAAACGCAAATCATGCTCAAAAGATAATTATATCAGGAGAGCCTCGTCTGAGTATTTTTGAATTAATTGCTTTTAAATATTATGAGTATCATAATCTCATAATCTTAATTAAGAGAACTCCAGGAAGCTCAAATTAGAAATTTTAATCTTCTGAAAATCCGTCTGCCGTAATCCGAGAGCATTTATGGTGTTAAAATTCTACACTTTTTTAAGACTAACGTAATATGAAACTGAGAAATATTTCAAAGCAACTGAACACTTCTTAATATTTTGTAATACCTACCTCGTGTTTACGTAAGGAGGGAACACTCAAATATTATAATATTATAATAAATATTATACTTAATAGCTTCATCACGAACCGCTTCAAATTCCTGGACATTCATAATCCAGCATAGTATAATTGTTTGATAAACTTCCCGTTGTTACAGGTGAGCCAAAGCTTTGTTATGTAATTGGTCAGCTGCCAACATAATTATATTTACACTAAACTCGTGGCTACCTGAAGGCCTGAAGCTAATTTTGCAATACAGAGAACTTGATTGGTGATCTTATCGGTGACATTTTGAGAATTAACATAGAATAGAAAATAAACAAATAATAGTACTTATAGATTACTGACGTCTTCCGACTTTTGCTCTTGCAGAATTGCTGTTTACTTTAGCTGCTTTGTTCAAACTAATAGAGCCTAGGTCATTGCGTTGTGGTCTCTATTTTTATTAAATTATTGCTCGTTTACGGCCGACCCAATAGTGAATTTAGAAAGCCCATAATACCTACATATTATTTCATTATAAGTCGGCACATTTGTACCAACACTCCGCTGTTAATAACTTCCAGAAACGAAGACTTTTATTTGTTTTAGAAAATTATTCTAGCCAGCATGACTACTCACAGAGTATTCGTATGCCGGATTCAATTCGAAGAACTTACAAAAATTTAATATGGCGTAATTTATCATGATACAGTCAGACGGCTCGTAAATGAGATCAAAAGTCGCATTTACCAGATATATTTATTCAGTACGCGTATGAATATTTTTGGTTTAGTACCAAAGCAAAGCAAACAATCTTTTTGATAAAGACTTTACCCGCAAATAAAAGGACAAAATAGGAGATACATAGACCAAAATAGCTCGATAGTAATTCACTTTCACCCAATCGCAACATTTTTCTCTTCTAAATACTATCAGGTTGTTAGCAAAACTCATAGCAAAATGTGCCCCAACACAAAACTCTAATATCGCTGTAGAACCGCTACGACCGTACACTACGCCAGTGCTACAAACATTGTAGCCACGTCTCTCCCTCGGGCTTAAAATGAAGTATGAAGAATTTATAAGCGCAGGGCACGTGCCGCTCGCCGCTCGCACTCGAGCCAGGTGTTAGGAGTGCTCATAATGAGAATTGTGCAGACTTAATTAGTGTCGGTTTGATTGCAGCCGTGAGCGGCGTCAGCTGGGAAGAATGGTGGACCTACGATGGCATCTCAGGTGAGAACTTTGCATCATTTCACTTGTTTAATTTGCATTTTGTGCATGTGAGTTTGATACTTCAATAGTACCTAACCTAAAGTTAGTCTTAGAAATATATTAAGTAAATTCTGGTGACTTGTAGTTATAATTCTGCGCGGTTATTGACTTTTTTAAAGTACTCTTAATATCAATGTATATCTAGTCTCAGAACATGCTCTGCTCACAACTTTCACCAAAAGCAGCATTAAAGTCCGTATTATTAATTAAACTCAACACGGGTAACGTATAACGGGTAATTTCGATAAAACGCAAAGTCGAATGCGATCTGTAAAGTCTTGAGTTCAGTTTGTTACTTGATCTGCCGCTAAGTTACAAATTGCGGATTAATAATATCTCAATCCATTGACCTACCGCAAATGCCGCCATTCGCCGCGAGCCGTATCAATTCCTCGCCGATAGCATTTTTACCAGTTTACGTGACATGAAATTTATACGGGCGATTTATCTTGCATTCATATCGAAGTACTGGCAAATTGTGAGGTGTGTTATCGTGTCATACTGCTACTTATATTTCAGCTTTGCTTGATTATTATTCTGTACTTGTACTTAGGTTATCTTAAGAGTGAAAGTTTGGATACGTTGAGTCAGTAGAAAGTGCAGTTCTACTAAACTGTATGAATAAAATCAGTACAGCCAATTGTTCCAAATATTCAACGACTCCCATTAATAATTTTAAAGTAGCCTAAGGATCATTTCTTAGCGGTTGACTATACAATTTGTACAATTAGTGACTGTTAATTATAGTGGCCTAATAATGGTCTGTTGCAAATTGGAGTCAAACGAATACTTGAAAATATAGTAAACACGCTTAATTTGAATACCTTGTCTGCTTTGATATTATAGTTATTTAACAGTGGGGTAACATAAAATCTGTAGTATTTTTCTCGCATAGAATTATTTCGTTAACTTGGAATAAAAAGTATTGCATGTCAGTTTCGAAATTAGGTACCTCACATTCTCTCTTTAGGTATCGTCGAAAAATAACCACCCCAGTTTTGATTTAAACTATCAAAGAGAGAAAGCTTAGGAAGATCGTGATGTATATGTAATTGACAAACTAAGTTATGCAGCTTTACAAGTGTAAAACTTGTGAAGCATAGATACTGGAAGAAACACAATTAACAAAACTAAAACTTACATAGGTACACAAGTTTTGCATTTTGTTCACAATATTATTTATTGATAATGATAAATTGTGTTTTTTGTACCACGTCGCATTAATATATTAGCAAATGCAGAACAAATGAAATGAACCAACAAAATGCACTGTAGTGCATTAGTGATTAGGAACCTATAGTTAAAATTTCGAGCACTCACTTGCATTCATTTGTACATTGTCTCTTACCAGTTCTTCATAACAATTGTTATAAAGCACTAATCACTAATGCAATTATAGTGAATTTCGTTGCTTCATGTTCATTTGTTCTGCATTTGCTTGCACTGTTACTTACTTGGTAGTGAGTGAAGTGAATTTAACTTTGTAAGTAGCGTGTGACCACAGCGTTCGTGAATGTTTGCGATTGTTCTAATCACATTAGCAAGTTAAGATTAGGACTTGTTTGTTATTTAACCAACTAAGATTCTCAAACTTATAGATAACAAATATATAAATAAACCCTGGCTTACCTACACATGTAAACGGTGTTACATGAAACGAGTAGCTAACAATCTTCAAACTTGTACAACGTTTTTACCAGTTCAAAGCGATCGGTTCATGTCTAAATGACTTAATATTTTAATTAGTTAAGAATTAGATGGATAATACTCATAAATAGTAACAGGAAAAATAGAAATGTCGCGCATGGTAAAAGTCTTTAAGTAATAAAAAATACAAAAAGACTCCAAAAATCAATTTTAATCCGATTGCTTAATAACGACATCTCTTGTCCGGGTGAGCGGTTAGTTCCAATGGAATGCTGAAAGTTTCTCGATGAGGGCTACAGCATGGATGTCGCTAGTGTCGCAGTTTAAGTGACTAAATAAGATAGAAAACAAGCTGAGATATGTGATGCATAGGAGAAATTCGTGTCTGTACCCCTGTCCAGTGGTTGTGTAGCGGTATAGCACGTGGCAAGGAATGCCGAGGACCTGGGTTCGATTCCCAGCGCTGGTCTATTTTACTGGTTTTTCTGTGCATCTATGTTTCAGTTTGTAGTTTCGAAATTTTTCGATATGGTTTTACGGGATGACCGTAAAAGTAACAAAATTTGGAGTTGAAATAAAAAATACAAAAAGACTCCAAAAACCAATCTTGAAAAGTATATAATTTAGGTGCGTTCAACTGGTGCGCAGTACTGGTACAGCAGTAACGGCGAAAAATTTAGGACATGAATTTTGGAAGGAAAACATTTTTATTTCTTTCGTTACCTATGTGTATTTATTCGAGTACATTATTCAATTGTTATATGATAATTTTACAAGCCCCAATTCTTCCATTGCCCTATTCGAACAAGATAACACATAAGACCCATCCGAATGCATTGGCATCTTTAATTTTAAATATTTCGTTAAGTATTTCGTTATCTCGATCGATCTTTATTTCGCAATATATTTGCTTCCAGCGGATGATGGCATTTAAATCATCAGTAAACAGAGCCAAAACCAAAAGCATTTGAAGGCGTTCGCTAACGCGTGGCCATAAAGTGGGCGTGACCGCAGCGGCTGCGGCGGGTTACTCGTGCAATTTTCAAGGTCGTAAATAATAAAACCGTGAACGCGTTCCAAAGCACTTTGGCTACTTTTGCGCGTAGTTTCCCCTATTGAAATACCTTGGGAATTCGAATGGTTCTCGTTAAATTTTGTTAGACGATCACAGTACGGGATGTTTGTTAAACGTTCCGTACGAGCCGGAGAGAACACTGCTCGAAAAACAAAGTGGAATCTATCTTGACGATATACCATTTAGATGGTTGGCGGTCCTCTACTGTGCGTTTTCCAGAAATTTCCTGCCTCGCACAGCAAAACTCTGGAATGAGCTATCGCCTGCGGTATTCCCGGACCGCTATGACCTTCAAGTTTTCAAGAAAAGAGCGTACTCCTACCTTAAAGGCCGGCAACGCACTTGTGACTCTTCTGGTGTTGCAGGTGTCCATGGGCGACGGTAATCGCTTACCATCAGGCGATCCGCCTGCTCGTTTGCCCCCTATACCATAAAAAAAAATACAAGGCGAAGTATTGTTTTGTTCACTTATTATTGCAATATATCAATATACTTACATGCATGCTTTCTATTGAATGTGTGTTTGAGAAAATCAAAATTCAATTGAACACTTGGATTCTGTTATAGGTAATTTGCATCAAATAGATTCCGCAATAATTGTGAAAAACATTCAATATGCCTTACAATCACACTCTAATGTTAAATATCTTTGTACAAATTAGTTATTACGCGTTTGACTGCTACTACCGATGAGAACCTGTAATGAAATAGCGTCACAAATATTAAAAGGCATATTTGCAGCTCCATAGATCAAACTTACTTAGGTATACTTAATAATTATTTCCGCTTGAACTCATCTTATGTGAATTATTCCAACTAAAAATAAAAAAAAATACAATTTTATTGATTATTATTAGAAATGTTATTTCTGACATGCTCATGAGAGGAATAGTTTATTTTGAAAACCGTGTAGGTACAGTCACCAGCACCAATATCTGACACAACAATTGTGCATAAATATCTGATACGACTTTATTTCTAGGGCCGGGAGGACGTGTCAGATATTTTTGCACGCTCCACTGTGGCAGATATTAATACTGGTGACTGTACAAAATTGTATTAACATAATGCCTCGAGAAGTTCAAACAGTTTATCCTTTTCTGACGTGTAACAGTATTCTTTATCATTATCTTACTTTTACTTTCTATAAGTCAACTAAGGCCATAACTGTTTTCTGCTGTATTAAATTCTAGTTTTTGCCCACGGCTTCGCCCGCGTGGAATTCGGTTATCGCGCGCTGTTCCCTCGGGGACTGTGCATTTTTCCGGCATGAAAAGTAGTCTATGTCACTCTCGGGCCCATAAGCTATCTCTATGCCAAAAATCAAGCCGGTCCGTCGCTCCGTTTCGACGTGAAAGACGGACAAACATACAAACACACAAACTTATTTACACACTTTCGCATTTATAATATTAGTATTGATTACTAAAATATATTAAATGCTTATTGATTTGTAATGTTAATTATTGCTTTAGTTGATGCATAAAAGTTTTCATTTTACTTATAAAAGAACTAGCTTTTGCCCGCGGCTTCGCCCGCGTGGAATTCGGTTATCACGCCCTGTTCCCTCAGGAACTGAGCATTTTTGAGGGATAAAAAGTAGCATATGTCACTCCCTGGCTCATAAACTATCTCTATGCCAAAAAATACGTCGATCTGTCGCTCTGTTTCGACGTGAAAGACGGAAAAACATACAAACACAAAAACAACACACTTTCGCATTTATAATAGGTATTAGTATGGATTTATATGGCGAAGTAAACCAAACACAATCGATACGAGTCTCAATAGGGATAATGTTCCTATTGAATTAATGTGAATAATTTAGGAACACCGGATATCAAGTGCTCGTGACAATACAGCCATTGTCAGAGCATAATTACGGGACATTTCAGCTCCATCTGATTATAACGAACTACATGTGATGAACAAAACTACATTGAAGCCTGCGTTAAATATGAATTTACGTGTATTCATAAAAACAAATTAAGCCTGGCATGTGATTTGCATATTAAATTAATGACTTTTGTCAGCTAATAACTTAACGTTAGTCTTTGTCATTAACATCATTAGCCGCGCGACAAGCTTTTAGATGGGGATTTTGATGCACAATTGTTTTGGCCTGTTGTTCTTTAATTCATTCACTAAACGTTGCTAGATCTATACCTAAAAGCCTATGTCTCGTAAATAAGATCAATAGCTAATGAACCTCTTATCAGTGACTTTGACCAGGCCCACCTTGTAGAAAGACCTACAGTGCACCGATATTCAATGGCCTGGTAGCGACACTTAAAATTTTCTTCCCTATAGCTTGATTCTTCTTGAAACATCTGCCCATTTAGTATGTTTTTGTACCGTTAATATTAGCTGCCCTATTACCACGGTTAGGGCTACCTGAATTTCGTACTACATTTTTTTTAATTTAAGACTGGCTAAAGCGACCTCTATCTCGCCTGATGATGGTGTAGATGAGGCCGAAGGTGCAGCTTATTGGTTCAGTAACAGTTTATTCGCTTATTTTACTATGATATACTTTTTTCCTTCTCCTCATTAAATTAACGCGCATCCACTGCCACTGACGCATATATGCGTTTTTGGAACTTCCCCCCAGTGCCGCTGTCATAATTATTCATACATTTTGAACGCACATGTGCGTCGGTGGCACCTGTGGTCAGTCAAGTCAAGTCAGGTGGCAGGGAATGCGTTAAAGGTTCATAGTCGTATCAGTATACAAACATCTATTACATCAGTGATCCTATTGCATTCTAATTTCATGTAGGTATATTTTATTCATTTGTATGCAAAAAAAAATCACAATACTCCTAAGTAAGTAAGTAGTTTTTTTTTATTAATCTTACAGTTTAAATAATTTATAATACAATCGGGATGATACGCTATAGGTAACTACAACATAGATTTTGTAACTGTAGCGTTTCTGTAGGGAGCCATTAGTTAAGGTTGTGGTCCACTAAACCCCCTGCGGTGTTCCGGTTGTCATGATAATATTTCAAAAATCACGGGTAACGGATGACCCTTTCCCATTAACTATGTTTTATTCATTCCTTATACTCGTAGCTGCGGTACCTACGCTGTTGAGTAATACCCACGTTGAATGAGAACTTTGTGTTAAGTTCTCATTAAAGTTTTGCTAAACTTTCCATAAAAACTTAAGCAATAAAAAATGTAATGAGAGTATTGTTTGCCTTTTTTTAATTCTTACTGATCATTATCAATATTACTTCCAAATAATAGTTTATTTTATATAAATTGTACAAACTTAGGTGATTAAAATGTACAACAGTCAATACAATGGGGTTTGTAGGATTCAAATTAAGATCTATTTAGTTTTTTTTTTTTTTTCATTCTAAGTGAGCATGATTTGATTATTTACAATTGTGTATTTTTATTCTGTTTTTCTCTCAACCCTCGGCTTTAACCAGGTCATCCGTCCATTTCGTTGGTGGACATCCTACGCTGCGTTTGCCGATTCGAGGTTTCCATTGGAGAACTTTTCTTTATAATTGTCAGCTCTAAACAAATTCAAAATGTATTTTTATGAAAATCCCTTTCTTTTTGCCAGGTCCGGCGTTTTGGGGCCTCATCAACCCAGAGTGGTCCCTCTGCAACAAAGGTCGGCGGCAGTCACCTGTCAACCTGGAGCCAGAGAAACTGCTCTTCGACCCCAACCTAAGATTTTTACACATAGATAAGCATAGGGTGAGTATTTTTTGCTTGTGAGTTAGAGTTCAGAGTCTGTAAGCGGGGTATCCAAAATTTGCAACTGATGGTGCGACCATTTATTTTGCAATGTTCACAAAAATAGATACGTCCTTATTGACGACATAAGACTGATTGGTACTGACCAGACACTTGATCAAACCAGTTTTTGAATAACTTGAACAAAAAAGAAACTGTAAAAACTTATTACGTATGTAGGACTATGTATACCCTCCCCAAAATTGAAAATTGGTTCATTAATGACGGATTACTGTGGTAACAAACATAAAAAAAATATAACGGAACTGAGAACCACCTACTTTTTTCGATCCAATTAACAAAACTGGTCAAATCGTCAGAATACAAGGAGCTAGCTGTTAAACTTGCTAAATTTAGAGGTTTTCTAGTCACAACAAAATGAACATTGCTCATGTATTACCGTAATGTTGTAATCGTTACTAACCCCTACTATCCTTACAAATATTACACCTAAATGCGAAAGTGAGTTTCATTTGTCTGTTTGTTCCGCTTTCACGCTTCAACCACTGATATTTTGCATAAATCATGATTAAAAGGCCAGTATAAATAATGGTAACTTTCATCTCGAAAAAATGAGTAGGTAACAAGTTCCCAAGGGAGTAAACGAATTTTTTTCAGACGAAGTTGAGGGCTCTAGCTAGTGGTGTATAAATTACTATTGTGCGTACAAATTTGATTACTGTATGCCAAGCAAGACACGAGCTGCAGTTTGTTGACAAACTTCCCTGTATCCATTTTAACTTACCTAGATATTAGTTATAATTCAATGTTTCTTAGCTATTTAAAACAACGAGAACCATTAACCTCGCTCACCTGAAAACCCACAAGTTATTTTTAAAACAAGGCAATAAATTCTGTTCTCATTACGAATTCAACATTTATTTCAAGCCGTTAATCAATTTGTTTGCCTCAATTTATTGCACCAAGGCGTTTATTGCCCTCAGATAAATGGACTGATAAGCAACACGGGTCATTCTGTGATATTCACGGTAGAAAATGAGACCCGACACCATATCAACATCACCGGGGGGCCGCTGTCCTACAAGTATCAGTTTCATGAGATACATATACATTACGGTCTTCATGACCAATTTGGTTCAGAGCACGCCATCAACGGGTATTCGTTTCCTGCTGAGGTGAGTGGTCTTTTATTAATGTCGAAAAGTGAAATAGTTCATCGCCAAATTGTTATTAAATCTTAACGCGTTTGTTGACCATTTTAGAATGTTATTAAATGCCATAAGAGCTAAGAAGCGAGCGTAAGATTAAATGATAAGAACAAATTACGACTTTGCATTGTATCTGAACAATTTATAGCAATTAGCATTGTAGTTTTACAATGAATCCTTAGTTTTAACACAATACATTTATGTACCATCAGCCAAATAAAATAAATGGTCTATCAATTTTTTAACAAATTCATATCAAATGAATATGTCGCTAAAGTCGAACTTTCAAAGTGACAGACACGTCTATTGGCATTATTGTTTTATAATATGCAAACGATTATCAACTTTCGGTTGGTAGAGCGCATATTTGGCTGATGGTACCTTAAAAAGTCGTGGTAGCCTAGTACCTAGTTTGATCTGTCAAGTAAAGAGTCATACCACTGAGTTTTTAGATTTGAAATGTGAATTTACAGTTAAGATTTACTATGAACTTTATGGCAAAGGAAAACATTGTGAGGAAACCTTCATATACCTGCGAAGCAATTCAATGGTAGGTGCGAAAATCTGGGCAAACAACTGGACCCACTGGGCCCACGTAGGAACTACTGCCCAAGCCCTCTCACTCTGAGAGGAGGCCTGTGCCTTTCAGTGAGACATACATGTAAAGGCTAAGATTAAATTTACAATATTAACAAAAATATTTTTTGTGTTGAAACTTTCTATATTTTTTGAATTTTTTGAACAATCACGATATTTGTAACCATTGATATTCTAGAGCCTAACTTTAACATTTACTTTCTACAAACGAAAGTAAATAATTGTCTGCGTCGCAAAGTTACGCAGAGAGGTAAACACCCCGCGCCGACAGTAAATTTTATCAGAGACTCTTTCGAGTGGTTTCAAAAGAAGGCGTAACAGATGTTTTTACACGCATCGGCCGTCTCTCTGAGACGCCAAAATCCCAAATGTAATCCCGACGAACGACTGCGAGTCAACTGAAGCGTAGCTCGTGTTTATTTATGTGACAAATTCTTACGCAGCCACTTTAAATCCCAAAATCATGTGCTCGTTCTTGTGTGAATCCTTTTACTCTTTTTCATCGAGAATTCCACTTTTTACACGTAAAAAGTTTATGTTAGCAGAGTGTTGCTTTAGCTTCAAAAATATACAGAAAAATTTAACATAGTGGTGTTTGTGCACTTAGTATTTAATATAAATCTCACCGAGGTAGTAAAATATATTATTTTTTGTAGGTTATATAATGCTGATTGGGCCCAATTACTATTCGATGTATTTTTTATTTACTATGTCCCCTTAATATGTTTTTGTGTGTATCGAATACGTGTAAATAAATGCCTCTAATTCTGTCTCTCTCTCTCATTGTTTCCATTAATAACATGTTTTTTAGTTACGAGGACTAATAATTATCATTTTTTTGCAGATTCAAATATTTGGTTTCAATTCGCAGCTTTATTCAAATTTCTCCGAGGCTTTACACAAAGCTCAAGGAATTGTTTCGATATCGCTTCTCCTACAGGTAAGCTTTTCAATATTTTACTGGTATAAGTTAAACCTGGTAATTGTCGAAGTTATTTTAGGGATCCTGGCTTTATGCTGAAAATATTTTGCCCAAATGATTAATTTACCAACTATTTCATATGGACGAACGTTTTTTTTTCTAAAATAGTTAACTATTCCGGATATTATTTCAGAACCATACAACCTTATAGGTTAAGTTAGTTTTAAAACAATCCTGAATTATAACAGTTTAAAAAAATCATTCGTCCAAATGAAGCATTTGAAAAAATTAAGAGAAAGGGAAAACTTAAAGAACCGTTATTATATTTCAAATACAGTGCATATTTTTTACAGTTAAACATTAAATAGGTATTATTTAACGAGAGTCAGTGGACTTAACAAGCCGAAAGTAAAGTGACTTTTGATTAGCTGATACATTGAAAAGCCGCGAGTGCATAGAATACGCTTTTAATGTAATTGAAAATATCGACGAAGTGTCTGGCCACACCTTTCCATAGCTTTAACCCAAACTGTGGGATTAATTAAGGAAATTGGAATTTTCTGCGCACCATTGGATTAGCCACTAAAACTATTAGTTCAAATTAAGACTCGGCCGCAGGTAAAAACTATAATGCCAGTCATTTTTAGGGTCAGTGCCTCACTACGGGTGCGTCAATTACTAACTTTTCCACTTTATAAAACTTTATTGAATGAATTAATCTGTAATTGGAATTCAATTACTTTTGTTTGAAGTTTACCTGGCTAAGTAACAAAATTATTTATTTATTTAATAAAGCCATAAATTGTATGTAAAGGGTACATGCTGATGTTATGCAATACAGGTAGAATCAATACAATATTACCCAGTGAGTGTAGCTAGATACATTTCACTTAATAACTAACAGTTAAAATTATAATATTCATTTAAGCTATAGGGACATAACTCGATAACAAAATTTTTCAGAGCTGGCAATATTTTTGTGTGTTTGAGTGACTTAATTTCTACAGGCAATGTATTATACACTTTTGCAGCCACGTAAGTAGTGCTGCGCTGGTAGATTTTTGTCGTAGCAATAGGGGCCCGGACATCGTAAGCAAACCTCAAATTAAGTCTGATGCTATCAAAATTGTTTTTTGGAGGAAATTTATTTGCATTCCGAAAGACTAGTTTGCAGAGCTCTATAATATACAGTGCTGGAAGAGTGGGCAAACCTAAGTTTTTAAAAGATGCATGACTCTCGGTTTGACTGGATGCCATTTAAAATACGCACACATCTCTTTTGTAATTTAAACAGCCGATGGACTTCAGTACAACTGCCCCATACCGCCAATCCATAGAGAATGTGTGATTTGAAAAACGCGTGATACGCTTGTATGGCCGCTTTTACAGAAGAAATTTTTTTAAGCGCTTCAGAGCAAAAGTAAACTACTGAGTTTGCCACAGAGAAAATCTACATGCTTTTTCCAGTTTAAGTTTTCATCTACATTAACACCCAAAAATGTAGCTTCATTTACAGCCAGAACCGACAAGTTATTTGATTTTATATCTAGCCTTACACTATTAGCCTTATCCTAATATTTCTAAAATGGAGACACTTAGTTTTATTTATGTTTGCGGTTAGATTAAGCGTACTTAACCAATTGACAACAGTGGACAAGTTATTTGTAATTAAATTATTAAGGTCTTCAACTTCGTTTCTCTTAAATTTAAATAACATGAATATATCATCAGCGAACATAATTATTTTGCTAGGCAATAGCTCTGGTAGGTAAATCACATACAAGAGAAATAAAATGGGTCCCAGTATGCTCCCCTGGGGCACACCAGATTCCATGCACGAGATGTCAGATTTAATATTAGACATTGTGCGACATTTGTGACTTAAAGTTGACACTTAGACATATTGCTCCCGTTGTCTCGGGTATGATTCAAACCATTTGTTTGAAATACCTCTTACGCCATAGCGATTCAAAATATTGAGCATTATGCCATGTTCAACATGATCGAACGCCTTAGATAAATCCAAAAGAATGGCCACAACATTTTCTTGTCGATTCAGTGCACTATAGACGTAATTATTATCGTTTTGTGTCCTGCGGACTGCACGCGGCTTCATTACTGATTTTCAAGCTTTACAGCGTCTACCGAAGCAGCGAAGATATACATAGTACCTGTAGTGCTCGTTGACGTTATGGCTAGCATCTACATAGAGGCATAAAGGAGCATTCACACTGGTTCAATTAAGACGCTGGACGCTAGAGCGTCCAATTGATAGTACAATTTACTAAGCATAATTTAACTTGATATTGGTTATCCGAAAGAGCTGCTTTATTTAAATTAATTTTGTCATTGTTTCAGCTTGGAGATTTATCTAATCCTGAGTTAAGGATTTTGACTGAAGAATTAGAAAATATTAAATATGGAGGTATGCAGACACTTTTTTTTTCGCGAAGTATTAAGTCACATACATATACTCTGCAGACATTTTTGTGCACTCAGTCAGTACCTACAAAATAATATCTTGTTTTTATCAGGTGCGGAGATGCCTATAAACAAGTTGTCGGTTCGGGGTTTGCTCCCTGACACCGACTACTATATGACGTACGATGGCTCAACGACGGCGCCTGCCTGCTTCGAGACAGTCACGTGGATCATCGTCAACAAACCCATCTACATCACTAAGCAACAGGTAATGTCATCATCATCAGACGGAAGATGTCCACTGTTCAACAAAGGCCTTCCCCTTAGAAGCTACAATGAATAGCAAAATATAAGCGACGTTTTACAGTAAACTGCAGAGATTCGTACATGCAATATTTTGTTTAAGACATGAACCATATGCACGCCGGTAGATTGCGCTTCGGGTAACGGCCGCGCTCACTCAACCCTCGCGAGATTGCCAACAGTTTCCACTACCACTTAATTTTCCCACAAACACAAACGGAAAACATAAGCAATGATTTATATTAACAGCCACACAACGCGGCACTTTCAGTTTACTTTTAACACGTACATAATTCACGACGGAGTCTTTGTCTAAAGGCGAGGGACGTGAGTTGTTTATTGTAGCGTGAGCACAAATGAAAATGTTATTACGCTGCCCGGCCATGGTTGAATACACAGAAACTACGGTGCTGGATGTGGCAGCCGGTAGTTGGCAGTCGCGATCATCCGACTCTGCTTCCTGACCAAACAAAACCTCGCTTTTCAATTCGCCACTGGCACCAATTAAGCGCGTCAACTCCTAGCTTAACAATGCGTAATACTTTCCTTGCTTGAATTCAACACACATAGAGAAGTTATTTATGAGATTATGTAAGTATTATGCTGCGATTTTATTTTAAAGTGAAATGGTGAACTAAAAAGTGACAAAAATCTGTCACGAAATACCAAATTTCTCTACCTTTCTAATGCTCTCGGGCAACCAAATGACTAGTTCTAAATTTGAGCATCATTATAACTCTTCGCTAGTTACGTTAAGTGTTCCTGATGATCTCATGCTAAGTGCGATGTGCAGGTTTTAGTCAATAAGTAGCAGGCGTACATCCTGCATAGCCTGCTACGGCTCATATCGATTGCTGCAGACTTCCAAGATTTCCGACTTCGCCCAGCAGTTTGCAATGTTTAAACCTAACTTACTGAAGGAGCGCAAAGTCTTTATGTACCACTTACACGCTCTAATACGGTTAAGTGCAGCAGCCACTTGATTCTAACTACTTACACATTAAGATCTTTTCACTTGTAAATTTTAATTTATTCAATGTCATTTACATGATTTAAAAATATCATGTTAAACTAATAGACCATTCAGATTACGAAAACATTTTGCCAAATGCCAAAAAAAAACAGTTTTTTTTATTCGACTGGATGGCAAAAGAGCAAGTGGGTCTCCTGATGTTAAGAGATCACCACCGCCCATAAACATCTGTAGCACCAGGGGCATTGCGGATACGTTGCCAACCTAGAAGCCTAAGATGGGATACCTCAAGTGCCAGTAATTTCACCGGCTGTCTTACTCTCCACGACGAAACACAACAGTGCAAGCACTGCTGCTTCACGGCAGGATTGACGAGCAAGATGGTGGTAGCAATTCGGGTGGACCTTGCACTAGGTCCTACCATCTAGAAGACCACCACCACCAAGACCACCACCACCTGCAAGATTTCGTAGACTAAGGACACATCAAATTTTTCAGGTGTTAAAATTTGAAGCATGCAATGGCTCTACATCCGTCGAATTCCTTCAAAACCCCTTAGTATACTTATTTTACAAGAAATTCATTTGTACTTGAGATATTTTTGGGCTATTAACAACATATTCCTTGAAGCTTCTTTCCCGTCGGAATATCCCTAGTGGTCGCGTGCGTGTTGCCAGTTAATATCGCCTGCGAGCCACACTCTACTTCACTAGCATCGAAGGAAGAATTTCAATTTACCTGAAATCGCTCGCTGCCTTTGTACATGTTTACAACGTAATAACGTAAGCGGAACTTTCTGTTATCGCATCTAATAATGCGAAAGGTCTCTGGAGTAAGTGCATAGAGCTTGAGGCAATTCGATTATGGAGTGATTTGGTGGAAGAAGTTTTATTGGTATTTTATCTACCGTTCTGTGGCTTCGCAATAAACTTGTTCATTATTTAAATAGTTCAATAAAAATCAAAATCTAGCAATGAGTATAAGAGACATTTTAAGAACATGTTGATTGATTGATTGATTGGTATACATGTACTGACAGGTACTTCATTCTAATAATATCATTGAACCGTCCGAATAATTAAATAGCTATTAATGATGGGGTTAAGTTATTAAGTAAGATCGAAGGACGTGATTATGACGGGAAATACACCAACATATTTTCATTTCAGTTTACAGTTGCCGTGTTCATTACACTGCCAAACTTGGTCATTATTCAATCTCAGCTACACAAGTCGGAGTAGGAATTAGAAGTTTGTATTGTTCGTACAGTTGCACGGCCTGAGGCGACTGATGCAAGGCGACGCGAAACACCCGAAGGCGCCGCTCGGGAACAACTTCAGGCCACCGCAGCCGCTGCACCATCGAGCAGTCAGGACAAACATCGACTTCAACCTGAGCAAGGTATAAAGTATGCATAAGTTATACACGACCGACGTTTCCCTATTGCTGAGCTAATTGCGAAAAGCTTATAGTTACCTATGGACTAAAATGGCATGTGTGCTATACAACAGTAAATGGCTTATTAAATTATTTACATACGTGACGTTTTATGAAGCGAGCCGTCACAAAGAGTGCATGGCAAGATTTGTAGGAGTAGTATTATTGAGATTATTTTTATACTATGATTAAAATCAGAATAATATTTTGCTTAATCCATTCCTTATTTTTGCAAATAAATTGATCAAATCAAAAAGTGATCTAAAGGTATTAAATTACCTACCTTCATACTTATAATACGAGAAAAATAAAATTATATGTATGTGTGTTTTGTACTTTTTGATTGAATCTGAATAAAATATATAAAGTTTAATTATTAAAATTTTATCAAAACAAGATTTAAAACTTATTTTTCTATTTCAGTATCCTGGGAAGACTTGCCCGAGCATGCATCGAGATATGCATTACAAAGGTGAGATCAGGCTTGTTTTTAAAGTGTTGCTTCCTTTTTCAATCACAATTTTAATCTCTATATTGACATAAACTTATACAATTATTTATTTTTTTGCAGCCAAAAGTTGGACTCAATACTGAAGACTTAGTTTTATAATGGTGGACAGTCATCATAATATAATGTTATAATGCTACGTAGAAATTATAAGCTGCTATAAAATTTAATTTTGTACATAATTTTGTACAGTCTTGTTGGAATATCGGGCTTAAGATAATTATACATATAGATTGTAGATTCATTATTAAAATGTAAAAATATCATATCAATTCTTACATAATCAAGATTCTACTATTAGAGTAATTGTTTATGTAGATCAATGGAAAAGAAATTGTAATATATAGTTTTATTATATAAATTTAGATATTGTGATTGATATAAAACGGCCTCTTTCAACGTACACACGTACTTTCGGATAGATTAGCCCTACCATCGGGTTTGCTATATTTACGTACCTTACAAAGTAGTGAATACATAGTTGTATTAAGATATGGATCTTAATATATAAACGGTTTTGTATCCTTTACACAAGTAGATCATACATATGATATTTAGTAAGTCTTTAATACCTGTAATTGTTATCAAATACTATCAGTCGTATAATAGGTAACAATTATTTTTATTTTTTTTAAATTATGTTATTGTTAAGGTATGGATTATTTAGGCCCTGTTTCACCACTTGTCGACTAACTGATATCCGTCACTTATAGTTAGTCGACAAGTGGTGAAACAAGCCCTAAATGTAGGTATTTGATTGAAAAAAAAAACAAATTGTTAAACAAATCGTCATGTAATTGCCTAATATAAGTTCATTTGTTGATAAAACTTGTTTCTTTACATGAAAAAAGCTCTTTTGAATTTTATTATCGATTTATGTATATATATATATATTGCTGTAAGCCATATAGCTTTAAATAAATTAATAGGATAGTGACGTTAAGATAGCACGTGTAGTATTCTGAACTTATTATACAAGTAAAATGTATAACATAATGGCTTTGTTCTTCCTTTATTTTAAAAGATTATAATTGTTTTACTAAACAATAATCTTCGTTTTCATTCAATGATACCTTATAACTTGTATATAATATACTACTTTATTTAATTCTACTTTAAAGGCTGAAACATTCAACTGATTGCGATTTTCATAGATTATTATTTGTCGTGAATATGTTTTGAAAGAGAGAAAGAAAACATTTATTCATGACAAACATGAGAACAATGGATAAAAATAAAAATAAAGAATAAAATAAAATATACTTAGTTACGCATGTCACGAAATGGTCCAAATCAGCAATTTTGAATTTGATTTTTCGAATATGTCAGTATTGCCAAATTTTAGGTAAATGTACCTATACTGACATAAAAAAATTACGGATTATCTCATCAGGCGGTAGGGCAAGTTTGTTATTATTATTTAAAATATCAGGCATTGCAGACAGTTGGAAGCCACTAATAGGTGTAGCCAAAATGGCAAAACAGAACCCTTATAGTTTCGCCATGTATGTCTGGCTGTCTGTCTGTCTGTTCGTCCGCGGCTTTGCTCAGGGACTATCAATGCTAGAAAGCTGTAATTTTGCACGAATATATATGTAAACTATGCCGACAAAATAATACAATAAAAAATTCAAAAACAATTTTTTTAGAGTACCTCCCATAGACGTAAAGTGGGGATGTTTTATTTTTCTCATCCAACCTTGTAGTGTGGGGTATCGTTGGATAGGTATTTTAAAACCATTAGGAGGTTGCTAAAACTATTTTCGATTCAGTGATTAGTTTGCAAAATATTCAACTTTAAAGTGCAAATTTTCATTTTAATCGACCCTCCATCCCTTAAAAATCTAAACCGGTGGTTGAAAAAATTTGAAAAAATTCAGGAAGTAAGTATATCTAGTATAACTATAACGGTTAAGTTTTCTTGAGAATTATTAATAGTTTAAGAATAAATATCAGCCTAAGGTATAAAATATACCTAAACTTGGAAGATTCCAAGTAAGTAAGTACCTTAAAAATAGGCTAAGTATTAAAGTAATGAAAACAAATCAGTCCATTAAATTTTCAATGAAAACTTTTTCACCGCACAGTCAAAAACTCAGCGATCACAAGTTTGAATATCCCTTTACGTCTCAGCCCAATGGAGTGGAACCGTCTGTTTTAGTGTTTCCCCGCCCTTGAGTTTGAATAAAAAGCTCATTTGAATGCTATGAGAATCGGAATTGCTCTCTTTTTCGCTGCAGTAACTTAATTTAATCGAGTCCCATCACAAAATGCCCATTTACCTTCGAATTGGATGACTACGCGATGTAGACGTGGGAGAGCTCGAATCTTTATTCAAAAGATTATACTAAGGTACTCGGTTCCCGAACTCTCACCGTGGATAGCAGCTTTGTTACGCCGCCACAGTCCCATACTAACCTGCTTATATTTACTTGTCTTTCATGAATTGTTCGCGCGTAATACCTCAAAAACTATAACTCGGATGACAAAAAATCATTTTAGGTGAACTTATTTAGTCCAACTTAGGAAACAAAGCAATTTTCATCAAAATTGGCTTAGTAGTTTTTAAGATGGAGAGTTATGTACGCATCAGTCACTGATAACATGGCATACATTAAATGAATAAATAAAAAGACAGAAATAATTTAGTAAAGGTACTGGAACGAAAAAATAATAAATTAGTTTCAATTAAAACTGAAATCAAAGTAGATTACAAAATTAAAACTTGTTCAAAATTGTAGTTAAAAAATCCGATACATGAAAATTATGTGACATGCACATTTTTAGTTTGTTTTTATTTATTTTTGCCCATGTCGTCACGAATAAATATAATCTTGCCTCATTTATTAAAAAAAGAGGAAATATAAGTTTAAAGTTTTCAATATCTAAAGAAAATAAAATAAATAAATAAACATCTTTGCTTTTATTTAGTTTCTTTGTTTTGATGACTTATAGTTTTAGTGATCTAAATTAATAAATAAATATCATGAGACACTTGACACCAATTGACCTTGTCCCAAACTAAGCAAAGCTTGTACTATGGATACTAGGCAACGGATAAACATACTTACTTATAACTATAGATAAATACATACTTACATACTTGTTTGTATGCACATACTTACGTACAAATGAAACTTATGAAGTGGCAATGGGCAGCCTAGGCCATATAACCTGGTTAAAGCCGTGGGTTCATGGTAGATGCAAGCCGCTGCCGACCGAAGCAATTGGAGATCTATGGAGGTGGCCTATGCTTGTACTATTACTTATTCTGTGCCTATTCTAAAAGTTGACGTCCTACGGCTGAAATGTTGATGATGATGATGAGCATACAAACACAAATAAATACCGTTATAAAATTTGACCAATGTTTCGAAGCTGGTATAGACTAACATAATACAAAACTGTTCTGTTCTGTTGTTAAAATGATAACCTCCTTTTTTTGAAGTCAGTAAAAACGTATTATTACGCATCAGCTGTGGCAGCAAATACGCGTCCTTTAAGTTAGAGTAAGTAAGTATACAATAGAAAGTATTTAAAAATATGAATTACTTACGGCTAAAGAATTAAACTTAAATAAATACCTACATATTTTTCTTATAGCTACATATGTTGGTCCAATATAAAGTTATCGTTATCCCGTAAGTACGCGAAACTAATAATATTATTTAGATGTTTAGCTGTACGAGTTGCGATTAAGATATCGCGAAATAAATCGCCCGATTTTCCGGTCCGGAACGCGAGTCTACGTTATTGGAAAAGTTTCCCTCGGTTAATAGACTTACACAAATTGAGTTCATTAAAAATAATATAATCGGACATAAGCCCCTGTTGAATCTCCGGCTAGCCTTACTTTACACTGCACTTACATTTGTTTCTTAAGGATGTGTTTAACTTTGCATACTATGTTTATTTTGAGCCAGTCGTCAGGTTATGCTCTATCTCGTAATGTTTTATTATAAGGAGCTAAAATATTATATTGATTATAATACGTAACAGTGGGATAAAAATTTAATCTTTGATACATTTAACACTTTTCCGGAGTCATAAGTCAGAAATAATTGAAAATACAAACTGAAATATAGATGCACAGAAAAACCAAAAAATCGATGAGGGCTACGGTATAGATGTCGCTAGCGTCACTGCTTAAAAGGCTAAATAAGAAACAAACAAGCTGAGATATGTGGTGCATAGGGGAAGTTCGTGTCTGTACCGTTGTCCAGCAGTGGTGTAGCGGTATAGCACGTGGCACGGAATGCCGAGGACCTGGGTTCGATTCCCAGTGCTGGTCTTATTTTTCTGGTTTTTCTGTGCATCTATATTTCAGTTTGTATTTTCAATTTAGGTTTTACGGGATGACAGCAAAAGTTAAAATTTGGAATTGAAATAAAAAATACAAAAAGATTCCAAAAAACCAATCAGAAATAATTGGTTTTCTTTTATTACTACGCCTAAATCTGTAGGTACAATGTTCGTGAACATAACAATAACTGCACGCGTCATATACACCTACCTAATTAAAACCTATTATAAAAGTGAGGCAAACGACTTGATTAAAGATTTGTTTTTTACCAATCAATTGTAAATATATTTACAATCAACTTGGTTATCTGACATAGTAATTTGGGAATTATAACAGTAAACAGTTATTTTTCAACAAAGCTTATTATTACCTTTTTGTTTCTTGCTCTGTTCGTTCTCGGATAGAAACAGAACCCTCGCGTCATACTCTTCTCGTTAAGAACTGTCAACAAAGGCTGAAAAAAACATGAGGATTCCACTAACCCACGTACTTTGCATCGTTATTTCCGTCTTTAACCCTTCAACCTTTCTTTTATTTTCCTATATTAGCGAAGGGACGCGTACCTATGCTTAAAGGAAATATTTTTTATTAAATCAATACGCATATAATATGAATCAAGTGGGCTGTGTGTTTGCACAGCCGGCTAAACACTCGAAGGGTGCGATGTGACTTGAGTGCGTACTCAAGACGAATGTGAGCTTCAACGACTAAGTTTATTTACTTTGTGAATACCTTGTGACGGAGATTGCGAAGGTAAATTTTGTTTCAATGTGTCTAGAACAATTGAAAGCGTAGGTGTTTTATCCTGGTTAGTAGTATTTAGAATTAAAATAACTGCCATTTAATTAATGCATTAAAATAGTAGGTACCTAATGCAGATGAGACGAACCTTGCTGTGTACTAAAAAGAAAAAGGTATTACCAGCCAGACAAGCGGACAGCAATAGTTATTTGTGCAACAAGAGAGCAAAGTTGTTTTTTGTTGCGAGTGTTGATTTTGAATCCCGAGTAAGCGAAGGATTCTATAATTGAAACACGAGCGTGAGTGTGTGATTCTAGGTTAGAATCCTGAGAGCAACAAGGGATTCTGATAAAAAAATAAGATGCAAAAAAACTTTGGTCTCGTGTGACAAATACAATTTTTCACCTCAGCAGCGAGAACATATTTTAAATGTAACATAAGAATAAAACCACATATACCTACCTGTTTACAAAACAAACACATTTTTTAAAATAGAATCCGATTATTAAGAAACAAATATAATAATAACATTTAAAATCATAAAAAAGTGTCCAGTAGATACAATACAAATCTCATACCCATAACATGCATTGTAAGAACTTCTTGTACTAATGTCACACTTATTTTTTAATACTGCAAAAAGCCTCATCTTGGGGTCATTAAAAAGGTTGAACATTAAACGTATAATTTATTATAAATGTTATTAAATCTTTAATTATGAATTTTAATAAGATTTACAAATTAAATTATATATTACATAAACATAAATAGATTTGTTAAAAATTCATTCAATTTAACAAATATTTATTCCAACTGTAGAGGCAGTATACGGAATTATTTTATAAAAAAAAAACCAAGAGTTGCGGCTTTCGTGTAACGCGGTTGCATACTTTATTAAAAGATTGGGAAAATTTACATTTTGGAAATATTTCGTTGTCATGTAATTTATTGGGTATCTATATATTTTTAATACCAAAAATTTAATATAAGATTGTAATCAACACATTTGATCATTATCTCTCGCTTTTTTCGTGTTGAAGTAAAATGACAGATCAAAGTAAAGTTCAAATCCTTTTTGGTTAAAATATTTGGAATTCAGTGAGTAGACGCAACACTGTTACTCAGCATTTAAAAAAATTATTAAAAAGTTACTTTGTCTCACGGAGTGAGCTAAATGCGATTTTGCTCACTGATTTCTCATAGCAAAACCTGCCTGTTTGAGGTGCTGAGGTGAAACATAATTTTGTACGAGATCCTTTTATCTAAGGTACAAAATCCATAGACTTATACTAATATTATAAATGCGAAAGTGTGTGTGTTTGTGTGTATGTTTGTCCGACTTTCACGTCGAAACGAAGCGACTGATCGACTTGATAGTTTATGGACCAGAGAGTGACATAGGCTACTTTTTATCCCGCAAAATGCACAGTTCCCGAGGGAACAGCGCGCGATAACCGAATTCCACGCGGGCGAAGCCGCGGGCAAAAGCTCGTGCTAAAATATGTACATAAAATATGTATAAATATGTAAATGTGTATATGTGTTTCTAACAAATTTAATAAAATAAAATTAAAACAATCAGTGTTAGCTCAACAACAGAGCAAAGCAAGACTAATAATGCAAAATACTAAACACGAACCAAGTAATGCTACATACAAATTACACACAGCACTGTTCACTTTGTAAACGTGTAGATATTTCAGGAAATCGCTGGTTCCTACCTTATGATAGAAATAATGAAACACGCTAAGTCTTTACACGAAACAGCTACTTGAGTCTTACAACTAGTTAAAAGTTTCATACTGCGACATTCACGTCGTCGAAGCCAATTTGAGTTTTATGCAAATGTGTTCATCCCAATGCAACAAACTTGCGTTCATAGAGTACAGTAATGTTTAACAATTGAAAGGGGACATAAAAATATAATATGAAATAGAGAATGAGAAATAAATAGTTAAATGTAATGTAAATAGTAATACTGAAATGTTTGTACCCAACTCAATATAAAATCATTAAAATTAAAGACTAAAACAACAGCCTGACCTACAACAGCTGAGTACAGGCCTCCTCTTAGAATAAAATAGTTTAGGCTGTGGTAGTTATTCATAACTTATAGAAGCAGAAAGAATTTATTGTAAGCAAATAAGATATTCTTACTCATATTTGTTAATTAATACATACTATAATCAAACTTCCAGCTACTTTTTAGCTTGAAGGTCGCATGGGTACTTTTACAACCTAACGAACTTAAAATAGTTGAAAGCTCCGACATTTCATTTCAAAATCCAATATCTCAAAAATGATTGAACGGATTCTAATCAAAATTATCTAAGAGCATAGCAAGGAATCTCGCTTTCACTTAAAAACCACATTGAAACCCAGACAGATAGACTGACACTGGCGTCAAAATTATAACACCCCTCCGAAGTTGAGGAACATATAGAAACGATTTCGGCACAAAATTGTATGCTATTCGTATAGCAATTACAAAAATATTCGCAAAGTTAACAACAGCGGAGTCGAGGAAAAGTTATCCAAACACTTCGGCATGGAAGCATTCCGCGCCAGCCGTATTTCAGTTTTTCACAACATTGATACATATCAAGAAACTTGAACAATACTTTCGCTAAAAAATACTCGTGTTCGGCCGAGAGTGAAACTTGAAAAAACCAGCCAAGCGTTACATTAACTTAACTTCGGGGTTCCGTAGTAAAAGACTCGTAAACTTCACCTTTGAAGTTTATAGACGTTGAAATCTTATTCCTTCCAGCTTAATTCACACTCACGCTGACGAATTAAGTTTATAATGCACTTAAACAAAAGTCTACCTTCATATACTAGGGATAGCTTATCAAATGCTCTCGACTGTGCGGTCTCGAAAGCGTTGAGGTTGAAATGGTCTTCTTATGAAGGTAAATTAAAACAAAGGAAGGGATGATTTACCTAAAAATAGTTAAAGTTAAATTTTGCTTTCTTTTGGCCATAAAAACGTCTGAATTTTGGAAAATTATAATTATGTACTTACTTAAGGATACTTAATATGGTATGGGCAGTCTGTGTAAAAGTGAAACTAGCATATTAAGTAGGTAAACATAATGTATTTAAATGCCGTTAGAACCCAAAAACGCTATCCACTTTTATACATCGACTAACTATATTTATAGGGGTGATCCCTGGAGGGTAGAAGTTAAAAACAGCTTTCACCGGCCGACGCGTTTGAGTAAGTTTCACTGAAGTTTTATTGAAGTTGCAACTTTCGGACCGTTTGATATATGTAGAGGAACCCCCAGGAATATATTACCATTTGTAACTTTATGCGTATATATATAAGGTTCAATGGGGTTAGTTATTCAGATCTTCGCAGCAACAGGCCCATGCTAAAGTTGGTGCAATCGTAAATTATTCAAGCCCTCTTGGTACAATACTTGCCTACTTGTCGTATCCGACTGTTGCTGTGCACTATTGTCTTGGAAGGTAGTTTCTAGTATGATTTACTGGGTCTGTCAATATTGTTTCTATGTGAGTTTTGAAACAGTGAGTATATTAATAGTACCCGTATAAACTGCAAGCAAGCGCTCGGGCATGCGACAAACACCGAGCGCCTCACTCGGCTTTACGACGTCGCACCTATCACACCTATGTACTTTTTATGTAGGTTTTTTTATTATATACTGTAAAGTTTGAGTCAAGTTTTAATCATCTCCCGATCTTCAACACGCACCCTGGCATCGAGATTGACGCCTCAACAGTACCTTAACGGGTAAGCAAGCACAATAGTTTCAGAATAATAAACTATAGCTTAATTAAGCTCTTAAGAACATAACAAACAATACCTACGTTTATGTTGTAACATTGTTATGCTGTAGAAAATAGCAATCTGTCTTATAGCGGAGTAGTCGTATAAATTATAATGGTGCATCCTACAAAGGATGACTACCAAATGAAACATTGCATGCGCTGCGAGTTCTACGAGCTACGGGTTTCGGTGCTACGAAGCGTTACGAGAGTGTAGACGGTGGGAAAGCAGCCACATGCTGGGTTTTCTTGGCAATATTAGCTTGGCGGTACATAATTTTATCCAGTCTCGGTCATAAATACTACACCTAACCCCAATATCGCTTTAAGAAAGCGTGCAGGGAACCACGTCACGAGTTTCGTGGAACTGCGGCTTATTTGGATCAGGATTCTGAGTAACGACATAACAATGGGCAAATATTTATGCATGATAATATTATTCTACAATTGAAAATTAAATCATGTTTTAGAATAACACAATAGAACAGCAAAGAAAATAAACAGTACCGTTTTAAAACATGAACAAATTACCGCTGGTAATAAAATATCGAATTAATTCCACGAGTATACGGAGGTGTAATTAAAATAAAATTAAGCTCAACAATGGTTTCAGGTTATTCTAATCCGGTTGCAGAGCAAATGCAAAATGATCTGGATGGTATTCAGTTACAATCTTGTGACTTATTTGTGCCTCTGTCCCGTTTTTTGTTCTTGTGGTAAAAGAGGACGGAGATATGAGATCGCTGGGGAATTCTGGAGTGAAACAGTGAGGGTCCACGTGGTTTCGTTCCCACGCTCCCATGGCAGCGTCGACATGCGACGGTTATTAAGCTCTTCACCTTTTTTGTTACCTGCTGAGAGATTTATTACTTTTAATTATTTTTCATTGTCCGCGAGCGTTATTCATGTAAGAGGTGTTAAATTAGACGCTTTGAGGCAATGATGAAGTGCTAAACGTCATTGTGTAAAATTACGGCGAGAGAAAACTGATTGTTTTTAGCTAGGGGCTGACATCAAATAAGTATATTACCTTGTCTAAAGGACTGTATTGATGACGAAATATAATTTCAATAAGAACGACATTAGTCAGACAATTTATTTTTTACTTTGTTATAGTTACCTATATCAAAACGCATGTTAATTTTCAAGCTGAAAACTAGTCTATGGCAATCAACTGCTATTCTTAATGTACCTACTCTATCTCAGGCTATTAAATCCAATACAAAAAACCCTATCTCTGTTGCTTTTGTACTTACACTTTTACCAATTCTAACGGAAAATTTATTCTGCAATAGTTCGGTATTCCAGAAGACGGGCAGCAGCGTCTTCTGCGTACACCATCAGCATAACACTGCGATCCCCAAGCTACCTGCCAACTGACGGGCGCTCAATTGATGTCATGTGAAGCACGCTGAACCAAACTTTTTTGCTTTTTAAAAGGCAAATGCGATTCACATCAAATATCATATAATTTCAAAAGAACGACATTACACTTACTTATCATCATGATGAAGCGATTGTAAAATTAAAATTGCAAAATGATCAATAAATGACGGATTGACACACAAATTTTGACTACACTAGGACGCTAGCGCCTGTGTTGATGAAATTGAAGTAAATAAAATTAAAATTGAAGTTGATTGTCATATGTCATATGTGACTCGCACGTAAATAAGTAGTTTTTTTGTGATATTCGATATCATTGCAGCTTTTTTATCTCATTTAAAACTAATACGTCGAAAAATAAAGATAAGCTAAAACTGGAAATTGACCTTGAATTCTCATCAATTCATATCATAATGCTTTCTTGATGCTTGCCAATAAGTATAATCTTTAGCGGTTGGCATACACGGCGAAAATTCACAATGTTTCAAAACAATGTTTTTGCTTAGTTTTTTTCTTTAGTCAAGTTTTATTGTCTTGTCCAAAAAATGCCACGATGTTGTTTATAATAACTTTTTACTGAATGAGCCTTTTCATAGTTAACACAATTAATAAAAAATTGAGGTGGCAAAATTAGTGTAGGAAATAAAGGTAGTGGAGCCCAAAAGTAATTCCTCGGCCAGAAAAAACTTTACAGTATGATAAAATATCAATTAATAAATAGTATTGTATAAATTTCCAAAGAATAATAATAATAATAATAATAATAGGATTTAAGTAAATACCTAAAGTCTTAAATCGTTAATATCTTTTTACGGAAAAATGCTCCGTTCAGGCTTTCTTCACCGAACATATTCATGTAACGTATTGCAACAACATATGAAATATCAAAAAAAATATCCCAACAGAAATACATCAAATAATAATAAAATATATTTTTTTGGCGTTTCTAGGACCGGAAAATTGCTCCGTCTAATTGTTTCATTGGAATGCCATTTTATTGTCATTTCATACCTACAAAATGAAAATCTAAAAAAAATACCATGTAACTATTTACTATTTTCAGAAATCTCCTTTTTACTCGCTGTGGAAAATTTCTCTATCCATTTTATTTATTGAATTAAGTTCACAGTTTTCTTTCCATTCAACTATAAAAACATTCAAAAAAATAACGAGCGTATTAAAAACTAAAAACTGGTTTTTTTTTTGGATATTTATATGTATGTTATTTTCGGCTCATACTATACAATAACCAAGCAAAATTTAATCAACTGAGAAATTAATGCATGTGTCTCCATACAACAACTTGCTTCATTTCCTACACTAAATAATCATTTTTATTTCGATGATAAAAGTCAGCAAACAAAATGTGTTAGAGTTTAAGATTCAACAGAGCTTCGGTAGCGCTACGTGTTTACAGTTTAATCCTGAATTTAATTATTTAGCCAATAAAAGCTTGTTTACGATACCTGCCAATCGTTCAGTCGGAACCGGACCTATGTTGCGGAGTCGTTCATCGGTATTCATGTTGGGCACAGAAGGGTTCATTAAAATGCGTGGAACAATAAACGCAGCCGCGGAGCTATTGTGGCGAGTTTTAACCGCGTTTCAATCTGTTGTACGTATTATAACTCCCATTGTTAACGCTGCTCGTTCGTGATGTATGCTATGGCATTTAATGTAACTTGGTTTGTAGTACAATTACGTTTTATTTTTTTAATTACTTGACTGTAGGAAAAAGTCTGTTAAAAATTTCAAGTTTGCCATAAAAGTTTCTACTTAAAACCAATTTCTATTTATTCTGCCTTGAGCAGAACACTTTGAGTCCTACTTATATTACAAATGTGAAAATTTGTATGTGTGTGTTATATTTGTTACTCCTTCACGCCAAATTTCAATTTGAATTTATAACGGATGGACGGAGTTGGATAAAATTGGTACGTAGACAGACAGCTGGACGTATACCTACATAGGATTTTTTTTATCCCGATTATATTTTCACGGGGATAAAATCACAAAATCTCAAACGCTAGAAAACATTAATGAAATCAATGATGTTTTTTGGGAATTCCCACGGGAAATTAGTTAATCTCAGAATGTAAATTGAACAGCTTGATCTATATTTTACGCGTGCAAAGCCATGCGTAAAGTCCAATACGGAATATAAATAAAAATATAGTATTTTATGCAACAGTTGTATAACAGGGTTCAAAAAAGGTGAGTGGCGTGAGTTACGACGTGAGCTTTAGCAAACATCGTAAGAAAAAGACGCCACGAGCTTTTTTAGACTTACTTATACAACGTTGCATATAATACTTTTTCTTCGGCTGTGTGCTTATTAATTACAATACAAAATTAGAGAAATAGTAAGCTTTAAACGTTTTCATACTTTAGTAAAAAGTATGGCAAACGCAAAGAGAAGATAAACAACAATAAACAAGTGAGAAATATGAAAATGTCAAAATTTGTCTAAGTTAAATTTTGTTTTTGATTAACGTTTACTTGCCCGTGACGATGTTAAAAATACGCGTTACTTATGTTGACAGGCTATGGATTATGTTCGGAAAGTTTTTATTCTGTATAAAAACCATATAAAATATATAACTTGCTGCACCTTAGCCCGTCCGAACGTACGAATTAAGAAAAAAAAGGTAAGTGGTTGCAGTATCGCTTTAGCAACATTACGTTAGTGCTGTTATGGGGAATAGACAATATAGACTTTTCCAGAATCTTGTTTTGTATGCTGAGGTATGCTGTTATATTACTGTTCGTGATTAAGTAAATCACAGATTACAGTATAGGAGTAGAAAAAGATTTTAAAAGCTTATTCTAATCTGAAGTGAAAAGTGCACCGTCAAGTAAACCTGGTGATTTTTCAAAGAGAGTTCTGCATCGCTTAAAAGCTTCCCTAAATATATTCGTCTGGGCACAGACACGGCCCATTCAAAAGGCTCTAAACGGAAGGATACGAGCCGTAAAATAGGATTTCATGCATGCCTTGACTTGTGTGAACAAATATGTACGGTTGACAACGCACGACCTTTGCCAATAACCATCTAGCGAAGGAAAAATCATGCCATACGCAGAATTTATTTTTTAATATTTTAACAGATCAAACTGGGTACCCTACCTTTGATTATATTTTATTCGAATTAAGTTATATTTAAACGTTCTTAAAATTAAAATAAAACATAATAATAGCCCGTTATACTTTCTTTTTTAAATGACAGCACCGTGTAAATTTCAGTATTTTTTTTCGCTAGAACCGAGAGAGATTGTACTCGTATTGCAGATTCATATGCCTGAAGTGCTATTCAGTGAGCAATCAAAAACACAAACGTGAACCTGTGTTGCGCTTGACTATACTTTAACTAGAGCGTTTTGAATTTTGCATTTAGCATTGTACTCGTACATTACTGCTCTTTGTTGCTCGAGTTGCGCGTGCTATTCCCTCGATGTTCTTTTTCCATGAATAAACAACTAGTAGGAGTGGTGAAATTAGTATGCAAGTATGTAGATATAAAACCGCTCAAACCTCTACCAGGTGTCTAGAACTAAATCCGAAATATTTTTGCAGATGATCGGATCCTCGGATCAGCTAGACTAAACATTTCAGTGGAAGTATTTTACAGTCATTTTGATTTTAAAATACTTCCACTGAAATGTCACAAATAAAACTATATTATTCAGAAACGAGGGTACCTACGATCAATCACACTATACTTTAAAGCAGGCTTTTTGCGTTTTTTTAAAGTTCCATATTATAACTGTGCCCAGTCCAAAACTTCACAAATTATCACTTTATCAGAGAGCGGAATTAATGTGGCACTTTTGACCTGTCATACTTAGTGAATTCTCACTTAGCCACTTCCGATATACATATATCGATACGCAACTTAGGTAGTAAAGAAGATTTAAAGTAGAAGTAAATAATAGGCGAACTTATGTTAAAGAGTGATCTCTTCCAATTAACTTTCGAGCAGTTGAAAATGTGAAATAGACATAAATGCAATAAACACAATTAATAGTTAACAATTTCTAAATCAATACTTTCAGTGTATCAATAATTTCAATAAGTTCAGTGTTTATTTTTTTTCCATTTCATGTTGAAGATCTGTTATAGTTAGTAGTGTAGTGTGTTGTAGTGTTATAGTATTGTTAACCACATTCAATGCAAATAAAACTAACTTGAAACTACCGTGAGACTCACTCATATTAAATATAATGACCCGGGTAACTCACGTCTTAAATCGAGTTTAGCTCGACATGTTTCGGGCTAATCCGTAGCCCTTCGTCTTCGGAGCAACGCGACTCAGCAGCTGCTGCAACACGCGCACGCACTACTACGGCTACGGATTAGCCCGAAACATGTCGAACTAAACTCGATTTAAGACGTGAGTTATCCGGGTCATTATATTTAATAAAACTAACTTACTTACTTTCTAGTGTTGCCAAGTGTTCCATTAATTTCTATATAAAATAAAATATAATAGTTTTTTTTTTCGGTTTTAAACTACTTGTTTTACAGTCAAATATCCATTTGTATGCGTAAAAAGAACGCTTTACACAACATGATAAGTTAACGACAATCCTAAATTACCGTCTAATCTATCGACATCATTTAGGTTGAGTCTATAAGTGAGATATCACTATATACGACAGGTTAAAAATACCACGAAAATTCAGCTCTCTTCAAATTATATACAGTGTGTTACCGGCAGCTAGGCTTTTTTTAAGGGAGGTTAAAGTATTTCACACGTAACCATGACATTAATTTAAATAATAAAGTGATATTCAGACTTTGTTAACTTTCTAACAAAACTTTTTTCACAATTGTCGTTGTCAAAGAAAAGCGACATCGTTAGCAATTGAAATCCAAACATTCCTATTCTTAGTTAGCACGGATTGTAGAGTAACTTAGTCGGAACTAAGCGTATCCATCTAACTAATGCACTGACCAACTATTGGTCTTGGTGCAAACGAGGCACTTTGTCTACTGAGTAACATTACGGTGCTTCCACTCTTACTTCTGACTGGCTGTGCCAGTACTAACTCGTTAAACACTAACTAGGCAGCCGGAAAATGGAAACTGGCGCAGAATTGCAGTTTTCTAACGAACTATTACGCATCACTGATAAATAATATTGACCGTGATTAGGTATCTCTTAATTTTTCTTTTGCTTTTTTTAGCAAACTTAATTTTCATTGCAAGGAGTATTATAATATTATGTTGTTCTGTTATTATACTAAACCTTCAGAACCGTTTCATGATGAAACAAAATATAGACGGTTATGTCGACTCCTTCATGAACGCAAAATGGTATATGCTTCTATTTCTATTTTAAACATATACGGTAATAAACATTTTTAACATATTATATGGTAAATCTAAATCCTTAAAACGAGCAATTTCTGGAACTCTCGAAAACTGCTCTGCCGAAATTTGCTTTTCGGGGGCAAACAATAATTATTTTGTATCGCTGGACATACATGTTATCGAGTTTTAAGTTGTTAGGTTCAAACATTGTTAGGACCTATAAAGAAAGTCAGTTTTCAGATACTGTTTAAATATGATATATCGTACTAATTACAATAATCAAAATTTTACAGCAACTTTAATTTAAATTCCTCAAACTTCACGTCTACTTAAAATGAAAATAAAATGTTATTAGTTTGACACGTGTCGCAACATGTCGAATTTTTTTTAGTGACAAAATATAAATACGTTTTTTTTACATCGGCAGCCATTTGCCAAACAACACAGTGATCGAATCAATTTATAGGCCGAATACAATTTGGCCCTGGTAACATTATTAGTTCCAATTAACTGGCAACCTCAGCACATGTATGGGCAATTAAATGGAGTGATACCTTACTTCCATTAGCGCGGTGTTGTTTACATCAATTAACATGCATGATAATTTTAATGCGTTCGCTACAGGGACACCGTTGTTGGCGTTATGGACTTCGGAACACACTGTATATTCATCTATAAACTGACTTGTTGCTTCTTGGAGATCATTGTTTAATAAGAGAAAAAACAGGCCAAGAGTGTGTCGGACACGCCCGAATTAAGGTTCCGTAGCCATTACGAAAAAATTAAGTAATATTTCCTAAGGATTTCGTATTGTGTACTGAATCTTCCAAGTTTAGGTATATTTTATACCTGAGGCTGCTATTTACTCTTAAACTACTAATAATTCTCAAACAATCTTAGCCGCTATAATTTTTCTTGTAAATAAATTTGATATATTTACTACCATTCTAAATTTTTTCAAATTTTTGGAACGCTCGATTTCAATGAAAATTTGCACTTTAAAGTTGAATATTTCGCAAACAGATCACTGAATAGAAAAATTGTCTTAGCAACCCCCCAGTGGTTTTAAAAGACCTATTTAACGATACCCCACAATATAGGGTTAGTCGAGAAAAAAAATCACCCCCAATTTACGTCTATGGGAGGTACCCTAAAAAATTTCAAAATTAAAAGACTGATATATATATTCATTTCAAATTACAGCTTTCTAGTACTAACGGTCTGGCGAAACTGTAAGGGTTCCTAGTTGAGTACGGAACCCTAAAAAGTGAATACATGAGGGCACAAGAAAAGTCCCTCAACAAAAAGTTAGTAAGTATGACAGCATTGTTATCTGTGTCTGCGATAGCTTTAGGTGTTTTGGCTTTGAAAACACACTCCTCAAATGTCATTTATAAAAGTTGTCATTTTAATACTCGCATTTACATTATTAATTGGTTATTTAAATAGATTATTAACAATAAATGACAATCCTTGTTTATTATCCATCGTTATCCATCGTTAGGCCACCCGGTGTACATTTGTTAAGAAATGAAAAATCACAGAACAAATTGTAGTAGTAAAAAAAAAATTCTTTCACTTCACAGTTTTTCTTCCAAACAATTAAATGTATAGTAGACATAGCGTCAGGCGCGCTTTAATACTGTTCACAAGAATGCAATGCCACAGGTCGTCGTTTTTACACTCCCCCTTAATGTTATTTCCCCTTTATGACACCATAAAGACGATACCGACCACTACGCGTAATGAAATCTTCTGTTCAATACCTGTAGATAGTGCTTCATAGCTATTAGCAATATGAATTATAAATATCTAATTTTTAGCGTCCTTATATTTAACGTTTATTATTAATGGCGAAAAACGGTGCGATAAGTCTCAAAAACATTGTTTTAAAAGTGTACTACCAGAGTATTAGCGAATTATTATTATATTAGAGTATTAGTATTAGGCGGGTAATAAAGTACATTTCAAAACTTATAATTTGAATTGGTTACTGTTACATATTGCAGAATCGTCAGTCGTTTACAAATAAGTGTTAAACAAATAAATGAAGTTTTTTGAATCAAATCAGGAAAGAACAAGAAGCACAAAAATATGATTTTCTCCAACTTGCTCGGAAATGTTCTCATTAATGTTGGAAATATCGTCCGGGAAGTCCATCGTTATATGCGTTGATGAGATAATATTTTTTTCTCAAACATCCAAGGAAATGTCGTCCTTATCTTCGTGATCATAGAACGCCAAGTACGTCATTGTATAGCACTTATTGAAGATTCGTTATATTTTCAAATTAGAGGATAGTACTAGAATTTCATACAACATTGCCGGCCAAGGCCAGCAAAGAGATTACCTTTTGTTGCAAATTAGAGGATAGTAATGGAATTTCTAGTTAATAGGAAGCCGTGGTGGCCTAGTGGTTTGACCTATCGCCTCTCAAGCAGAGGGTCGTGGGTTCAAACCCCGGCTCGCACCTCTGAGTTTTTCGAAATTCATGTGCGGAATTACATTTGAAATTTACCACGAGCTTTGCGGTGAAGGAAAACATCGTGAGGAAACCTGCACAAACCTGCGAAGCAATTCAATGGTGCGTGTGAAGTTCCCAATCCGCACTGGGCCCGCGTGGGAACTATGGCCCAAGCCCTCTTGTTCTGAGAGGAGGCCTGTGCCCAGCAGTGGGACGTATATAGGCTGGGATGAATGGAATTTCATACAACATTGCCGGCCAAGGCCAGCAAAGAGATTGTCTTAAGTTTCAGTGGGTTTTATTTCTTTTATTGACTATCTATGGCATACTGCCAATAAAAAAAACGTACGTAGTTTGTAAATGTGTATTTACTTTTTAATCTCTTATTTGACTAGATTATTTATTGGGAATAAATCAGGTATTCAATAATAAACAAGATTTGACATTTATTGTTAATAATTTATTTAAATAAGCAATAAATAAAGTATCCTCATTTTATTTTATAAATAAAATCATCACAAGATTTGGTGGCAAAAACATCTACCCGAACAGCTTACAAAAAATAGCTGAAAAAGATTATTTTGGCGGGAATAGAAAAAAACAAACAAATACTTATACGGTTTAACACTCGGCCATCTATTACTACTCAGCCGGCAATCCCCTATTTCGTGGACTCTGCAGTAATGTACTTATTATTGTGCAGGTTTTTTACTTTTAATTTCATCCACGACCGAAAATTCACCAAACAGCCAGCCAATTGTCCAATATTCACGTACAAATAACGAGATTAAAAAAAAACTCTGTTTTCTGCGTTTAGCTAATGCCAGTAATGATTGTGTCCAAATCATAATAAAGTGTATTTAGACTTAATTACCTACTCGGACTGCTAAATATTTTGTAACAAAGGTATGTTTTTTTAATGTTGTGCGTTTAGGAATTGCCGCTTTAACTAAAAGTAATAATGTATAATATTTATATTTACTAATCCTATAAGTTTTCTTTTAATTTATTTTGATTACTATATTGTATGTGGAACCAAATATACGATTCCGACTCAAATCTTTAATATCGAAATTGAGGCGAAATTATCGAAATCGAAATTATATTGTGTCGAATAAATATAATGTTTTCGTTTTATTTCCTCGCGTATTTGGAGAAAAGCAGCATACAGGCCTCGGCAGGAATGTCATTTCCCGCCCTCTGCAAAAATATACTATTGTAATCTGAGGAGGCTAGACGACAATAAAGTTGAGAAACAAGTTAAAGCGTTTTGTTGTGCTAATGACTAGTAAGTGTACCAAGAAAAAACAAAAAAGTCAATTAAAAATCTTCAAAGTCATAGACTTATTAAATCTGGCTAACAATTCTACGTTTATAGTTAAACAACTTTTATCTTACGTTAGCGACGCTGCATTACGAGGCGTTAAGTTTTATCGTTTACCTAACTAAACTGGCATCAAGACAATTTATTGGATTACTACATGATACATCTATCTTCGATTGAAATGCACTGTTTGTATTAAGCCCGCATGAGTGGTGATAATGTATCAGAGCTGCTTGCACAGTGATATAGGTAAGTGCCCTCAGATATTGTTACATTATCATACCACTGAGAGACATTGACATACAACACGGTGTCGGTTTCCTGATGATCCTTGTTAACTTACTTACTTGCTTGTTGCTTAGTACCCATAACACAAGCTTTGCTAAGCTTACTTTGGGACTACGTCAATTGGTGTGAATTGTCCCGTGATATTTATTTATTTTTTTATTATTTAATATTAAGTTGAGATGAGAAGATAGTACCTACGTTCTTGTTATAGTAAAGTTATTTTACTTCTAAGATTATTATGATGATTGCCAAAAATATCACACAGCGGGTCAATTTAATGAGAACAAATAAAATTGCCACCAAAATATATTTCCTGACCACCAAAAATGTTATATATTTAGATTAGTTAGCTCAATATTGACTTTTAATAGGAGCAAAATGTAAAAGTATTGGTCATAATTTCACATTAAAATCCATACTAATATTATAAATGCGAAAGTGTGTGTTTGTATGTTTGTCTGTCTTTCACGTCGAAACGGAGCGACGGATCGACGTGATTTTTGGCATAGAGATAGTTTATGGGCCAGAAAGTAAAATAGGCTACTTTTTATCACTGAAAAATGCATGGTTCCCGAGCGAATAGCGCGCAATAACCGAATCCCACGCGGGCGAAGCCGCAGGCAAAAGCTCGTGCTAAAATATAGCACAGTATATTGTGTGTTTCCAACAAATTTAATAAAATAAAATTCTAATTACTACTAGGATTCTAATTTTTATACTCAGAAGCATTTTATTGGTGCTAGCAATTTTTTTTAATGTTTACTAATTTGTTAAACATTAGCCTAGTTCAATCGATTCTAGTACCGACAAAAGGACCTAGGTGTGAAGATTATTCGTCTTAACTCTGATTACTTAAGATTTAAAAATAATTCATTGATTGAACCAGTCATCTAATGCAATTTTACATAATTTAAATGATTATTAAAATATTCACTTTGAGCTACTCCCAGAACGTCCGAACAATATCGAATTCGCGGCTTTAAATCGCATGACACGGAACGATAAAGTTTCCTCGAGAAGAATTCGGAGTGAATCTATCCCTAAAGTCAGAGGTGACATTGTCGAACACGTTTTCTCGCTCACTAATCCGTTCGGAGCCGTACAACTTTGCCTAGCAATTGACACTAGTACGTACTTTGGAGGATTATTATGGGAACTTCCGTGCTTAACTTTATCTGCGAACAGATTTACTATTTCTCTTGTTTTATATATACGATAAATATTGAATACTAGAGATTATCTATTTACTAAATATACCTTAGTATTTTATATGTTGTGGAACCAACTGTTATTGTCGAAGTTTCTGACTTTATTGCCAAACTTATTTGCGATGGACATCGGCCGCAATATCGCTGGTTACCAGGTATCAATAACTTATAGCTTGTTTACTTCCAACATAATATAGTCCATTCTGAAACCAGAGTTAATTACGGCAACCAAAACCCGTGGTTATTCCTCACAAGGTTACCAAAATATTATTACAATATTTCATAAATTTTTGGTACGCCCAGCAAAACCCGAGGCGCCCGCTTCCGTACCCTCGTATTATCACATAAATCGCTTGTTAAACATACTTACACGTCGTCGGTGCTTGAGAGATAATCTTAAGCAATATCCACTTCGTAATATCACGCAATAACTAAAGACTTTATAAGAATTTCTGGGGAAAAAAGAGTAATAATTTTTGGTGGAAATCTGCGGGTTGTGGACCGAGTGGGAGCGATTCTCCAGGCGCTAGGAATCAGTGCTGGCTTTAATCGTCTTGAAGAAATGGCTTCGGTGCATTTCATCGGTCGCTCTAAAGAATTTCTCTTTTTAATATGAGCATCGATTCCAATTACAAAAGATCAAAGAATCGCCGCGCGGCCCACTTCGTCTTTGTTCAAACGAAAGATGAATTATTCAGAGAGCTGGAAACGTTTCAATTGGCCAGCTATAAAAAAGGAAACGGTTCGTTGCTTTTTCCACTAAATTAAAATTTTCTTTATTTTCGATTTGGGGCGCTTTAGATTGGACAGTATTGATTTGAGAATATTACTTATCGAAACAGTGAGATTTAATTGCTTTTCTTTCATTGTTAGATATATGGCTGGTTAGATCATTTCCCCAAAATCGTTATTTTTTAGTTGGAAAATTTCCATTAGATTTTTTTCCAAATGTCCATTTCCCAAAATTTTCCCAAATGGAAAAAACCAAATATGCTTTTAATTTCATAATCGCGTTTATTCCCAATTTTAATCGACATAGAAACAGTGTCCATGGAGCTCCGCTTTCTTTTGGGTGGTTTTGACCCTTCAGGCCGATGCAAACTTAAAAAAACCGAAAGCCTACCTATGTTTCTGTGTCGATTAAAATTGTGAAAACGCGATTGTAAATAGGTATAAGCTTCAGTAGAGAAGCTTATAACTAAAATAAGGAAGTTAAATGAGTTTTTTTATATTTTACGCAGTTGCCATTATGAGGTTATTTTCACGTCCTAAAAATTGTCTATACACAATCACGAAAAATGGCGATAATCCTCCATTCACAAATACCGTGATCGGTTGTTCAGGGGTTTCCAAAGTGAAAAAAATACTTTAGTTACTTAGTTTAGACTAATAAGGACCTTTAGTCCCGATAAGCAGAGACTAAAGTAACATTTTAAGAGCATGAGAAGTGACGTTGAAAGTTAAATAAAAGCTTGTATAAATGGTACAATAAGAAATTCTATAAGGTCAGCAATCATCGCAAGTGTTAATATGTCATGCTGTTTTACCGTGAAATAATATCATACACAAGCATAATCATAAATTGTGTAATTTATTGAATTAGTAGGTTAGTTTCCTCTAAGACGATATTGAAAATCGGAAGGAAAATATTGCATTTGTTGTCCGACATGAACACTTTAAAAAAGGAAGTTAAAAAAACATATTCACTACCAACATTATCCTTAAGGGTGTAAATGGCCTTAATGGTTCCATTATTATCCAAAGTAAGGAATCTATGTAATTTTTAACTAGGCTGGATTTATGTTGGCGACACCTGCTGGATCGCAGTCAGTGATTGAGAGGGCAGGCCGTACGCGAAATTATTAAAGCGTAATAATTTATGCTCGCAATTTGTACGTAACTTGAATTCGCTCCTTGTGTCATTCATCACTGCTGCCAACGTTAACGATTAATTTTGGCAATCGCCGTGTAAAAACGTTGAGCGAATGAGTGTAGCTCCTCGCGGCTCGACCGCAAACATCAATTGGCCGTGCTCTAGCTGCGAGGTCCTACATGCGATATGTGGTGACGGGCGAGTAAAGACATTATGTAGTTAAGATTATATTATTCGCATGTAGTAGTTAAATGAAACGGTTTCATACTGTTTGAGAAAAAAATATACAATAAAATGGGTTCCATTGCTAACTTCTACTACTATTTATTTTTACTGCAAAAATTTGTATGTGTGTGTGTTTGGGTGGGCGCGGGCGCAATTATGAGTGTTTGTGTGTTTTGTTACTCTTTCATTCACGTTTTCACAAATAAGTATTCTGTACAATTAAATATGAGTCGTCACACATAAGTATTTTGCGCAGGCGATTACTATGATTATGTACAGATATCCCTGAATTCCATTCAGGGAGGAAAGTTATATGAAAGGTAGGATGTTCCTTTATCAAAAAAGTCAATAATCGATGCTATTGTCATATACTAGTGATCACCCTCAGTTATGTTTGCAAGTGTATATTTTTGTAACTATTATTTTAGAGACGGTTACAAAGTTTACATAAAGCAATTTTAAATAATCACTGGGAACGAGAACGAGACGAAAAAGAGCATCGAGTTAACTATTATTTAGTTTCATTTTTATATTTACGAGTATATTTCAAAAATTTGAGCGATCACTTATATGAGAAAAGTATCGATAGTTGAGTTTATCGATATAAGAACTCCTTACCTCTCTCTTAAATTTGCTCTCGGAATTAGAGGCGCTGTACAATTCTTCATACAAATAATTTACGCCGTCGCTATCGAGTACGGTCACTGTAAACTCATGGTAGTGGTACTGTGTCCTTAGTGCAAGTTTTCGGTTACAATATACGTCTCGATCGCGTTCGCGTTAAAATCTCAATTTGTAGGTATGCAAACACGAACAGCGCCTCTAGCGGAACCTTTGCGATGTTCGTGTTTCCATACAAATTGAGATTTCAACGCGAACGCGATCGAGACGTATTTTGTACCGAAAACTTACACTAAGGGCACTGATCATGTTCAACGCGCTACGTAGCGCGCTCTGTCTTACGAAACCATAAGTTGCTGTAATGAGCCAAAATTAATTCGTTCTGATTTGACTTAAAAAAAAATCAGGGAGTCTTGCAAACTTATTCTAACTATACTTAGGAAGGAAAACGGTTGCAACTTGATAAACATTTCTTATTAAATACAGATAAGTGGGCGTCAGCGATGGCGTCCCCTTCCGGCCGCTGGGTTCCGCCGGAACGGGCCCTCGTTAATTTTATTTTAACTTTACTAACGCCTCACTTAATCGGATACTGATTTGAGCGTGCAAATAAAATCGCGTCTGCCCAAAATCTAATAGGAAATACCTCGATGTAACGCGATTACAGAAATTCTTTTTGTAGCTTCATTTTCAATTTTTATTACATTGTGTTTATATTAAGAAAAAAAATCTTAAAATCTCAATTGGATTGAAAAAAAAACAACGATTTTGAATTTAAACTAACAAGATGTATAAGATTTCCGACTTATAAGTTGCACGTATATACAGGTAGTCCTCAAATTATTGTATTAATTTGGCTGAACTGAACACTAATACAAAGGTTTTTTTATTGAAATTTTCCATTCAAAGTATAGTTAACGTGGTACAATTTGAACATCGAAAGTGAACAATCAATCCGTTAAAAACGAAAACATTTGTTACATATTAAACGACTCGAAAGTAAAAAAAAAACATGATGTGCTTTCTAAGTTTTTTTTATTGAGAAAATAACGTGAGGTTTACTAGCATTTATTAATTGCTACCGGTTTCTTTGGATAAATATTTAATGCAAACTGCGGTTTTACATTTATAGTGTTAACGCTCCACCACGACGGTGTAGACGACCAGATGGCCTAGTGGTTAGAGAACCTGACTACGAAGCTTGAGGTCCCGGGTTCGATTCCCGTGTCGGGGCAGATATTTGTATGAAAAATACGAATGTTTGTTCTCGGGTCTTGGGTTTTAATATGTATTAAGTAATCTATCTATATAATTATATTTTCCGTTGCTTAGTACCCATAACACAAGCTTTGCTAAGCTTACTTTGGGACTAGGTCAATTGGTGTGGATTGTCCCGTGATATTTATTTATTTATTTATTTATTTAACGCTGTCTATTCGAGGACACTGTCAACTAAGTACTTGAATAAAACAACTGTAAGGTATGATGGCTGTGACGATAGCTCGAAATTAAATTCACATCAGATTAGTGGTTTGGACTGGAAACCAGTAACACTTACATAGTTAAAAAAAATATATTATGGTTCTATCCAATGGAGTACAATTTTGCCTGTGTCTAGTAGGTTTTGCCGTTGTACGGTAAAAAAATCTAGAGAACAAAATTTGAGAGGTAACGGTGGATGAACGAGGATAGTTGGTGCGAATTTTTCACCTCAGCAGCGAGGACATAATTTTTAAAGGTTAGAATAAAACTACATACTTATACCTATTTACAAAACAACACACAAAAAACAGGCCAAGAGCGTGTCGGACACGCCCAAGATAGGGTTCCGTAGCCATTACGAAAAAAAATAAGTAATATTATGTGCGTTATAACCCAATTAAAACACTTACTACAGTCTTAAAATCTATTAAACATAATGATTTATTCTCGGATGTAGATATGTTTTGCATGAATTTAAATCAATTTGTATCTGCACTGTAAAGAAATGAATAAGTAGCTATTACTTGGATTTTAACCCCCGACGAAAATAGGGGTGTTATAAGTTTGACCGCTATGTGTGGGTGCTGTGTGTCTGTGTGTCTGTGTGCTGTGTGTCTGTGTGTCTGTCTGTGGCACCGTAGCTCTTAAACGGGTGGACCGATTTGAATGCGGTTTTTTTTTTTGAAAGCTGGTTTCTAGCGATGGATCTTAGACATTTTATCAAAATCGGTTTAGCCGTTTCAAGATCATCAGATCTTTTGTTCGCTGCGGTAGGAATCTTAGACGCATAATGGATATTTACTTTACTTTCAAACATATTTGGGACCTAAATTTGAAACACCCATGTATGCTATATAGCTATGCAAAGATTATGGAATTCTCGCCTGATGCTGCAGCCAGGAATCAGAACACTAGTAGGTACACTCTTAATAAAACTATAGCATATATCGTGTTTGGGTTCTTTTGATCAGTATTTGATTCTCAAACAATGCAATGTGGCAACAGGATGAGCTGATGCTGCAGCCAGGATATCTAGCACAATAGTACACTCTATAAAAATATAGCACATATGTCGTGTTGGATTCGTTTTGATCAGTAATTTGATTCTACATACAAGCAGTGGTGCAACACGACGAGCTGATGCTGCAGCCAGGATATTCAGCACACCAGTATACTCTTGAAAAAATCATAGCAGATATGTCGTGTTTAATCCTTTGATCAGTATTTGATTCTTACATACAATGCAATTGTGGCAACACGATGAGCTGATGCTGCAGCCAGGATATCCAGCCCACTAGTACACTCTATAAAAAATAAACATATGTCGTGTTGGATTCGTTTTGATCAGTAATTGATTCTACATCAATGCAGTGGTGGCAACACGACGAGCTGATGCTGCAGTCAGATATTCAGCACACCAGTATACTCTTGAAAAAATAATAGCAGATATGTCGTGTTTAATTCCTTTTGATCAGTAATTGATTCTACATACAATGCAGTGGCGGCAACACGACGAGCTGATGCTGAGCCAGGATATGCAGCACACTAGTATACTCTTGGAAAAATAATAGCGATATGTCGTGTTTGATTCCTTTTGATCAGTATTTGATTCTACATACAATGCAATGGTGGCAACAAGATGAGCTGATGCTGCAGCCAGGATATCCAACACACTAGTACAGTTTAAAAAAATATATATCAAAGTTTAAAAACATAAAATAAAAACTTAAATTTAAAATTAAAAAACCCCCGACTTAAAAAACGCCAGCAAAATAAAAATAAAAACGCCCGAAAAAAACGCTGCTTGAAAAGACAATAAAAAGTAAAAAATAATTATGCGCTACCTAGCTGTTGCCGCGACTTCATCTGCGAAAATTCGTTTATCTCTATCCCGCGCGGACTATGCTGATTTCCCGCAAAATTAGCCTAAGTTAATTTAGTATAAAGCTATCTAGTCAATATTTTTATCTAAGCGTTGTCGGTGTCGGGGACCGCTAAGGTTAATACTTTAAAAAATACAACATATTTACTTCATGTTAACCTAGCGGTCCCCCGACACCGACAACGCTTAGTTAAAAAATTTACTAGATACTTTATACTAAATTAACTTAGGCTAATTTTGCGGGAAATCAGCATAGTCCGCGCGGGATAGAGATAAACGAATTCTTCGCAGATGAAGTCGCGGGCAACAGCTAGGTAGCGCATAATTATTTTTACTTTTAATTGTCTTTTCAAGCAGCGTTTTTTCGGGCGTTTTTATTTTATTTTTGCTTGCGTTTTTTTAAGTCGGGGGTTTTTTAAATTTTAAATTTAAGTTTTTATTTTATGTTTTTCATACCTACTTGAAATAATAATAAAGGTACGATTAAATAAAACTTAAATAAAAACTAGTTACAAAACACTTATTATAATTTAAACTTTAATTATTTGTTTTGTTAATTTGCTTAAAAATTTGTTTTGCATGCCTATTACTTGTATCGTACGCTCGCTCGAGCAACAAAAAATGTTACTTCTTTATAAGTGGAAACTGTATTGGCTTATGTATCATCTAAATTAATTTATATTCAACTGTGTTATATATTCTGTTTGTTTTCCAAATAAATAAATTACCAGAATAAATTAATAGTTTGAAAACACTAGAAAAACACGCTTTTATTAATGCACGTGAAAACAAAAAAAAAATATGGATCGTTCAAGTTGTCCCTATTTCTGGGCTGAAGTGTAAACTATGTGCTTTTAATTATAATATTTGAATGTAAAAGCGTGGGGTGCTGGAACACGAAAGACTTTCTTGTTAACAAATACTAATACTAACTTCCTGGCGGAAGCTGCTATGGCTTTGAGAAGACATCTGTACTCCAAATTTCATTAATATTCATCTTCTACGGATGAACGGACAGACAGACAGACATACAGACAGACGGACTTGACGAAACTATAAGGGTTCCGTTTTTGCCATTTTGGCTCCGGAACCCTAAAAACCGATTACCACGAAACAAATACATATTACTGTATTTTTTTTTTTTAAGTAGCCTGTATAGTGTCCCACTGCTGGGCAAAGGCCTCCCCTCTTGACCTCCACAACTCTCGTTCTGACGCAATGTCGCTGGCCGTTATCCGGCACCCACCAAGTAACTGTGCGAGCCCACCTTTGTGGGTGCATGCGACAGACGTGTCCAGCCCAGTCCCATTTTAGCTTAGCAGTCTTTTTCCCAACGTCGGTTATGCGTGTTTTTGAGCGCAGCGTAGTGTTCCGGATTCTGTCCATCCGTTTCACACCTAATATGCTACGCTCTATCGCTCTTTGGCAAACCTAAGTTTGAACTTTGGATTTTCAGTCAGGGACCATGTTTGTGCACCGTAGGTTAGGACGGGCAGGATACAAATGTCGACGAGTTTTCGCTTAAGTGTTATTGGAAGGTTTCCCTTCATAAGCTGTTTCATGGACCAGTAGCTCTTCCAGGTGTTTTCGACTCGTCTTTCGGCTTCTTTATCTTGTCGGTTGCTGAAAGAGACTACTTGGCCCAAGTATATATACTCGTCAACATATTGTATTTTCTGCCCATCTACCGAGATCCTTCGTTTCGTGCTGTTGGTCATAAGTTGGGTTTTCGACCTATTCATCGCTAGAACAATCTTAAGGCTTGCAGTGCTCAGTTCTTGCAGCATTAATTCGAAGTATTGGGCTGTTTGGGAATATTATTATAATAATCACATTTAAAACCTTTACTCAAAAATGAAACGTACAGTCGCCATTTCACCTCTTTAAAAAGTCACCAGAAAGTTAAGAATGCTAGACAATGATCAAAAGTCTCTAGTAAGTAGAGAGGTTTTGAATTCGGAACAAAAAAGTGTCCATTACTACGATACAAATCTCACACTCATAACATGCATTGTTATGTAATTTGAACTTAAAATAACTCTAAGAGGTAGGCAGTATACGGAACGGTTTGATTAAAAAAACAGGAGTAGCGGCTTGCGTTCAACGAGGTTGCATACTTTATTAAAAGAGCGGGAAAATTTAGACATTTTGGAAATATTTCGTTGTCATGTAATTCATTGTCGATATATTTTTAATACTATAATATAAATGTGATCCCAGATGAAGGAACTTTTTGATATTTTTTTTAAATGCTAGACAGTGCTGGATCTACTCACTGAATTCCAAATATTAGAACTTCACTTTGATCTGTCACTTTCACTTCAACACGAAAAAAGCGAGAGATAGGTTCAAATGTGTTTTTAATTACAAATCACAATTTAAAATTAAATTTTTAGTAAGTATTAATAATAATAATAATCCATTTATTTCAAACACAATAATGTCAATAATATATCGATAATAAATTACATGAAAACTCAATATTTTCAAAATGTAAACATTTTCCTGGTTTTTTAATACCCAAAGTATACAACCACGTTGCACGAAAGCCGCTGATCTTGTTTTTTTTTTAATAATAGCGTTCCTTATACTGCCTACCTCTTAGAGTTGGAATAAAATAAATAATTGTTAAATTGAATGAATTTGCAACTAATCTATTTATGTTTATGTAATAGAAATCCTATTAAAATCATATGTTTATTGTTCAATCTTTTTAATTACCTAAAGATGAGGCTTTTTGCAGTATTAAAAAATATGACATACTAACTTTTGCCCGCGGCTTCGTCTGCGTGGAATTCGGTTAACGCGCGCGCGCAGTGTGCATTTTTCTGGGATAAAAAGTGACCTATGTCACCTATGTGGACTATGTGTAGTGTGTGGCCAGAGCCCATAAACTATCTCTATGCCAAAAATCACGTCGATTCATCGCTCCGTTTCGACGTGAAAGACGGACAAACATACAATCACACTTTCGCATTTATAATATTAGTATGGATTTAACAAGTAGTTCTAAGTTCAAATTACAATGCATGTTATGAGTATGAGATCTGTGTCGTACCTACCTACTGGATACTTTTTCATTCCGAATTCAAAACCTCTCTACTTGCCGGTGACTTCTGATCATTTTTTGGCATTTTTGATGACTTTTTAATGGCAACTGCACATATCATTTTTGAGTAAAGGTTTTAAATGTGATTATTATATACTTATATTTGTTCCTTAGTAATCGGATATTTATATATATATTATATTGTTTGTTTTGTAAATGGGTAGGGTAGATGTGGTTTTTTGCATCTCGTGTGTTTGAATCCTTCGCTTGCTCGGAATTCAAATTTAATACACGCAGCAAAAAACAACTTTGCTCTTTTGTTGCATACCTATATGTCAAACTAACTTGCAACTCACTGGTAATATATCTGTGCGCAAAATGCATTCATCATTAATTACTTATTTTGAAATTAAATGTCTGAAGTTCCAATTACGTTCCATTAAAATTATTTTAGTGGCAAAATAAAACACGGTGATTGGATTAGATTACACGAAGGGTAATCACGATCCGAGAAGGCGTGTCGAATACTCTAGTACTTATTGCGCTACCTCAACGCCACAGGGAATGTTCTTAATTATGAGAAACCAAATGAATAAGTTTTTGCTAAAAATTTCATTTGTAATACAAGCTTTTTTGGCTGACTGTACTTTTTGTGGACTTTACTTGCATTGTCATCCAAACTACATTTGCGTATCAAATTTTAAGTCGATACCATTAACTGTTGAAGAGTTCCGTCCTGCGGAGACGATCCTGGCCGGACTACCAGAATATCACTACCAGATTATTGTATTGTCACGCAATTTACATAAGTATGCCAAATTTAAAGTCAAACAGACTACTGGAAATTGGTCGAATTTAACTTAATTTGACTACAGACAGACAGACAGACAGACAAACAACGGAACTGATGAAATTAAATAAAAGCTTATAATAAACTGTAACTCTTTCTGTTACTCTTTGGCGTAAGAATGTAATTCTATGCGCCGATAATGACGACTATAGCACCTTCGTTTTGTTACCTGATATCAGTTTGAAAGAGTTCGTTTAAGGCAATTAACGATGTTAACTAGTTTAATTGAATTTATATTACATGAAACTTTTCGTCTACTAGACATTAATAGGTCAGTTTTGCTATAATTATGATTAGGTATTAAGTTGATCAGTTATAATTTTTTGTTTTATTAGGCTTTTGCCATAGAGCCACGTCTTTGTTATGAAGAATAATTTACTGTCTATCTAAGGTTGGATGTCTTTAAAATTAAATACAATATTGCACACGTATATTTAGAAATATCAAAGGATAAAAGTTTATTGAAATTATTTTCATCTCGCTCATTTTGAATACGGACGTAACAGTCATCTCATCACTTACGAGTAATGTTACGTTATTTTTCGTTTTTTTACTTTTCATATTTTTGGAATCAGTTATTTTTTATCTTATTTATTAATAACACAAACATTGACTATTAATTAAATAAATATATTGCAGTTTTTAACACACAAAATATGGCAAGTACTTATTTTATTCAAATAGGAATTATATAAGCGCTCTAGGCGCTCTCTTGAGCAATAACCGACTCTTTTTATTCCAAAAACGATTGCAGCAAACGTTATTTCAGGCTGACCTAATTATTATTCAGAATTAAGCCCCCTTTTGTTCATTCGCGGACTGCAGTAAAAATTAAATCACACCAAATTTTATTATCTTCCGCTTCGGGCTCCATAACTCAGAAATATTCATGAGGAAACTTTTTTACTTTACAACAAGAAATTTGTAATGTCTATTGTATGTCGGAAAAAAGATAATAGACACGATGAAATAATGTTTGATGGCATAAGGAAAAAAGAAGAATATAAATAAATGAAGAGCTGGCAGCTTCCTCGGACAAAGAACTAGCTTAGCTATTCAGAGAGGGAATGCTGCCAGCATCTTCGGAAACAAGGAGATTTCTTCAAAAAAGTAGTTTGTTTATGAAATTTATTTTATTTATTTTATCACACATGAATAAACAACAAAATAATAGTAAATCGCAATCAAAACTTAAATATAAAGTGAATATATATTTAGAAACTTAATATTAATCTAAAATAAAACTACACTTAGAAGTATTCAATTATAAATATATTTACTATACCAGATCCCGTTCTCATAATGCCGCATTCTATTTCCACTGAACGTAGATATAGTTAGTGTTTAGTTTTGTAACTAAGGGACCCCTTACATCCCTGTATTATTATTAATATCACGGTACAATTCACACCAATTGACCTAGTCCCAAAGTAAGCTTAGCAAAGCTTGTGTTATGGGTACTAAGCAACGGATAAATATAATTATATCAAATATCCGTATTTTTCATACTAATATCTGCCCCGACACGGGAATCGAACCCGGGACCTCAAGCTTCGTAGTCAGGTTCTCTGACCACTAGGCCTTCTGGTCGTCTAAAATTATTATTTTGTAATTTTTTTCTTTAATTGTATACTGTATTTTTTAAGTGTTTTATTTGTATTCGTAATTATTTTATTTTGAAAAAATTACTTTCTACCAAGTTTCTTGCGACGCATTCTTCTTGGCAATGATGGTCTTTCCGAAAGCGCTGGTAGTTTAAAAAATGACGTGTAAAAGTGCCCATTGCGGCCTATTTACTGAATAAATAATTTGAATTTGAATTTGACTTGCCATGAGATAGTAATGATATATCAGTGTTAAAAAATACGGATGCTCTAAATTCGGTTAGAAAAACTAAGAAAGTCAAGGTCCGATTAACACCCAAACTGGTGGAAATTTTCCAATCAGCCCCTGTAAATTGGAAAACTTTTATATGCGTTCAAAAGTCCAGGTGTATTTCTATCGCTGTTTTCGAGAGCCGAGAAAGTTTTTGTTCAGACCCTGCTAAAAAACGATTTAATTAGTGTCGATTGAAAATTCTGCCTGTGGAACGAAACCTTATGGAAACTCCTTTATTCCGCCGCAAATAAGGGTTTCTTTTTCGTTTGATGATTATTAGCTATGAACGTATTTATGACTTCAAAAAGTTTCTCGCTCGGGAAAAGCATTTATTCACGGGTATTGGAAATCATAAAATAGATGACAAGTATATAAAATCGAAAAAAAAACTTAAAATACTGCTGTAAAAGCCGTGGTGGCCTAGTGGTTTGACCTATCGCCTCTCAAGCAGAGGGTCGTGGGTTCAAACCCCGGCTCGCACCTCTGAGTTTTTCGAAATTCATGTGCGGAATTACATTTGAAATTTACCACGAGCTTTGCGGTGAAGGAAAACATCGTGAGGAAACCTGCACAAACCTGCGAAGCAATTCAATGGTGTGTGTGAAGTTCCCAATCCGCACTGGGCCCGCGTGGGAACTATGGCCCAAGCCCTCTTGTTCTGAGAGGAGGCCTGTGCCCAGCAGTGGGACGTATATAGGCTGGGATAATGTAATGTTTGAGAAAAGCACTATACAAGCCTCGGCCGGAACCTGGGGTTGCCGGTCTGTCATCCCTATTCTACATCTGCTTGGTCGGCAACCCCCTTCTTCCCGGCCTCTACAGTAATGTCCTATTTTTTAAATCTGAGGACAGTGCTGGATCCACTCACTGCATTCCTAATATTTGAACTTGACTTTGATCTGTCACTCACTTCAATTATGAAAAAAGCGAGACATAGGATCGAATCGATACTAAGTTCTGTAGGCCCAAAGTACTAGATTCAAGGTCACAGGTCTGAAAACGGCCAGAGAAATAAGAGCACAAATTTATTTTGTGCTCTTATTTCTGACAGTACGCGTCAACCACAGCCAATGTGCGGACGTGAAAAATACCACAATTGTGCGTTTAAAAATTGCGAAAGCAGCCACCATTACACTAAGGTTTCGGAAAGAATATCTTTCTTTAGGTAAGTACAAGTCAGTATTTCATTTAAAATACGTAAAAATAGCAGTTAACATTTAAAAATCAATAATTTATTGTGCGGCCAACCATCTTGCCAATAATAGGCGGTTCTGGAACAAAAATCCATGGAGTTGTTCTCATTTTAAAATGATTTATTTTTTTATTTTTTTGTAGATTTCCTAGTAATCCTTTTTGCTGTGTAGAAAGGATATATATTGTCACAAAAGATAGATAAGAACAACTTTATGAGCCTTGCAAAAATTCAACTATTTATTGACAAATTTGACATAACTGGAAATAGCCAAAAGACGCAGATTACAGAAAACGGCGATTCCCAAAGTGCAGGTATAGTTACATAAAATGTTAAAATAATATAAGATTAAGTGTGGTGAGATGGAGTAGAGGAGTTATCACTTAAGTCCAGCTATATTATTAAAGAAGTCGTAAAGCTTCAAGTTCAAACCGTATACTTACTATTTATAATATTACCGTTAATTGCAAATTCACGTCATACAACAGAAAGTTCAGGCAGCGGTATTAATAGAATCGACGTCGTCAAATCGAAATGTTGTCAATTATACATTTACTAATGGGTACCTTTGCACCAGGGACAACTCGAGGGGCCTTTTTGACTAGCCTTAAGCTCTTCTCTTTGAAGTGGCAATGGGCAGGCCATATAGCACGGAGAACAGATGGCCGTTGGGGCTGGAAAGTTTTTGAGTCGAGACCGCGGATCGGCAAGCGCAGCGTAGGATGTCCACTAACGAAATGGACGGATGACCTGGTTAAAGCCGCAGGTTCACGGTGGATGATGTTCAACCGAAGCGACTGGAGGTCTATGGGGGAGGCCTATGTCCAACAGTGGACGTCCTACGGCTGAGATGATGATAATGAAGCTCTTCTTAAGTCTAAATGTTTTTTTTAATCTTTATTATTTGTTTTCTTGACAAGAATAAATGATTTAAAATTTAGTTAATTATCTATAATAAGTACATTTCATTTGAGGTCATAAATTGTCAATTTAAATATTAGTGTATAATTGTAGTTGTTTGTGTTACATCTCTGTCAAATAAAAAAATGTCTGTCTTATATATTTGCGGCTCCATTATTACTCTGTTCCTAAAATAGAATGTCATCCTTTTGAAACTTAAGTTCTTTTGTTTATCGAACGCTTTTGCTCGTCTTGTGACAAAACGTCGTAAGTATTAAATCAAATTATTATTATTTGGATCTTTGTTGCTGAGACTTAAGGTATACTTTAAGTTAATTTAGAAGGTAAAACAGATATCACTATAAGTACGGCCACTTTTTCGCTTTGATTTTGTATGGGACCTTGAATCTAGTAGTATCGTTAATCAAATCCCAAAAAGAAACAAACAAACGTTTGGATACACATATAACCGCAAAATTACAAAACGTCTGTTATATTAAGTATATAGTGCATTACAAAGAGGATTTAGTATAGCACTTTTTGTTCGAAGCTTGTACGGTGCTTTTCTCAAATATAAACTAAAAAACAACAAAGATAAATTAGCAAACAAAACGAGCATAAATGAATAATATCCCGCTCAATTTTACTTTTTTCTAAGTTTTTTTTTTACTTTTTAACTAAGCAAGAAGCGTTATACCAACCTAATAAAAAATATGTCTGTAATGAATTAATTATAATAAAGGACAATTTTAAAAACAAAAACAAGAGGTGAAATTTAAAAAACATACTTAGTGAATTATATGACAGCGAAATATTTCCGAAATGTTACAATTTTCCCACTCTTTTAATAAATAAAATATGCAACCTCGTTGTACGAAAGCCGCTGCTCTTGCTTTTTTTTTAATAAAATCATTCCGTATAGCGCCTATCTCTCAAAGTTGGATCAAATATTTGTCAAATTGAATGAATTTGCAAGTAATCTATCTATATTCATGTTTCAAACAATAGGAATCCTAATAAAATCATAATTAAAGGTTAATTTTTATAAAAAAATATACGTTTACTGTTCTACCTTTTTAATAACCCACAGATGAGGTTTCTTGCAGTATTAAAAAGTATGATGTTACGAGTATGAGATTTGTATCGTACCTACTGGATACTTTTTTTCGTTCCATATTCAAAACCTGTCTACTTACCGGAGACTTTTGATCGTTCTCTGGCATTCTTAAGTGACTTTTTAACCGACTTCAAAAAAGGAGGAGGTTCTATGTTCCAATGTTTGTATTTTTTTATGTATGTTCGCCGATTACTCAGTCAATTGTGAACCGATTTTCAAAATTCTTTTTTTATTCGAAAGGGTACTCTTTTGAGGTGGTCCCATTGTCACCAAGTCAAGATCTGATGATGGGTCCTAGAGAAATCGAGGGCAAACCTCAAATTTTATAGGCACACTTATGGCGATTTTGGCATTTTTAGCATTAAGATAAGCATTTACATTCAGAAAGTATCATTTGGTAACTGGACCTGATGAAGAAGACCGTAGATGACCAAAGGAACTCGTCAAAGCTAATAGTAATGCTCGCTCGTCTATAAACGATCATTATTAATATACCTAGATAAGCGACTAAGAAGGAACTTTAAGTTAATGACTCTTTCGAATTGATCTGATGCTGAGGCCGGAAGGTAGGCAACGGAACTCTGTTATAAAACAACGTAACTAAGCCGTATTTGGGCTTCATGGAATCGTTGTGAGATGTACTTTGGCTACGAATCACTAAAAAGTGAGAAATAAAGATAATTTTTAACAAAAAAGTAAAACCGACTCCAAAAAAATAAAAAAATAACAAAAATGGAACCGACCACAAATTCCTTGAAAACATTTTACTAGCACTAAGTACCTAATAGCGCGAAGTCGGTGACTCAGCACGACCCAGCAGGATGGATTGAAAGCCATAGTATATAGTATGTATGTAGGTGAGGTAGACGACTATTGTTCCATTCCTGCTGGCACGTGCTGAGGCACCGACTTCGAGCTAGTAGGTACCGTTCGGTTCCTACTAACCGGTTCGGTTCGGTGCTAGTAAAATATTTTCATGGATTTTGTAGTCGGTTCCATTTTTTGTTATTTTTTATTTTCTGGAGTCGGTTTTACTTTTTTGTTAAGATAAATATTTTTGAGAAAAAGTTTTAAATATGATTAAGTAAGTACTATATTTATTTCTTAACAATCAGATGATATTTAAAGTCATTGATATTTTTTGTCTTCTAAATATATGTGGTTTTATTTTAACCTTTAATTTAAGTGTTCTCGCTGCTCAGGTTAAAAATTGTATGTGTCACACGAGACCAAAGTTTTTTTTGCATTTTGTGTGTTTGAAATCCCTCGCTGATCTCAGGATTCAAACCTAGAACCCTTCGCTTACTCGGGATTCAAAATCAACACTCGCACCAAAAAACGACTGCTCTCTTGTTGCACAAATAACTATTTTTTTTGTTTATCAGATCGTAACAACTTAATTATTGTTTTTTTTTTCAACAGTAATGTATTGCGAACAATAATTTTTCATGAGAAAGAAAATGAGCTCTCTGTGGCAGTTGTCACGGTCAGCGCAAGTTTACGAATAAAAACAAACTTTGTGAGCTAATTTATTTTATAAGGACCATAACACATAATTTTTCAAGAAAACATAATATGAAAGTATTGGGGCCTTTAAAGCTAGTAGTTACAACAAAAATATATGCTTTTATTTATTTGAAATTGTTATAAATATAAATAGAACGAGTTGATATCAAGTCGCGATCGATATTAATAATGAAATAAGCAAGCAGCATTGTTATTAGTGCGCTGCAAATTGGATTTTGGCTCGATAGCGCGACCGCGCTGTACTCGCGGTCGTTAACAATTTTGGCAGAGCTTCATCAGCCACTAAGTTACTATTTTGCGGGACTTGCTAGCTGAATTGATTTTTGGTTATTTCCAATGGAGTATTTTATCTCCCTCTAATACATAAAAAAGCAAAAAAAACTAGTCTAGAACCTTAACTTCAGCAGTCGAGACCTGTTGATGATGAAGATTGTGACCAGCTCATAAACTCCTCGTAATGTTTATTTTAATGTTTTTTATTCTGTAATGTAAAAACAGACCTGTTGTAGGTAACTATATTATGTATTCTCTGTGGCTGACATTTGAATGCAGATGTTAAAATATCAAATGTGTATTTCTCTAAATATATAGATTAACTTGCTTAAATCCGCTGCTTCGCTATCATAGAAAAACAAAAACGGATAGCTCCTTACCCTGTGGGCATTTGGACAAATCCCTGTGCACGTCTATGATACATTACTAAAGCTTTAGGTATTATACACCAAATTTCATGATTTTTTAGGTTTTCAATATCTGTCTTACATAGGTACGTTATTTTTTTATATACATACTCATTTACGAGAAAACAATAGCAAGCATTGACCAATATTATTAAGGAAACTTTTTAGACAAACAATAAATATTAACGAAGTACCATCTTGCTTCGCCGCCCGCTCTATTCTATCCTGCGACATGGATTTTAAGTAGCTAATCAACATTCCAGTCTGACTCCGTGCTGCTCTCATTAGTACACCTTTGTCTCTATGAGACAATGTAGCGCTGATTCAAGCAATAAGTTAATTAAAATCATTTGTACCTACGCAGTTGCAAAAAGCGTGAGCGTTTTATTCATCCCACGCGATGGAATAAAATAATCTTTGAAATATTCATAATACACAAGGCCTATGAATGTGTTTAAGTTTTGATTTTATTCGCGTGCTATATGAATAACGTTGTTTTGTTGTCCTGATGACTTTTTTTTTATCCGAGTTCATTGGCCTATAAGGCCGCAACCACATGCTGTTTCATCTCAATTAAAACAAGTCATTAACTCCAGCCGGTTAACGGTGGATGTAGGCCACTATTAACCGAAGCAAGCAACTAAAGGTCCATGGGGAGGCTTACGTCCAACAGTAGACGTCCTACGGCTGATATGGTTATGATGATGACGACTATCTCCAACATATACACGTACCACAGCTGGCCATACGTTTTCTCTTAGATTGAGACGTTTTTGGACTATTGTTCCCTTGTGGACACAGAGCAGATTAAAATTACACACATGAATCAAACCACACCACAAGAAACTAAAAACAAGTTGCTAATATTTAAGTGTGACGGGATTGATAAAATTATAAATAGTATCCTTGAAATGATAATGCAATAAAATAATGGCCAATTATAAAAATGCTTCACAGACAATAGACAATACATCATTATTCCGCGTCACTTAAATGTCCAGCAGGCTAGAGCAGTAATATTATAAATTCAGAATATAAGTGCCATCACTCAATGGGAGGGTGCACTCGAGAAAATTACGGGAAGCCGGTCTTAGCCACTTCAACCGCCACTTCCAAAGGTTTGAACTCAAATTATTATCTGCATGATTCTTATATAAAATCCGGCTTGAACCTAATAGCAGTGATTATTTTTTTAAGGTTTCTCACCTTAGTTTACACATGTGTGTGTTTTGTTTGTGTGGTTTTATAAGATAAAATAAGCGAAGGAAATACTCGATCGCTGCCAATTCATTCTGTACTTCAATTAATTAATTACCAGCAATATTTTTGGTCTCAAATTATACCTAATTATAATTCGAATACTGTCTTAAAACGAAAACTGTTAAATCAGCCGAAAAGAAAAAAGTTGGTTAATATATAATTATTCAAATTACTTCCCCCTATATTTTACGTAGATGTTATAATAAAAATTAATTTCACGTAATTTAATTCTTATCTTTTGCGGCAGGACCATATCTCTGGAGAAATTTTGTAAATTATTCATGAGGAAAGTTTTAACGGGGACATGGTTTTTAAACCAACATTTGTAAGCCGAGCAACGCAATAACTTTTAAGGATCTGACGACGTCGTGCTCACTATGATCTAGAGTTTTATTATTATTTAAAACTTTTTAATAATACTTTGTAATATCTTGCATTTATTATTACTTAGCCAATTAACAATCTAAGTTATTTACTTTTACGTTCTTTGGTAATATCAACTTGCTCCGGGAGTTATCGTATGCTTTGTTATAGCAAATTTACAAAGCGATATAAGAGAGTAAACAAGTAAAACGCAAGTTGTAGTCATCGTTTACGTTAGACGAACGTTCCAGGCAAACACAGGCAGTGCTTGGAATACGCTGTGTTGTCGGCTCAAAGTTGAAAAGTTGAGCGAGCCGACTCTGGATAAAATAAACGTTGTGAGTCCAAACTTGTTTGAATAAATCAATTAAGGAGACTATTGAGTCACTTCAATAAGCCTATGGTTAATCTATAATCAGATTATAAAAAATCGCCTACATTTAAAAAAGAGCAGTATTCAAATCTGACCACATTAACCAAGTGTCAACTTTACTTGACTTTTCGGTCAATTACCTAAAACATTTCTCGTTCCACGTATTGGTAGGCAGGTATAATCATAATCCAGCGTATGTTCGAATAAGTAATAATGTCTTTTGCAACTTGGCTATCCTGTTGCACAAATAACTATGTTTAGGGTTCCGGAGCTAAAATGGCAAAAACGGAACCCTTATAGTTTCGCCATGTCTGTCTGTCTGTCTGTCTGTCTGTCTATCTGTCCGTCCGTACGCGGCTTTGCTCTGAGACTATCAATGCTAGAAAGCTGTAATTTTGCACGGATATATATTATGTAAACTATGCCGACAAAATGGTACAATTAAAAACTAAAAAAAAAATTTTTTTACTGTCCCTGCCATAGACGTAAAGTGGGGGTGATTTTTTTTTCTCATCCAACCCTTAGTGTGGAGTATCTTTGGATAGGTTTTTTAACATCATTAGGGGTTTGCTACGACGATTTTTCGATTCATTGATTTTTTTTGCGAAATATTCAACTTTAAAGTGCAAATTTGGCCGTGTCCGACACGCTCTTGGCCGGTTTTTTAATTTTGTTTTATCACTTTGCCCGCGTGATTGTCACAATGCTAAGCTGGGTGTGGTAATACAAACTTTTTTAATATTAATTAAAAAAGTTTGTATTTAAAAAACTAAAGTTCAATTCTGTAAATAGACAGTATCTGTATCCATTTATTACTCATTAAACAAGCAAACACTTCACATTCAGAAATCATGTGTGATTTAGAGTATTCTAATTTATATGCAAATGTGCTTATGTCACAAGCGATGCCTATTAGACTAGCTGGCAGCATCAATAGAAGTCTAATTTGTGCAGAGCAATCAAATTTCTGTTAATTACCGCTCAGTTATTATGTACGGGAGTGCGTAACAAACCATGCCGTCGGAATTACACGACCGTGCATTCATTCCGTTTATATTGCGTTTTAAATTTTGCTTGCTTGGTTATTGTTGGCAAATCATGCTAGACATAGTTACTTAACAATTATTATACTGTCCGTTGCCTGCAGCCTTGTCTGCATCCCACGAAAAAAATGTATTTTTTCGGGATAAAAAGAAGCTATGATTTTACACATTTATTACCTTGCTAATATTGTAAATGCGAAAATAACACTGTCTGTTAACTCTTCACGTTTATTTACGAATGTTGGACAAAATTCCATAGTTATGTTAGACTTTGTACAGATAATTTCATATCTGAGTTAGAAAAGAATAAAATACGAAGTTTTATTTGGTGTCAAAATCTATGTTCATAAACTTGTGAGCAAACATTTTATCAAAAAAATATCTGAACATGCTTCTACGCCGTTAACAGTAGAGTCGTGTTCAGATGGTGACTCTTTTTAGGGGTCCGTATTTGCAAAAATAAAGCCCTATAGAATCACTCTGTTATCCGTCTGTCTGCCAGGCTATCGGTCCATCCGTCCGTCAAGCAAGACCTTTTGTCAATTCATGGAGGTATCAATTTAAAATTAAAACCAAATATTCTCAGGTTTGCTACCCTAAAACAATCAAACTTCTAAGACAGCGCAATTAAAAGGTACAGTCATTAAAATAGGTGTTTACTTCCTACTTGTTCTAAAAACTTGAAATTAGGAAAAAAGTGCTTATAGGACAGACAACAGGAAAAGTTTTATATCTCTCAGTCTACGAGTAAGTCAGTAACCATCTAAAATGACCCCACACTGCATACATTTTGCTTAGGCTCCGCTAGCACGGGATATTCATACATACAAGTTTTTACGGAACCATCGCTACGCGAGTCCGACTTGGCCGGTTTTTTATTACAAATGATTATTTCCAAATAGAATTCAAAATCGCTTGAGCCCGGAAACATTCAATTGACTGGTTGCAAAAAGGGTTTGCGGTTTGCTCAAATTTAATTTAAAAGTTGCTCATTGGCTTCTGATAAACGTTTTATTTAAAAGAGCCAAAAATGCTTTTGGCCGTTTGTTCCAACGCAAAAATTTCAATTATTTACGACGTACCTGCACAGTACGTCAGCAAATCTCACATGGAGGTTTTATTTTATATTCATCATCATCATTAGCCTACAGCAAGTTCACTGCTGGACATGCCTCTTCCATGACGCGCCGCAACACTGTCTTCAACCACTCGCAGACATCTTCCACCAGCAACCCTCTTAAGGTCGTCCGTCCACCGTGTCCAGGACGCCCTACACTACGTTTTCCCGTCCGTCGCAGGACTGATGAACGGCGGAGCAGACGAGTCATCGAATGGAGACCACGGACGGGAAAACGTATTTTATATTGATTAAAGCAAATTATAATCTATGATAAATAATTTGAAGTTATTTTCAATAACTAAGTATCTTTTTAACACGTCGGTCGTGTGGGTTTTAGATAATAATAAATATAATTTTAAAAAGCTGCGGTGACCTAGTTTTTTAATCTATAAGCTAATCGTGGGTTCAAATCCGACTTGCAACTGTTTTTCGAAATTCATGTGTGAAATAACATTTTAAAACTTCACCATAAAGCAGGAAAACATGCGAAGCAATTTAATGGTGTGTGTGAAGTCCCTTGTCCGCACTGGGCCCACGTGGAAATGATATGGCCCGAGCCCTCTTTTTCTGTGAGGAAGCCAGTGCCCAGCAGTGGGACGTATAAAAGGTGTTAATTAAATAACTGAAAACCTCAGATACCCCATTTTTACCATTTAATTTAGTTCATGGCATTTATTTTCGAATAACTATGTTCATTACTTTCGAAAATATTTTGTTTGTTTTGCTAAGTCAATAATTTTACTTGATTTTACTAACTACGTCTACACTCATTATTTATATTTTTCAGTTACTCTTGAACGTTTTTAGAAGAAAATCAAACTGTATCTAAAAAGTATACTAAAACATTTAATTGGCGTTAATATACAAACACAGCCTGACATAAAAATAGAGTAATCGATTCTTACTCTCGATTCTGAGCAAACTACTTCCTAGTTTTTATCCGACTTCAAAAAAGAAGGAGGTTCTATGTTCCAATGTTTGTATTTTTTTTTTCAGTTAAGTATTTAATTAAAACCTTGTAAGGCTGTAGTGACATGATGATAAATGAAACTTTAGTATTTTTGGGACTACGCAAATATGTACAATCTTTGATTTTAAGTTATTTTAACGCTACAAATAGTAACGGTGTCTTGTGGGCCCATAAAACAGGACAGATTATGGCACAGACAGTTAGGAGGTGGAAGACCTAGTTGATGAGCTCAGCATTACGGACCAGAGAAAGAAGGAGAGAGTTTGTAGTGGAGAAGCAAGGTAAAACAGTCATACAATCTTACAATCAGTGTTATTGAATTGAATATTAAAATATATAAAATTATCTACATTCAGCATTGTTTCTTGAATGTCCATTAGGTACTATGAACATCTGCGATATCAAACTACGAACACCAACGTAAGGAAGTGAAAGGTATTTTATTGGTCGTTTCTTGCATTTCAGTGGCCTATAGTAAAAAACTGACATATAAAACTTTCCTTGACCGTTTTTACATCTCGCGGTTTCAAATTCCCCTCAAGAGGTCGACTGAACGAATATAAATGAATCTTATATTTATGATACTTTTTTCGTTTGCTTTGTTCTTGGTAGCATTTTATTGCTCGTGAAAGGGTACGAATTGTTTTGCTGGCAGATTTACGAGCAAACATTCGGCGTTTATTTATCTCAAAGCAGCTCTTCTTTCAGATTGTGAAAAAAAAGTGGAAAATTGTAAATAACTTCAAGTACTTTTTACTGATCAGATATAGAAATCGGTGTTATTTTTCCACTATTTACAGGTACAAATTTCTTACCAATTTTCATAATTCTATGTCAACTAGAAGTACCCATTATAGCCCCCATAGGTTTTGATTAGATACCTTAATGTTTTTTTATGTAGGTACAGAAATACATTAGGCTTATTTATTGAACGTTTGTCAATTGTGTTTCCTTCTTTACTTTTGTACAATTAAATATTTATTTTCACACAAGCATGTTTAAATCCATACTAATATTATAAAGACGAAGTGTGTGTGTTTGTATGTTTGTCCGTCTTTCACGTCGACATGGTGGTGGTAGATTTTTTTTGACATTCATAAGTGCTTGTTATAGCCTAAATTGAATAAAGATATTTTGACTTGACTTGACTTGACTTGAAACCGAGCGACGGATCGACGTGACATTTGGCATAGAGAAAGTTTATGGACCAGAGACTGACATAAGCTACTTTTTATCCCGGAAAAATGCACAGTTCCCGAGGAATAACACGCAAAAGCTAGTAATTTATACATACTTACCTTCTTTTCAACTTGATACCTACCAATAAAAAATATATTTTCGCATTGCCGGACTGGTTTTACATCTGATACCTTTCCTGAGAAATAATTATGACAGACAGACACACGCTAGAATAAACACATGACTGCCACAACGAACTGACATTATATAAATGTGATGTCCTCGACAACGTATCCGTTGATGTTAACCATTTCTACGAACTAGATTGTTTCTCTT
>NC_133473.1:10562954-10663174 GCF_025370935.1 Choristoneura fumiferana
GTTTTCGACCTATTCATCGCTAGAACAATCTTAAGGCTTGCAGTGCTCAGTTCTTGCAGCATTAATTTGAAGTATTGGGCTGTTTGGGAATATTATTATAATAATCACATTTAAAACCTTTACTCAAAAATGAAACGTACAGTCGCCATTTCACCTCTTTAAAAAGTCACCAGAAAGTTAAGAATGCTAGACAATGATCAAAAGTCTCTAGTAAGTAGAGAGGTTTTGAATTCGGAACAAAAAAGTGTCCATTACTACGATACAAATCTCACACTCATAACATGCATTGTTATGTAATTTGAACTTAAAATAACTCTAAGAGGTAGGCAGTATACGAACGGTTTGATTAAAAAAACAGGAGTAGCGGCTTGCGTTCAACGAGGTTGCATACTTTATTAAAAGAGCGGGAAAATTTAGACATTTTGGAAATATTTCGTTGTCATGTAATTCATTGTCGATATATTTTTAATACTATAATATAAATGTGATCCCAGATGAAGGAACTTTTTGATATTTTTTTTAAATGCTAGACAGTGCTGGATCTACTCACTGAATTCCAAATATTAGAACTTCACTTTGATCTGTCACTTTCACTTCAACACGAAAAAAGCGAGAGATAGGTTCAAATGTGTTTTTAATTACAAATCACAATTTAAAATTAAATTTTTAGTAAGTATTAATAATAATAATAATCCATTTATTTCAAACACAATAATGTCAATAATATATCGATAATAAATTACATGAAAACTCAATACTTTCAAAATGTAAAAAATTTCCTGGTTTTTTAATACCCAAAGTATACAACCTCGTTGCACGAAAGCCGCTGATCTTGTTTTTTTTTTAATAATAGCGTTCCTTATACTGCCTACCTCTTAGAGTTGGAATAAAATAAATAATTGTTAAATTGAATGAATTTGCAACTAATCTATTTATGTTTATGTAATAGAAATCCTATTAAAATCATATCATGTTTATTGTTCAATCTTTTTAATTACCTAAAGATGAGGCTTTTTGCAGTATTAAAAAAATATGACATACTAACTTTTGCCTGCGGCTTCGTCTGCGTGGAATTTGGTTAACGCGCGCAGTTCCCTCGGGAACTGTGCATTTTTCTGGGATAAAAAGTGACCTATGTCACCTATGTGGACTATGTGTAGTGTGTGGCCAGAGAACATAAACTATCTCTATGCCAAAAATCACGTCGATTCATCGCTCCGTTTCGACGTGAAAGACGGACAAACATACAATCACACTTTCGCATTTATAATATTAGTATGGATTTTAACAAGTAGTTCTAAGTTCAAATTACAATGCATGTTATGAGTATGAGATCTGTGTCGTACCTACCTACTGGATACTTTTTCATTCCGAATTCAAAACCTCTCCACTTGCCGGTGACTTCTGATCATTTTTTTGGCATTTTTGATGACTTTTTAATGGCAACTGCACATATCATTTTTGAGTAAAGGTTTTAAATGTGATTATTATATATATTTGTTCCTTAGTAATCGGATATATATATTATATTGTTTGTTTTGTAAATGGGTAGGGTAGATGTGGTTTTTGCATCTCGTGTGTTTGAATCCTTCGCCACTGTCAGGATTCTAAACTAGAATCCTTCGCTTGCTCGGAATTCAAATTTAATACACGCAGCAAAGAACAACTTTGCTCTCTTGTTGCATACCTATATGTCAAACTAACTTGCAACACACCGGTAATATATCTGTGCGCAAAATGCATTCATCATTAATTACTTATTTTGAAATTAAATGTCTGAAGTTCCAAATACGATCCATTAAAATTATTTTAGTGGCAAAATAAAACACGGTGATTGGATTAGATTACACGAAGGGTAATCACGATCCGAGAAGGCGTGTCGAATACTCTAGTTCTTATTGCGCTACCTCAACGCTACAGGAAATGTTCTTAATTATGAGAAACTAAATGAATAAGTTTTTGCTAAAAATTTCATTTTTAATACAAGCTTTTTTGGCTGACTGTACTTTTTGTGGACTTTACTTGCATTGTCACCCAAACTTCATTTGCGTATCAAATTTCAAGTGGATACCATTAACTGTTGAAGAGTTCCGTTCTGCGGAGACGATCCTGGCCGGACTACCAGAATATCACTACCAGATTAATGTATTGTCACGCAATTTACATAAGTATGCCAAATTTCAAGTCAAACCGACTACTGGAAATTGGTCGAATTTAACTTAATTTGACTACAGACAGACAGACAGACAGACAAACAACGGAACTGATGAAATTAAATAAAAGCTTGTAATAAACTGTAACTCTTTCTGTTACTCTTTGGCGTAAGAATGTAATTCTATGCGCCGATAATGACGACTATGGCACCTTCGTTTTGTTACCTGATATCAGTTTCAAAGAGTTCGTTTAAGGCAATTAACGATGTTAACTAGTTTAATTGAATTTATATTACATGAATAAACTTTTCGTCTACTAGACATTAATAGGTCAGTTTTGCTATAATTATGATTAGGTATTAAGTTGATCAGTTATAATTTTTTGTTTTATTAGGCTTTTGCCATAGAGCCACGTCTTTGTTATGAAGAATAATTTCTGTCTATCTAAGGTTGGATGTCTTTAAAATTAAATACAATATTGCACACGTATATTTAGAAATATCAAAGGATAAAAGTTTATTGAAATTATTTTCATCTCGCTCATTTTGAATACGGACGTAACAGTCATCTCATCACTTACGAGTAATGTTACGTTATTTTTCGTTTTTTTACTTTTCATATTTTTGGAATCAGTTATTTTTTATCTTATTTATTAATAACACAAACATTGACTATTAATTAAATAAATATATTGCAGTTTTTAACACACAAAATATGGCAAGTACTTATTTTATTCAAATAGGAATTATATAAGCGCTCTAGGCTCTCTCTTGAGCAATAACCGACTCTTTTTATTCCAAAAACGATTGCAGCAAACGTTATTTCAGGCTGACCTAATTATTATTCAGAATTAAGCCCCCTTTTGTTCATTCGCGGACTGCAGTAAAAATTAAATCACACCAAATTTTATTATCTTCCGCTTCGGGCTCCATAACTCAGAAATATTCATGAGGAAACTTTTTTACTTTACAACAAGAAATTTGTAATGTCTATTGTATGTCGGAAAAAAGATAATAGACACGATGAAATAATGTTTGATGGCATAAGGAAAAAAGAAGAATATAAATAAATGAAGAGCTGGCAGCTTCCTTGGACAAAGAACTAGCTTAGCTATTCAGAGAGGGAATGCTGCCAGCATCTTCGGAAACAAGGAGATTTCTTCAAAAAAGTAGTTTGTTTATGAAATTTATTTTATTTATTTTATCACACATGAAGTGAATATCTATTTAGAAACTTAATATTAATCTAAAATAAAACTACCACTATACCAGATCCCGTTCTCATAATGCCAAGCATTCTACACTTCCAATGAACGTAGATATAGTTAGTGTTTAGTTTTGTAACTAAGGGACCCCATACATCCCTGTATTATTATTATTTTTTGTAATGTTTTCTTTAATTGTATACTGTATTTTTTAAGTGTTTTATTTGTACTCGTAATTATTTTATTTTGAAAAAATTACTTTCTACCAAGTTTCTTGCGACGCATTCTTCTTGGCAATGATGGTCTTTCCGAAAGTTTAAAAAAATGACGTGTAAAAGTGCCCATTGCGGCCTATTTACTGAATAAATAATTTGAATTTGAATTTGACTTGCCATGAGATAGAATGATATATCAGTGTTAAAAAATACGGATGCTCTAAATTCGGTTAGAAAAACTAAGAAAGTCAAGGTCCGATTAACACCCAAACTGGTGGAAATTTTCCAATCAGCCCCTGTAAATTGGAAAACTTTTATATGCGTTCAAAAGTCCAGGTGTATTTCTATCGCTGTTTTCGAGAGCCGAGAAAGTTTTTGTTCAGACCCTGCTAAAAAACGATTTAATTAGTGTCGATTGAAAATTCTGCCTGTGAAACGAAACCTTATGGAAACTCCTTTATTCCGCCGCAAATAAGGGTTTCTTTTTCGTTTGATGATTATTAGCTATGAACGTATTTATGACTTCAAAAAGTTTCTCGCTCGGGAAAAGCATTTATTCACGGGTATTGGAAATCATAAAATAGATGACAAGTATATAAAATCGAAAAAAAAACTTAAAATACTGCTGTAAAAGCCGTGGTGGCCTAGTGGTTTGACCTATCGCCTCTCAAGCAGAGGGTCGTGGGTTCAAACCCCGGCTCGCACCTCTGAGTTTTTCGAAATTCATGTGCGGAATTACATTTGAAATTTACCACGAGCTTTGCGGTGAAGGAAAACATCGTGAGGAAACCTGCACAAACCTGCGAAGCAATTCAATGGTGTGTGTGAAGTTCCCAATCCGCACTAGGCCCGCGTGGGAACTATGGCCCAAGCCCTCTTGTTCTGAGAGGAGGCCTGTGCCCAGCAGTGGGACGTATATAGGCTGGGATAATGTAATGTTTGAGAAAAGCACTATACAAGCCTCGGCCGGAACCTGGGGTTGCCGGTCTGTCATCCCTATTCGGCCTCGCTATGCTCGGCCGTCTACATCTGCTTGGCCGGCAACCCCCTTCTTCCCGGCCTCTACAGTAATGTCCTATTTTTTAAATCTGAGGACAGTGCTGGATCCACTTACTGCATTCCTAATATTTGAACTTGACTTTGATCTGTCACTCACTTCAATTATGAAAAAAGCGAGACATAGGATCGAATCGATACTAAGTTCTGTAGGCCCAAAGTACTAGATTCAAGGTCACAGGTCTGAAAACGGCCAGAGAAATAAGAGCACAAATTTTATTTTGTGCTCTTATTTCTGACAGTACGCGTCAACCACAGCCAATGTGCGGACGTGAAAAATACCACAATTGTGCGTTTAAAAATTGCGAAAGCAGCCACCATTACACTAAGGTTTCGGAAAGAATATCTTTCTTTAGGTAAGTACAAGTCAGTATTTCATTTAAAATACGTAAAAATAGCAGTTAACATTTAAAAATCAATAATTTATTGTTTGGCCAACCATCTTGCCAATAATAGGCGGTTCTGGAACAAAAAATCCATGGAGTAGTTCTCATTTTAAAATGATTTATTTTTTTATTTTTTTGTAGATTTCCTAGTAATCCTTTTTGCTGTGTAGAAAGGATATATATTGTCACAAAAGATAGATAAGAAGAACTTTATGGGCCTTGCAAAAATTCAACTATTTATTGACAAATTTGACATAACTGGAAATAGCCAAAAGACGCAGATTACAGAAAACGGCGATTCCCAAAGTGCAGGTATAGTTACATAAAATGTTCAAATAATATAAGATTAAGTGTGGTGAGATGGAGTAGAGGAGTTATCACTTAAGTCCAGCTATATTATTAAAGAAGTCGTAAAGCTTCAAGTTCAAACCGTATACTTACTATTTATAATATTACCGTTAATTGCAAATTCACGTCATACAACAGAAAGTTCAGGCAGCGGTATTAATAGAATCGACGTCGTCAAATCGAAATGTTGTCAATTATACATTTACTAATGGGTACCTTTGCACCAGGGACAACTCGAGGGCCTTTTTGACTAGCCTTAAGCTCTTCTCTTTGAAGTGGCAATGGGCAGGCCATATAGCACGGAGAACAGATGGCCCAATGGGGCTGGAAAGTTTTCGAGTCGAGACCGCGGATCGGCAAGCGCAGCGTAGGATGTCCACTAACGAAATGGACGGATGACCTGGTTAAAGCCGCAGGTTCACGGTGGATGATGTTCAACCGAAGCGACTGGAGGTCTATGGGGGAGGCCTATGTCCAACAGTGGACGTCCTACGGCTGAGATGATGATAATGAAGCTCTTCTTAAGTCTAAATGTTTTTTTTAATCTTTATTATTTGTTTTCTTGACAAGAATAAATGATTTAAAATTTAGTTAATTATCTATAATAAGTACATTTCATTTGAGGTCATAAATTGTCAATTTAAATATTAGTGTATAATTGTAGTTGTTTGTGTTACATCTCTGTCAAATAAAAAAATGTCTGTCTTATATATTTGCGGCTCCATTATTACTCTGTTCCTAAAATAGAATGTCATCCTTTTGAAACTTAAGTTCTTTTGTTTATCGAACGCTTTTGCTCGTCTTGTGACAAAACGTCGTAAGTATTAAATCAAATTATTATTATTTGGATCTTTGTTGCTGAGACTTAAGGTATACTTTAAGTTAATTTAGAAGGTAAAACAGATATCACTATAAGTACGGCCACTTTTTCGCTTTGATTTTGTATGGGACCTTGAATCTAGTAGTATCGTTAATCAAATCCCAAAAAGAAACAAACAAACGTTTGGATACACATATAACCGCAAAATTACAAAACGTCTGTTATATTAAGTATATAGTGCATTACAAAGAGGATTTAGTATAGCACTTTTTGTTCGAAGCTTGTACGGTGCTTTTCTCAAATATAACAACAAAGATAAATTAGCAAACAAAACGAGCATAAATTAATAATATCCCGCTCAATTTTACTTTTTTCTAAGTTTTTTTTTTTACTTTTTAACTAAGCAAGAAGCGTTATACCAACCTAATAAAAAATATTTTGTTGCCCTTTAGCTTTAAAAATATGTCTGTAATGAATTAATTATAATAAAGGACAAATTGAAAAACAAAAACAAGAGGTGAAATTTAAAAAACATACTTGGTGAATTATATGACAGCGAAATATTTCCGAAATGTTACAATTTTCCCACTCTTTTAATAAATAAAATATGCAACCTCGTTGTACGAAAGCCGCTGCTCTTGCTTTTTTTTTAATAAAATCATTCCGTATAGCGCCTATCTCTCAAAGTTGGATCAAATATTTGTCAAATTGAATGAATTTGCAAGTAATCTATCTATATTCATGTTTCAAACAATAGGAATCCTAATAAAATCATAATTAAAGGTTAATTTTTATAAAAAAATATACGTTTACTGTTCTACCTTTTTAATAACCCACAGATGAGGTTTCTTGCAGTATTAAAAAGTATGATGTTACGAGTATGAGATTTGTATCGTACCTACTGGATACTTTTTTTCGTTCCATATTCAAAACCTGTCTACTTACCGGAGACTTTTGATCGTTCTCTGGCATTCTTAAGTGACTTTTTAACCGACTTCAAAAAAGGAGGAGGTTCTATGTTCCAATGTTTGTATTTTTTTATGTATGTTCGCCGATTACTCAGTCAATTGTGAACCGATTTTCAAAATTCTTTTTTTATTCGAAAGGGTACTCTTCTGAGGTGGTCCCATTGTCACCAAGTCAAGATCTGATGATGGGGTCCTAGAGAAATCGAGGACAAACCTCAAATTTTATAGGCACACTTATGGCGATTTTGGCATTTTTAGCATTAAGATAAGCATTTACATTCAGAAAGTATCATTTGGTAACTGGACCTGATGAAGAAGACCGTAGATGACCAAAGGAACTCGTCAAAGCTAATAGTAATGCTCGCTCGTCTATAAACGATCATTATTAATATACCTAGATAAGCGACTAAGAAGGAACTTTAAGTTAATGACTCTTTCGAATTGATCTGATGCTGAGGCCGGAAGGTAGGCAACGGAACTCTGTTATAAAACAACGTAACTAAGCCGTATTTGGGCTTCATGGAATCGTTGTGAGATGTACTTTGGCTACGAATCACTAAAAAGTGAGAAATAAAGATAATTTTTAACAAAAAAGTAAACCGACTCCAAAAAAAAAAAAATAACAAAAATGGAACCGACCACAAATTCCTTGAAAACATTTTACTAGCACTAAGTACCTAATAGCGCGAAGTCGGTGACTCAGCACGACCCAGCAGGATGGATTGAAAGCCATAGTATGTATGTAGGTGAGGTAGACGACTATTGTTCCATTCCTGCTGGCACGTGCTGAGGCACCGACTTCGAGCTAGTAGGTACCGTTCGGTTCCTACTAACCGGTTCGGTTCGGTGCTAGTAAAATATTTTCATGGATTTTGTAGTCGGTTCCATTTTTTGTTATTTTTTATTTTCTGGAGTCGGTTTTACTTTTTTGTTAAGATAAATATTTTTGAGAAAAAGTTTTAAATATGATTAAGTAAGTACTATATTTATTTCTTAACAATCAGATGATATTTAAAGTCATTGATATTTTTTGTCTTCTAAATATATGTGGTTTTATTTTAACCTTTAATTTAAGTGTTCTCGCTGCTCAGGTTAAAAATTGTATGTGTCACACGAGACCAAAGTTTTTTTGCATTTTGTGTGTTTGAAATCCCTCGCTGATCTCAGGATTCAAACCTAGAACCCTTCGCTTACTCGGGATTCAAAATCAACACTCGCACCAAAAAACGACTGCTCTCTTGTTGCACAAATAACTATTTTTTTTGTTTATCAGATCGTAACAACTTAATTATTGTTTTTTTTTTCAACAGTAATGTATTGCGAACAATAATTTTTCATGAGAAAGAAAATGAGCTCTCTGTGGCAGTTGTCACGGTCAGCGCAAGTTTACGAATAAAAACAAACTTTGTGAGCTAATTTATTTTATAAGGACCATAACACATAATTTTCAAGAAAACATAATATGAAAGTATTGGGGCATTTAAGCTAGTAGTTACAACAAAAATATATGCTTTTATTTATTTGAAATTGTTATAAATATAAATAGAACGAGTTGATATCAAGTCGCGATCGATATTAAGGCGCTGTACGTAGTGAAAACTACAATTTAGAAATATTAAAATATACTTACACAATACTTACAACTGCAATTTTTTTATATGTATATTTTCAGTCTATTAGCTAGTTTTTGACTTCATCAAAAACACGATTGCTGACAAAAACCTCGATAGATTATTTTTTGAAAAAGAGCTTCATTTACACGTTAAACCAAATATTATGAAAACTATTACGAATATCAACACAAAATTTGCTTATTAATAGTTTTAGTAGATTTAGATTTATGCTTCATAGATTTTCAATAGGTTGAGTACATCAATCATACCAATTTATTTCGTCTTTGGCAAAATAAAGGGTTCTAGCGCGCGCGGCGGCCAAGTATTCCAGTCGCCAGTACACGCGTGTACGTAGTCGACGACGGACCTGTGCACATTTTTCTAACGCGCTAGTACTACTTTTGAGAGCAAATAATATGGGTAATCGCAGTATTAAAAATGTTAAGCGAAAGAGGAAACGCATAAGTGAACTCAGAGCACATATGAAAGCATTAGAGTACCTAAACGGTAAGTACCTACCACACACTAATCGACCGGCCGGAGTCGGGCCGAGTCAGCAGGGCTACTACGAAACTCCAAACTCGAAGTTCGTGTCGTGCGGCCCTCTCGCTCTCGTACTAAATAGTATAAGTGTCAGAGGGACCGCAACCCACGAACTTCGAGTTTCGTAGTAGCCCTGCTGAGGCGGATTTCACATTGTACTACGACCGCAAGCTGGTTGGCGCGGGCCTTGGCTGCTCATGGAAGCGGACGGCTTCGTCCAGATTCTACCGCGACTGCCATACAAATTGTAGGCACGTTGTATAACTATACTACTCACGGCGAACATGTGGCGAACCTTGCGGCTACTATGAAACTCGAAACTCGAAGTTCGTATCGTATCGTCCCTTTCGCTCTCGTATTAAATAGTATAAGTGTCAGAGGGACCGCAACCCACGATCTTCGAGTTCGTAGCAGCCCTGCTGAGCGGATTTCACATTCGTACTACGACCGCAAGCTGGTTGGCGCGGGCCTCGGCTGCTCACGACGCGGACGGCTTCGTCCAGATTCTACCGCGACTGCCATACAAATGGTAGGCACGTTGTATAACCTATACTACTCACGGCGAACATGCGGCGAACCTTGCGGCTACTACGAAACTCGAAACTCGAAGTTCGTATCGTACCGTCCTCTCGCTCTCGTATTAAATAGTATAAGTGTCAGAGGGACCGCACGACACGAACTTCTAGTTTCGAGTTTCGTAGTAGCCTGCTTGATCCCTTTGACAGTTTTCTGACATTTCTGATAGTAGATGCAACAGTTTAGATTTTCTCATTTTTTTGCAGGGAAAGGTAATATCTTGCATTCAGCCAAGTTATTTAACATAAATTATTTTAATAAAATAAGATGGTTGCACTTGGTTGCACTAGTAAATTATTGACAAAAACATGTACTCCAACTGCAATCCGGCTGCAAAATGGGTTGGATGCAGTTATTGCGCAGTTAGTACAACTGCACCAGCACGACCCGACTGTCAGAGGACTGCATTCCAACTGCCATTTTAGGCAGTCGGAATGCAGTTCTTACGCAGTTCTGATGTAGTTCTGCCATTTTACAGCCGGATTGCAATTGGAATGCGGTCCGTGTGTACCAGACCGTACATTACGACGCCTACCGCCTACCTTATCAGCGACTTGTTTATTATAGGAACTTCGATTTGTAATTTACCTTCACGTAAATCAAGATTGGTTTTTTGGAATCTTTTTATATTTTTTATTTCCATTCCAATTTTTTTTCTCTTACCACTGCTGGTCACTGCTGGTGGACCAGCAGTGGTGTAGCGGTATAGCACGCGGTACGGAATACCGAGGACCTGGGTTCGATTTCCAGTGCTGGTCTTATTTTTCTGGTTTTTCTGTGCATCTATATTTCAGTTTGTATTTTCAATTTTGAAATTAGTTTGTCTTTAATTTTTTCTCCCAAAATGTATCATCTTTAAGTAAAAGTGAAATAAAGTGCCCGGTTGAAGTGTAGCCTTTACAAATGGACTTGAAAAATGTATCAAAGAAAACGAAATTCAGGTGTAGGATTATGAAAAGGAAACTAAAACTACTGAAATTAACAAAAATAGTAACTGGTATGACCAGATCCAAGGTCTCCATGTCACGTGTCGAGCACAGTGTATATTTGCTGTGTGGAGTGGTGAAAATCATCACCTCAAAACAGTAATCATACTTATAGATGATACATTTTGGGGAAAAAAATGAAAGACAAACTAATTTAATTTTATATGGACTGGTTACTACCCGAAATTGTCGATTCCCGTCGAGCTCGGGGAATGCCACTAAGGGGAAAAGAATCTTCATCAAAAATAACTGTAGAACCTCCTCTGACTGAAGAAAAGGAACTTTCTTCTACATATCTATACTTTTCAAGCGACAAATAGGGAAACATCGCTTCATGCTCCAGACAATCAACTTTGGAATCTCCTCTGACTGAAGATAAATAACTTTCTCCTACATATCCATACTTCTCAAGTCACGAAAATAAGAAAAGCATCGCTTCATGCTCCAGACAATTTTGGAAGAGCTATAAATTTATTTAAATTCATTGTTGCCGTCGACTGCGTCCGCGCGGAATCCGATTTAGAGCAATTTTTTTATATATCCAAAAATATTTATTTTCCGTAACATAAAGTATCCTAAATGTTGACCAGACTAATAAGCTATCTAACTAACTAATTTGGCTCAGGGACCCAAAGAGGGTCTTGGCCTCCGAAACAAGAGCATGCCATCTGTCCCGATCGTGCACAGCCTCTTGCCAGTCGTGGTCGTGGAGACGTCGATGATCCGCCAGGACACAATACTCCAGCGTACGCTCTTTCGGCAGCCCGATCCTCTCCTATTCGTAGTAGGTGGCCGAACCAGCGAAGTCTGTGTGATTTTGTTACGCCGATGATGTTGGGTTCAGCCACCAGCTCCTGGATCTCTCTCTTTTTACGGATCCTCCACGTGCCGTCGTCTCTCTTGACAGGTCCCAGGATCTTACGCAAGACCTTCCTTTCCGCTACAAGAGTTGATGTTCCTCTTTGTGAGTTAGTGTCCAGGCCTCACAGCCATACATAAGGACAGGTCTTACGACAGTTTTATAGATCCTTAACTTTGTATTCCTGCTGAGAAGCCTGGACAACAACACCAATAAGCTATCACTACACAAAATTTCGTTGATTTCTGTTTTAGTTTCTGAGTTATTATGATTAACTCAGGGACTTTTTACATCCCCTTGGCCCATAGAGCTTATGGGAACGGAAGCATTACCATGTCCTCGGTACCGCTCTGCTTTCAGAGCATGACATTAGTGCGTGTGAGCTAACTTTGGGGGTGGCAGACGTGAGCTTGCCTTCGGAATCCAAAAGCTTAATGGTTGCTTGACCTGAAATGTATATTTCAGATTTTATTTTATTTATGACGGTGGAAGCATTCTACACTTCTACTGAACGTAGATATAGTTTAGATATAGTTAGTGTTTAGTTTTGTAACTAAGGGACCCCATACATCCTGTATTATAATAATATTTTTTTTGTAATTTTTTCTTTAATTGTATACTGTACTGTGTTTTTTAGTACCTATTTTATTTGCAATTATTTTATTTTGAAAAAACGACTTTCTGCCAAGTTTCTTGCGGCGCATTCTTCTTGGCAATGAATAATGATGGTCTTTCCGAAAGCACTGGTAGTTTAAAAAATGACGTGTAAAAGTGCCATTGTGGCCTATTTACTGAATAAATGATTTCATTTCATTTCGTAAAAGTGAACAGACAAATTTTCCTTTACTGTTTTATTATTATATGTATAGATTTGCCTAGCTTGTAATCTAGATTTTCAGATTCAAATTGAAATGTTTTTTTATTTGTATTGATTTACCTTTATATCCTTTTCATCATTTCTATCTATCGACTATTCAGTCTAAATGTCTATCCATTACCTACGTTACAAATCAAACTGTGGACATGAAGAGGCATAAATAATTTGTTTATTACCAAGACTATTCATTAAACGAAGATTTTCTTTATTAAACCAAAAAAATGTGTAATTATAATTTTAAGGAAAAATCCGGAATTCACATTAACCAGAATACGGATACAAACAGAATAAGGCCGTCAACGGGCTGCAAAACGTAGTGATTATATACTCTTTGCGGGCTGCGTGACAGACGCGCGAGGCGCCCCGCATTCGCCTCCACCGCGTCGTCTGCTTCACCCCCTCAAATACCGAAAATTCTTCTATAAGCGCGCCTTAATAATGAAATAAGCAAGCAGCTTTGTTATTAGTGCGCTGCAAATTGGATTTTGGCTCGATAGCGCGACCGCGCTGTACTCGCGGTCGTTAACAATTTTGGCAGAGCTTCATCAGCCACTAAGTTACTATTTTGCGGGACTTGCTAGCTGAATTGATTTTTGGTTATTTCCAATGGAGTATTTTATCTCCCTCTAATACATAAAAAAGCAAAAAAAACTAGTCTAGAACTCAGCTAAACTAACCTTAACTTCAGCAGTCGAGACCTGTTGATGATGAAGATTGTGACCAGCTCATAAACTCCTCGTAATGTTTATTTTAATGTTTTTTATTCTGTAATGTAAAAACAGACCTGTTGTAGGTAACTATATTATGTATTCTCTGTGGCTGACATTTGAATGCAGATGTTAAAATATCAAATGTGTATTTCTCTAAATATATAGATTAACTTGCTTAAATCCGCTGCTTCGCTATCATAGAAAAACAAAAAACGGGATAGCTCCTTACCCTGTGGGCATTTGGACAAATCCCTTGTGCACGTCTATGATACATTACTAAAGCTTTAGGTATTATACACCAAATTTCATGATTTTTTAGGTTTTCAATATCTGTCTTACATAGGTACGTTATTTTTTTATATACATACTCATTTACGAGAAAACAATAGCAAGCATTGACCAATATTATTAAGGAAAGTATTTAAACAAACAATAAATATTAACGAAGTACCATCTTGCTTCGCCGCCCGCTCTATTCTATCCTGCGACATGGATTTTAAGTAGCTAATCAACATTCCAGTCTGACTCCGTGCTGCTCTCATTAGTACACCTTTGTCTCTATGAGACAATGTAGCGCTGATTCAAGCAATAAGTTAATTAAAATCATTTGTACCTACGCAGTTGCAAAAAGCGTGAGCGTTTTATTCATCCCACGCGATGGAATAAAATAATCTTTGAAATATTCATAATACACAAGGCCTTTGGTTCATGCATGTGTTTAAGTTTTGATTTTATTCGCGTGCTATATGAATAACGTTGTTTTGTTGTCCTGATGACTTTTTTTTTTATCCGAGTTCATTGGCCTATAAGGCCGCAACTGCATGCTGTTTCATCTCAATTAAAACAAGTCATTAACTCCAGCCGGTTAACGGTGGATGTAGGCCACTATTAACCGAAGCAAGCAACTAAAGGTCCATGGGGAGGCTTACGTCCAACAGTAGACGTCCTACGGCTGATATGGTTATGATGATGACGACTATCTCCAACATATACACGTACCACAGCTGGCCATACGTTTTCTCTTAGATTGAGACGTTTTTGGACTATTGTTCCCTTGTGGACACAGAGCAGATTAAAATTACACACATGAATCAAACCACACCACAAGAAACTAAAAACAAGTTGCTAATATTTAAGTGTGACGGGATTGATAAAATTATAAATAGTATCCTTGAAATGATAATGCAATAAAATAATGGCCAATTATAAAAATGCTTCACAGACAATAGACAATACATCATTATTCCGCGTCACTTAAATGTCCAGCAGGCTAGAGCAGTAATATTATAAATTCAGAATATAAGTGCCATCACTCAATGGGAGGGTGCACTCGAGAAAATTACGGGAAGCCGGTCTTAGCCACTTCAACCGCCACTTCCAAAGGTTTGAACTCAAATTATTATCTGCATGATTCTTATATAAAATCCGGCTTGAACCTAATAGCAGTGATTATTTTTTTAAGGTTTCTCACCTTAGTTTACACATGTGTGTGTTTTGTTTGTGTGGTTTTATAAGATAAAATAAGCGAAGGAAATACTCGATCGCTGCCAATTCATTCTGTACTTCAATTAATTAATTACCAGCAATATTTTTGGTCTCAAATTATACCTAATTATATTTCGAATACTGTCTTAAAACGAAAACTGTTAAATCAGCCGAAAAGAAAAAAGTTGGTTAATATATAATTATTCAAATTACTTCCCCCTATATTTTACGTAGATGTTATAATAAAAATTAATTTCACGTAATTTAATTCTTATCTTTTGCGGCAGGACCATATCTCTGGAGAAATTTTGTAAATTATTCATGAGGAAAGTTTTAACGGGGACATGGTTTTAAACCAACATTTGTAAGCCGAGCAACGCAATAACTTTTAAGGATCTGACGACGTCGTGCTCACTATGATCTAGAGTTTTATTATTATTTAAAACTTTTCAATAATACTTTGTAATATCTTGCATTTATTATTACTTAGCCAATTAACAATCTAAGTTATTTACTTTTACGTTCTTTGGTAATATCAACTTGCTCCGGGAGTTATCGTATGCTTTGTTATAGCAAATTTACAAAGCGATATAAGAGAGTAAACAAGTAAAACGCAAGTTGTAGTCATCGTTTACGTTAGACGAACGTTCCAGGCAAACACAGGCAGTGCTTGGAATACGCTGTGTTGTCGGCTCAAAGTTGAAAAGTTGAGCGAGCCGACTCTGGATAAAATAAACGTTGTGAGTCCAAACTTGTTTGAATAAATCAATTAAGGAGACTATTGAGTCACTTCAATAAGCCTATGGTTAATCTATAATCAGATTTAAAAAAATCGCCTACATTTAAAAAAGAGCAGTATTCAAATCTGACCACATTAACCAAGTGTCAATTTTACTTGACTTTTCGGTCAAGTACCTAAAACATTTCTCGTTCCACGTATTGGTAGGCAGGTATATCATAATCCAGCGTATGTTCGAATAAGTAATAATGTCTTTTGCAACTTGGCTATCTTGTTGCACAAATAACTATGTTTAGGGTTCCGGAGCCAAAATGGCAAAAACGGAACCCTTATAGTTTCGCCATGTCTGTCTGTCTGTCTATCTGTCCGTCCGTACGCGGCTTTGCTCTGGGACTATCAATGCTAGAAAGCTGTAATTTTGCACGGATATATATTATGTAAACTATGCCGACAAAATGGTACAATTAAAAACTAAAAAAAAATTTTTTTTCTGTACCTGCCATAGACGTAAAGTGGGGGTGATTTTTTTTTCTCATCCAACCCTTAGTGTGGAGTATCTTTGGATAGGTTTTTTAACATCATTAGGGGTTTGCTACGACGATTTTTCGATTCATTGATTTTTTTGCGAAATATTCAACTTTAAAGTGCAAATTTGGCCGTGTCCGACACGCTCTTGGCCGGTTTTTTAATTTGTTTTATCACTTTGCCCGCGTGATTGTCACAATGCTAAGCTGGGTGTGGCAATACAAACTTTTTTAATATTAATTAAAAAAGTTTGTATTTAAAAAACTAAAGTTCAATTCTGTAAATAGACAGTATCTGTATCCATTTATTACTCATTAAACAAGCAAACACTTCACATTCAGAAATCATGTGTGATTTAGAGTATTCTAATTTATATGCAAATGTGCTTATGTCACAAGCGATGCCTATTAGACTAGCTGGCAGCATCAATAGAAGTCTAATTTGTGCAGAGCAATCAAATTTCTGTTAATTACCGCTCAGTTATTATGTACGGGAGTGCGTAACAAACCATGCCGTCGGAATTACACGACCGTGCATTCATTCCGTTTATATTGCGTTTTAAATTTTGCTTGCTTGGTTATTGTTGGCAAATCATGCTAGACATAGTTACTTAACAATTATTATACTGTCCGTTGCCTGCAGCCTTGTCTGCATCCCACGAAAAAAATGTATTTTTTCGGGATAAAAAGAAGCTATGATTTTACACATTTATTACCTTGCTAATATTGTAAATGCGAAAATAACACTGTCTGTTAACTCTTCACGTTTATTTACGAATGTTGGACAAAATTCCATAGTTATGTTAGACTTTGTACAGATAATTTCATATCTGAGTTAGAAAAGAATAAAATACGAAGTTTTATTTGGTGTCAAAATCTATGTTCATAAACTTGTGAGCAAACATTTTATCAAAAAAATATCTGAACATGCTTCTACGCCGTTAACAGTAGAGTCGTGTTCAGCTGGTGACTCTTTTTAGGGGTCCGTATTTGCAAAAATTAAGCCCTATAGAATCACTCTGTTGTCCGTCTGTCTGCCAGGCTATCGGTCCATCCGTCCGTCAAGCAAGACCTTTTTGTCAATTCATGGAGGTATCAATTTAAAATTAAAACCAAATATTCTCAGGTTTGCTACCCTAAAACAATCAAACTTCTAAGACAGCGCAATTAAAAGGTACAGTCATTAAAATAGGTGTTTACTTCCTACTTGTTCTAAAAACTTGAAATTAGGAAAAAAGTGCTTATAGGACAGACAACAGGAAAAGTTTTTATATCTCTCAGTCTACGAGTAAGTCAATAACCATCTAAAATGACCCCACACTACATACATTTTGCTTAGGCTCCGCTAGCACGGGATATTCATACATACAAGTTTTTACGGAACCATCGCTACGCGAGTCCGACTTGGCCGGTTTTTTATTACAAATGATTATTTCCAAATAGAATTCAAAATCGCTTGAGCCCGGAAACATTCAATTGACTGGTTGCAAAAAGGGTTTGCGGTTTGCTCAAATTTAATTTAAAAGTTGCTCATTGGCTTCTGATAAACGTTTTATTTAAAAGAGCCAAAAATGCTTTTGGCCGTTTGTTCCAACGCAAAAATTTCAATTATTTACGACGTACCTGCACAGTACGTCAGCAAATCTCACATGGAGGTTTTATTTTATATTCATCATCATCATTAGCCTACAGCAAGTTCACTGCTGGACATGCCTCTTCCATGACGCGCCGCAACACTGTCTTCAACCACTCGCAGACATCTTCCACCAGCAACCCTCTTAAGGTCGTCCGTCCACCGTGTCCAGGACGCCCTACACTACGTTTTCCCGTCCGTCGCAGGACTGATGAACGGCGGAGCAGACGAGTCATCGAATGGAGACCACGGACGGGAAAACGTATTTTATATTGATTAAAGCAAATTATAATCTATGATAAATAATTTGAAGTTATTTTCAATAACTAAGTATCTTTTTAACACGTCGGTCGTGTGGGTTTTAGATAATAATAAATATAATTTTAAAAAGCTGCGGTGACCTAGTTTTTTAATCTATAAGCTAATCGTGGGTTCAAATCCCGACTTGCAACTGTTTTTCGAAATTCATGTGTGAAATAACATTTTAAAACTTCACCATAAAGCAGGAAAACATGCGAAGCAATTTAATGGTGTGTGTGAAGTCCCTTGTCCGCACTGGGCCCACGTGGAAATGATATGGCCCGAGCCCTCTTTTTCTGTGAGGAAGCCAGTGCCCAGCAGTGGGACGTATAAAAGGTGTTAATTAAATAACTGAAAACCTCAGATACCCCATTTTTTACCATTTAATTTAGTTCATGGCATTTATTTTCGAATAACTATGTTCATTACTTTCGAAAATATTTTGTTTGTTTTGCTAAGTCAATAATTTTACTTGATTTTACTAACTACGTCTACACTCATTATTTATATTTTTCAGTTACTCTTGAACGTTTTTAGAAGAAAATCAAACTGTATCTAAAAAGTATGCAACCTCGCTAAAACATTTAATTGGCGCATTTAATATACAAACACAGCCTGACATAAAAAATAGAGTAATCGATTCTTACTCTCGATTCTGAGCAAACTACTTCCTAGTTTTTATCCGACTTCAAAAAAGAAGGAGGTTCTATGTTCCAATGTTTGTATTTTTTTTTCAGTTAAGTATTTAATTAAAACCTTGTAAGGCTGTAGTGACATGATGATAAATGAAACTTTAGTATTTTTGGGACTACGCAAATATGTACAATCTTTGATTTTAAGTTATTTTAACGCTACAAATAGTAACGGTGTCTTGTGGGCCCATAAAACAGGACAGATTATGGCAAGACAGGAGGCAGTTAGGAGGTGGAAGACCTAGTTGATGAGCTCAGCATTACGGACCAGAGAAAGAAGGAGAGAGTTTGTAGTGGAGAAGCAAGGTAAAACAGTCATACAATCTTACAATCAGTGTTATTGAATTGAATATTAAAATATATAAAATTATCTACATTCAGCATTGTTTCTTGAATGTCCATTAGGTACTATGAACATCTGCGATATCAAACTACGAACACCAACGTAAGGAAGTGAAAGGTATTTTATTGGTCGTTTCTTGCATTTCAGTTTTTTACTATAAAAAACTGACATATAAAACTTTCCTTGACCGTTTTTACATCTCGCGGTTTCAAATTCCCCTCAAGAGGTCGACTGAACGAATATAAATGAATCTTATATTTATGATACTTTTTTCGTTTGCTTTGTTCTTGGTAGCATTTTATTGCTCGTGAAAGGGTACGAATTGTTTTGCTGGCAGATTTACGAGCAAACATTCGGCGTTTATTTATCTCAAAGCAGCTCTTCTTTCAGATTGTGAAAAAAAAGTGGAAAATTGTAAATAACTTCAAGTACTTTTTACTGATCAGATATAGAAATCGGTGTTATTTTTCCACTATTTACAGGTACAAATTTCTTACCAATTTTCATAATTCTATGTCAACTAGAAGTACCCATTATAGCCCCCATAGGTTTTGATTAGATACCTTAATGTTTTTTTATGTAGGTACAGAAATACATTAGGCTTATTTATTGAACGTTTGTCAATTGTGTTTCCTTCTTTACTTTTGTACAATTAAATATTTATTTTCACACAAGCATGTTTAAATCCATACTAATATTATAAAGACGAAAGTGTGTGTGTTTGTATGTTTGTCCGTCTTTCACGTCGACATGGTGGTGGTAGATTTTTTTTGACATTCATAAGTGCTTGTTATAGCCTAAATTGAATAAAGATATTTTGACTTGACTTGACTTGACTTGAAACCGAGCGACGGATCGACGTGACATTTGGCATAGAGAAAGTTTATGGACCAGAGACTGACATAAGCTACTTTTTATCCCGGAAAAATGCACAGTTCCCGAGGGAACAACACGCAAAAGCTAGTAATTTATACATACTTACCTTCTTTTCAACTTGATACCTACCCAATAAAAAATATATTTTCGCATTGCCGGACTGGTTTTACATCTGATACCTTTCCTGAGAAAATAATTATGACAGACAGACACACGCTAGAATAAACACATGACTGCACAACGAACTGACATTATATTAAATGTGATGTCCTCGACAACGTATCCGTTGATGTTAACCATTCTACGAACTAGATGTTTCTCTTGTGAGAGCGAATATGATTTCTACCTTTACTTACCTATTTTCTTTTTTTTTCTCTCTCCGTTTATTTCTTTTGACGCACAAAACCCTAAAAATAGCAGATCGAACCAATAAACACTAGCTTGTGCTCAGATTAATAATTCGTCGCAAAGCTCAGTTGGAGTGTGCCTGCAACGAGAGGTCTGAAGGCTGCTAACTTGATAACAAGACACAGAACAGCTGTCCTAATTGCAATTTATTGCAGGTACTACAAACAACTCCGTGCCGTTCGAAGCTCACGTATTTTAAATTAATTTGCGTATTTGGTGTGGCAATAAGATGCTTTAAGTTTAACTAACTAGTGTAATATATGTCTGAGGGTATCACACAAACTGTGTAAAAATGTATTTTTTTACATATTTTAATAAAAATAAATACTTACAAGCGTGGTCCTGGTTGGGCTTGGTCAGCTCTTAAATAATAATTTCCAGCCAGTTTTCTTTTGTTAAAAAACAAATTATACGTTTCAATCGCAATGACTTCAATGTCGTCCTTGGCCACTTTTTATTTTCTATTTAATCTCCTAGCTATTGCTCATTCTCAAACTTCCATTTATTTAGCCTAAAAAGCAATTAATTTGAACTCGACAATACAAAACTTCTCGGTTTTGATGTATTGTGCTCCGTTTAGCCGTTTGCTTTCTGGATTATTAAACGATTCCTATTATTAGGTCCGCATTCAATTCTAAGAAAACGTCTTTGTCGTTGTGTTTTTGCCAGGTGAACCTGATTGAATTTCAATAGGTAAAGTTCACTGTAGCTTCGTTTAAACCGTTCATTAGCTTGCTAAAGAAAAGGAAAACGAAAGATATCCGTGAAGTAAAGTGATTTGTTTTAAAACGTTCCTATCAATACTAAAGTTGTTTTAGAGATTCATAGTACAATGGCGCTGAAAGGATAAATTTGTTGACAGTAAATTGGATCCTAATGAACCAAAGGCTCTTTAGGTAAACAAGACGGTCGTCTTGCCCCTGTTTACATGATTCTACGGTTCGTTAGCTTTGTTTCAAATCCAATCGCCCGTTTACTATACCCTCGATTCTTGTAGTTGTTTAACCCGGCATTATATTTATTGCCAGTATTGAGAGCGCTTCGTAAATAATGATGTTACTTGAGTACCGTGGCCATTTTCTGCTTTTATTTTAGCGGACAATAAGAATTGTGAATTAGGCAAAAATATAAAGCAATTTTGCTACTTTTTGCACTATATATCATCTCATGGTATACAATTTAACAAAGATAATTAATTAGGTACTATAATGTTACTTATTTTTCTATGTGATAAAGTCCTTATGTAATGTTGCAGGGAATGCTGTGGTCAGCGGACTGTGGCACACCGCAGCGGATCTCAGGCAGGGAAAACTGTCACGGCACTGTACAGGTTTCTAATTAGCTGGTACAAGGTTGGTTATTTGTAACAGCAAGGTAGGAAAATAGTAGATGGATTTCTGTCGTTTATTTTAGATACATTATTTATTAATACAAACATTTTAATTATTAAACATAAAAGTTAGAACTGTAGGTTATCCTCATCATCCTGAATTAAATAAAATCTTAGGTACCTAAATGTCGTTTTGACTTTAGTTTCTTAATCATCCTCATCATCTTGATCTGCATACATCTCATTGATAGGCGCAAGCCTCCTCTCAGCTTATGCTATGGCTCCCATGGAAGCCCAGTGGGTATAGGGAACCTCACGTGTAGGTACACCGTTGAAATGCTTCGCAAGAATGTGCGGGTAATCGTGATGATGTTGTTTAATTTTAAATAACATTATGCTCATGAATTTAGAATAACTCCAAGGTGCGAGCCCGGGTTTTACATCGCGATCTTCTGCTTGAGAGGCCATAGACAAGATTATTAGGCTAACACGGCTTTTTAATCGATCTTAAACTCAAACCACTCAACACTGTGATTCTAAAATCAAAATCGACGACACGTAATTCATAATGATGTTCATGGAGATTACCTTAACGTTCGTTGATTGCTTTCGCTGGGATTTCCTCCCCGATGAGGCGCGTAACAGATGAGGGAACAAATCCGTACCTAATTACCCATTCGTGTGTAATCTTTTAATTAACTAACTGTAAACTTATTCGCGCCACTGACAGCGAATCCTTTATGTTCCGAAGCTTGCAGCGTCGTTTATACCGCCTTAGCGATATAAGCGTTTACATAGACGCAAATTTACACTAAGGAGCCACGTAAACGGCAGTAATCTGCTACGCCTAAGTAAATTGATTTATGTCAGTATACATACCTAATAGTGGGGAATAGAATGGAGTCTACGAGACAAAGGCAGGCGAGTCTAATTTTAAACAAGATTTTCCGTATCACACGTTTTATTTTTTAGACCGAACGGATGTTATATCTCCTGACATGAGGCAAAAGGGACGTTATAAAACGTTGAATCATGGGCTGTCAATTTTAAACTAACATCAACTAACTAAACCCGGATTTTTAATCCCATGGAAAAAATGTAAACATAGGTGTTGCCGTTATCAAAAACATTTGCAGAATTCAAGATATTTTATTCTTTCCACATTTGCCAGTAATCGACTTCCCATTAAAAACTGTATTTCTTAATCAAGATAAAATATTCTAATTTACTGATGAAAATCTTTACTTTGGCATTTACACTTTGATATATTAATTTACAAAGAGAATACTGTTTTCGTATGCATAATTTATTTATTGTCCTGGTATTACACCTGGGTTTTTAAGCTGTGGGCCGCTCGACGTGAGACGTCACTCAATGCACTAACATTCGAGACTGAATTCGTAATTTTTTTTTTATTATCGACTTCGTTGTTATATTATTATTGTAGTTAAGTTGTTCATTGTTACGTTTTCCGTTGTTTTTTGTTCATTGTTGTATGACAGGATGGACTCCGGTCCGAGTACATCGCGGTCAAAAGACGACTTATAAGTTGTCTCCCGTAAAAACAGCTCTTTTATCGAAAATGAAAAAAACATGGCAACAACAGAACTTTATAATATAATATCTCTAGCGGGCCCATGCCTTGAAATCCCCTGAAAAGTCACTTTGACAATGACGAAACTTTGTTAACATTTTCTCCGTGGGATTAAAAATCCGGGTTTAATTAACTTCAAATGTTTTTTTATTTTTGTTTTGTCTGATGAAGTATGTAATACATATTCAATATTTATTTTATTTATTTATTCATTCAACAACATTGATACAGTTAGTATTTCACTAATATTAAGACTTATTGTGATACTGATCCAGATAAGCGTTTAGAGACAAGTGTGCAGTAACAGCCCAAAAAGACCAAGGCCTGTGTTAGAGCTAGTTACATAGAAGCGTCATCATTCTGAGAGAGCAATCGATCGCCGCTTTTGAGCTTTGGTTAGTTTCAAAAATTTAGTTGAAAAACAAAAAAAAAAAAATAATAATAATATATTACATTATGTATATCTCTTCGTAAAGAAATAAGTACATAAATTATAAACTATTTGTAAATATAAATTATATGTTAGTTGTTACCAAATTTAGAGGAAAGCCAAATACAGTCAGGGAAATAAATTCTGGTAGAAAGTGTTAAATTCCGAAAAAGAGAAGCCCAAAATAAACTTCTTACTTTTGATCGACTATTTAATCGTTAACGTAAAAACCTTTTTTTAATTAAATAATGGAAAAAAATTTTGGATTACCTATTATGTTTCTAGATTTAAAATTAGAGCTTTCTTATTAAATGATATTATAACGGATAACTCACGTCCTGAACCGAGTTTAGCTCGACATGTCGGGCGTAGTTCAGGAGCACGCGACTCGGCAACACGTACAGACACAGTAGTGTGCGTGTTTCGGCAGCCGCCAAGTCGCGTGCTCCTGAGAGGAAGGGCTACGAAATAGCCCGAAACATTCGAGCTAAACTCGGTTTAAGACGTGAGTTATCCGTTATAATATAATTTAATATGAGTGAGTCTCACGGTAGTTTCATGTTCAAAATTAGAGCTTTCTTTCCTTAATTTAGCATATACTAAAGATAGCACAAGACAATCCAAGCGTCAGTTCTTTGTCTATTGAGGATAGGTATGAATGAGACAGGTGGAGCCAGCACAAAGAGGATCTGTATGTCAACCACCAGGTGCGCCCAACAGATTCATGCGATAGGCTTTGCTCATTGTCCGCCGTGTAAGCGCATAATTGAGTCGGCCTCCTTCCACAACCTCTATGATAGGTAGGGGGTAACATTGGGCTCAGGGAATCCATTCAATAAGGCTCAAATAGCTAAATCGCAAAAACTATTTTTTTTTAATTTTGGAAAAACTATGGCTTTTCCTACTCGGAATCAAGAGCACAATCGGTTCCGATAGTTTAAAAAAAATGTCCCCGTTTTTCATACAAAACTTTATGAGTCAGTTGTTTACCCTTTTTACGGTCATACTGAGTAGTGTATTGATAAAAACATAACAAAACTGTCATTTTTTTTGAGGACATTTTTTTAATCTTACACGAAAACGCCCTTTAATAACAAATAGCTTTTTCACACCTCTCCTTCAGAAAAGTAACTTTTCCTCCCTGACGAGAGGGAGCAAAGTGCAACTTTTCTCTTCAAGGCTTTTCTAAGTGTTTTATTGCAAATACCATTTTTTGAAGTTGATAATTGTAAAGCCACGCCATTTTCTATGCTGGTTGTTTTTATTAATAATAAGAATAATTTTTTCAAGTTTATTAATGCTGGGTGTGCAAATGCCATTTTTTGAAGTTGATAATTGTAAAGCCACGCCATTTTCTATGCTGGTTGTTCTTTAATAATATTAAGAATTATTTTTTTCAAGTTTATTAATGCTCGGTGTGAAAAGTTGTATGAGCCACTCGGGAGCAAAATTATTTTCATCTTGGGCGCTAACACTTGAATCCCTCATTACGCTTAGGATTCTACTTTATTATTGTAGAATCCTTTGCTACATTCTGGATTCAATGTACGCCCTCGCCGTAAATACACCATTTTGCTCCCTTGTGTAACAAATAACTATTTGCTCACGCAAAAATTTTACTTTGAAAAAGAATTTATGCATAATAAGATAGACAGTGCGTCATTAAAAAGAATAATCCTAACTTGATTAGGTATTCACAGCAAAACTTTTAATTAATAGGAAAGACAAGAAAAGCAATAGCTTAAGAGTTTGTTTTACCACCCTCCGCTAAGTTCCTGATATTTTAAGTTTCAGGTATTATCTACGAATTATGACATCATCTCTGAATTATATTAGATACCATAACCCACCCTGGCTTAATTTTGAACAAACAAAGATTAATAAATAAAATTATATAATCAAAAGCTTTCACACTACTAAACTACAATGCGAAACCGGTGCTGCTTTTTAGGTAGGTATTTTTTGCTCCGGGTTACCTACTCACAAATCTCACCCTTTGCCACTGGTCGTTAGTTACACATATTATACTAGTTAATTTATAAACTTTCCATGAAAAAATAATAAAAATAATCTTAAAAACTGGATAAAAATCCGTTACATATTGTTCCTTTAAAATTATCTGATACAAAAAACCGCATACTTTCATCTAACTAACTAAAGAAGTGACATGACGCTTATATAATTTACACCGGTGCCATCCAAATATTATCAAAGCGCGAATACGAGACGTAAACTGCCACAAAACAAGATTGAAGACAATAAACCCGTGAGCCGATGTCAACTGCCTGTCATTTAGAGGAGGGAGTGACTTCACGCCTCGCCGCACGGTCGCGCTCGGGACGCCCGTGGAACGTTGGTTGGTAGGTAAATAATATAGAGGACACACGAACTTTCCTTCTCGGTCAAATTAGAATAAAATAGTGAGTGTAGATTAAATAAGGCCACTTTATTTATGACTGTCACGTTTTTGACGTAAAATGCTGGATTATAGCAAAAATGTTTATTTTTAGATCGTTCATTTGTTTCTCATTTTTAACCGACGAAAAAAACGGAGGTTCTCAAGTCGTCGCGTATATTATGTTATTTGTTTTTTTTTTATGTATGACCGATTTTGATAATTCTTTTTTTATTGGAAAGCGAGCTTTTTTTACTCCGAGGGTGGTCCCATTTAAACATGGAAAAAAATCTACCCTAAGGGTAGAAAACAGGGAATGATTGATTGATCAGTCACTGATTGTAATGCCACCAGGCAAACTTTTAACAGAGTAGTCCGATTTTGATAATTCTTTTTTTGTTGGATAGGATACTCGTATCACTTGAATTTGGTACTATATACATCTGGGAAAAAAAATAACCCAACGGTGGGGAAAAAGTATAAAATAAAAACCTTTTAACAAATAAATTAAACCTCCGAAAAAACTGAAAAGCAAAAAAGAATATATATTTTTTTATTTAACCTTAATCTAGGTAGGTACTAGTTTGAAGTCGGTCGGTCTATTCAGTTTTTTCGGCGGTTTAATTTTTTTGTTAAAAAATTTCTTTCTGTCGACTTCTGGGCAGTTTTACTACATAAACTAGGATCTAAAATTGTATAGCGTATAAATTATTTAATCATTTAGTTTTTCATGTCTGTCAGTTTTCTGGGTGCAGATAAATAATCGGAGATAATTTTAAGTATAAATAGGCATAAAAATGACATGGTTATAAAAAGATAAGCTTTGAGAGCCCTACAGGTAGGAATTTATTTTTCGTTTCCATGTAGGAATAATGTCAAGAACTACCTACTCTATTGGTTCAAAAAAGTTATCACTCATAGAAGTGTTATCTTCTTTTTATTCCGAGATAAGTAAATTCCAACGGGATGCCTAAAAGGTTGCTCGCAACAGCACTCACATGGCATATTAAATTAAAAACTAAAAGCTTAGGATTTACTTCATTAATAAAAACAAAAATCATTTCTTTCGGAAAGCGGGTTCCATTATAATCTTAGTGACAAATCTTACAAATAACGACATATATTTAATGAAAAATAAAAAATGAACTACACGAAAAAAGATACTTCAATTACTTGTTTCGTTTTACATGCAGTTATTTTTATCTCCTGAGAATGAAAGAATCCCATCTCTCTACTACCTAACACTTTCGGGATGCCGTTGGTGTTCCCCTGTATTCGCAACACCACCGATAATTTTTATTTACGATGATATTTCGCGTAGCAAAATTCTGAATATCAATAAAAACGAAGTTACAGCAGAAGGACGTTAGATTAAATATAAATAAAACAGTCAATATTATCCACCGTATCGTCTGCCTGTCCCTCAAGACGGCTCATAGGTACGCGATTGAAATATTTATTCGACCTCTTCATTCTTTTATTTTTCATATTCTCGTCTGTTATTGTGAATAAAACAAGGAGCAATTCCCATCCCTTCCATAACAAAGCGTTTGCTGTTATACAACAGAGCTATTAAAAGTTTAACTTTAAAATCAGTCACTCAAAAAATTATATTCAACTTGTTTGCAACACTGTAAGTTGGAGAAACATTTAAGATTGACCGCATGCTAGACACGCCGAACTTTGCGTTGGGTATTGCATAAAAAGTTGTTTTGAACACAACCCTCGAGCGTTTTACTTGGTTAAAGCAAAAAAGCAATAAGGTTTAAAGAACAGGAAGCTAACGCTTCTGAGAAGTTAAGTGGAAAGTTAGGGTGTAGTTTTTCATTTATTAACAGTTTACTAGTTGGTGCAATATTCACTTTAACACTTCACGAACTTGCAGCGCACCTTTTAGTTAATTGATCACTAAAGGTTATTCGGTTATTTTGCGACGAAAAATTGAACAAAGTAATGGTTTTATAGGTCTAAAGTTTCGGAAACCAGCTGTTTAAAACAAGGGTGCACGTTTTATCGGAAAGACGCAAGCGATGATAATGGGGGCTCGTAAAGAAGTGAGCCGATAGATTCCGCAAGTTGCCAACTTTTGGGCACCGTCATTAGAGGGCCACTAATGCGGCCGCCTGTGCACACATGTTCGCCCACACGGTTATATTTATCACCCAGCTTACATTAGATTAAATCCGTGCCCAATATTGACTGATATTGTCACTGTAACGTAATAATCATTACATACTTGTTCTTGTAATAACACGTTTTAATAACTTTTTACTTGTTTATTTATTTTTAATTCAAGGTGTTTAGTGCCTGTATTTTTTGTTGGCTGTACTTGTATATGTATATTTCGTATTCTACAATATTTTACCGAACAACGGATAAATACTAAACGCTAGTAAAATTGACCTCTAATGGACAGAACGATATTTTTTTATGCCTACCTAAGTAATGTTAGGTTAGCAGTGCGTCAAAGTTGAACGAAGGCCTACTACTACACACAAACATTACACGAGCTTCGTCAACGTAAACTTCGACAAAATAAAACAAAAGGTTGTAAAATAAGTCTTTTACTAAATTAAATTAACTTTACCTAAATTAAATACCACAATGGTAACTTATTAAAAACGCCTGACAAAAAGATGTACAATCATCCTCATGACCATTTTATTTTGTCGGAATCCAAGAAAGCTAAGAACATCCGTCTGCTTTGATTCCGTGAACATATTAGCATTGGATTTGAATAGAACAAACAAAGGGATTGCTCAAGACAGTGTGCTTTCGTAGGCGATTGTAAATTCAGCGTTTCGTAAAAATCCTAGCCGAGGCACTACCCAAATAAACCCCGCATTATGTTAGCCCTTTACTTAAATTACATAAACATACGTAAGAGTTTTATGGCTGGAGGAACGTTCGGTTTTGAATATATTAGACTATTCAAGTTGATCCGCTGTCTGTTTTGTATATAGCAAGAAAAATAAGTGTAGCAAAAAGAGTTGTTTTTACTTTGAAAATGTTTAGCTCGTTTTTCACCAACATAGAGGATATTCCTCTATATGTTCTTTAACTTCCGATTGGATTCGGTTTTAGGTACTTACAAAGCTCGTTATCGCAGTTTATTGTATCGAATACAATATTCATGAAAGACCATAAACTACCTGCTTCCTACATTTTTGCGGAAAATGAGTTTTGATTGTAACTGAAATATAATATATAAATCTCTCGACCATTTTTAGGGTTCCGGAGCCTAAATGGCAAAAACGGAACCATTATAGTTTCGCCATGTCTGTCTGTCTGTCTGTCCGTCCGCGGCTTTGCTCAGGGACTATCAATGCTAGAAAGCTGTAATTTTGCACGAATATATATGTAAACTATGCCGACATAATAGTACAAGCAAAATTTTAAAAAAAAATTTTTAGGGTACCTCCCATAGACGTAAAGTGGGGGTAATTTTTTTTTCTGATACAACCCTATAGTGTGGGGTATTTTTGGATAGGTATTTTAAAACCATTAGGGGTTTGCTAAGACGATTTTTCGATTCAGTGATCTGTTTGCGAAATATTCAACTTTAAAGTGCAAATTTTCATAAAAATCGAGCGTCCCCCCCTCTAAAATCTAAACCGGTAGGTGGAAAAATTTAAAAACATCAGGAGTAAGTATATCAAACTTTCAAGGAAAACTATAATGGCTAATTTTGCTTGAGAATTATTAGTAGTTTATGAGTAAATAGCAGCCTAAGATATTAAATATACCTAAACTTGGAAGATTCCGTATAAAATACGAAATCCTTAGAAAAATATTACTTAATTTTTTCGTAATGGCTACGGAAGCCTATTTTGGGCGTGTCCAACACGCTCTTGGCCGGTTTTTTTTTTCTTATTTTGCCTTCAGCCTTTCTAGCCAAGGTCTCTCCAGATTGATCGATAAAATGCAGTAGAGTCATATTCAGCAGCGTTTATTGCAAGTATTCATATCAATCATACAACTTGCGAGCAACTAACCTTATCTGCGTTTTTCTTCGAAGAATTTTCCACCCTCAGATCAATCAGTTCTGCGAACAACCCACCCACTGCACTGCCTTAGTTCTTCGAATAATAAGACTAATGTGGCTGTTCAAGACTTAGGTAACAACCAAACATACAACTACATAAAAAATGTTCTACATAATCTGTCTGAGCACCTTAATTGTTATATCGAGATACGAGTTTGTGATTGAGAAAATGTATTGTCGTAAGCACGCTGTTTCCATTTTTTTAATTATCATAAATGTACGGTGTATATTTTAAAGTGTGACCAGTCATTATCTACAACATTCAAATTTAGGGGTCAATTTATAAATGCTTTTTGCGGAATAACTCATTAATACTTAAATATTAGTCTACTGATGAGATTTTTATTAGATAAAAAAAAACAGACAAACTGTTTTGATTACAAAATAATTATTACCTGATACTGACGACACATCCGAGTAGGTACATTTTGCTGTAAGTTTCTATGAGTATCTCCTTATGAATAAGGCGGTAAGTATATAAATACACAATTGATCAAAATAAACTACACAGTATGATAATTACCATGTTACGTTAAATACAAATTGTTTCTAGCAAAACCACAGGCTCTTGTACTCCAGTATTCCAGACCGGAGGCAAATCTCCCTGCCCATATTGATAAATCCTCACAATCGTTCTGGCTCTGCGGATTGCACTACGCTGATGCAACTTGCACCTTGTGTTACATTCTCTTTTGTGGTATTACGTGGGTAGTATTAGCTCTGTCGAGCTTACCGGTGTTTGTGGCATCTGCGGCGTCGTGAGTAATAAATTTTATATTAGTAGCGGTGACTTAAGTAATTTGCCAGTTTTGGATAAAAATCTATGGTATTCAAAAAATGCAAGGACCAGTTAGCCTTACATGCGGTAAATATTCAATATTAAGCTCTACTTAGTCATTAACTTGTAAAACCTACTAAGCTGCAGTAGGTCTCTTTTAATATTTTTCTATTTTCTAGTTCAATATTTTACAAACGAATTTCTTCAAAAAAATATTTAGTTAGGTACTTGAACGTTTAATATTTTTAAAAGACAATAAACCTATTTCGTCGCCTTTGTTCATGGGTTTCTCTTTAACCTGTTATTACCCGACTGCAAGGAGTGGTTTTTATATGTTTTATGTACAACATAATACAATGCACCCTACATTATGGGATATACGAGAAAAAAAGGATTCCCATTAAAAGAACGGGTTTTTTTTGGTACGGTGGTACGAAACCTTTTGTCAAAATGTACTATTATAAAAACTTACAGGTGAAAATACACTAGAAGGTGGTGGTGGTGTCAACGGAAAACTTGACAAAAGTATCACGTACTTGGGTAACTGCCTTTTGGTCAGCCGGGTTCGCTTCTCACCTCCGCCCCACGGGAACTCACGCTCGTGAACCAACGTGAGATTAACTTTCAACTTAACTTCAATCCGTCGTGTATTTGGAATTGCGAATTGAATTTACGCACTAGAGCCGTTTTAGCCGATGTGTATGATGGGTAAGAGTCTTATTAGGTAATCATGTGGATGCACTGTTCGAATGAAAAATGATGGATGAAATAATTTTCAAGTTTCGAACAAATATGGAGTTTTTCGAGTGCATAGAATTTCGGCAAGCAAATACAAATTCGTTATAAAAGTTAATTCCTGGGAAATGTTTACTTTATCCTGGAAATACCTATTATAAATGCGAAAGTATGCAAGTCTGTTTGTTTGTTTGTTACACCATCACATTTAGATTAAATTCGGTATACAGGTAGTTTGAGTCCCGGGGAAGGACATAGGATAGTTTTTATGCCGGAAAATTTCATAGTTACCGCGGAATACAATAACCGAATTATACGCGGACGGAGACGCGAGTAACGGCTAGTATTTTATAAGTACAGGTCTCAAACATAACAATTAATACCTGTTAAAAACTGTGTTCAATACACAAACTCATGAAATAATTGCGCATAATTTAAGGCTTTGGCTTTGTTTCTTTTATATAGAATTTTTAGGCATCTTAAATTACAATAAGTCATAAACTTATAAAACTTCGTCAAACTTTGAAAAGGTTATGAAATTATCTATCAAAAAATAATTAATTGCATTTACAAGTAATTATTTTTACCTACTTTAATTTTTGGGTAAAATTGACATTCACAAAACCCGTAAATTTCATATCATATTCATTGTGCATATTCACAAGTAGATAAAATCTTATGGGCTACCCAAGGTGGTTAAATTATGGGTCCATAGTTCACACAGTTTGGTGGAACATAATAAATTGTTAAAAATAATTGATAAACTGAAGTCACGTACTCTATTTGGTGAAGGCGAAGACATAAAGCCCCATAATGTGGGCGCCGGGCGGAACTGCCCAACTCCAACCATTTGTTCGCTAACTGGCCTTGTGCAAGTTACTTGCAGAAACAGTCGTCGTATTACGACTAGTGCGATTTAGAAATCGATGGTTTTGTGTCCATGTAAAAGAGTCGTACAGGTACATACCTACTACTGTAAAGTTCTTAATGCTTAGCTAAAATCCACTTTTGACTCTCTTTTTTTAGAGACTCGCTACGATTTTCAAACTCTGCTTTAATCGTTTATTTATACCAAACTTTTAAAACGTGATTGCACAAATCTGTTGACACGTTTTCATTACCTACGGTTAACAGACTAATCAAATATTAATATTTGAAAGCAATAAACCTGATGATTTTGATTCCCGCAGTAAATTACGCAGTTTAACAATTTGACTTCATTATGGTCATCATGTAGAAATCTATATAGGTTAGGTTAGGTTTTATTTTAAAAATTCTGAAAAATAAATGGTTTCAGAGAAAAAAAGAGTAATGTCAAACATTACATTATGACTAACAATTTTCGACCAGTCGATATAGACCTACAATAGACAACTTTGAGATACGTGGCATAGCTGAGATTGACGGGCATTGGCCGACCGCGACGCGTCACTTCAGGCATCAAATTTGCATAGCACGCGTATTTGCGGCGCCCACGCCGACCCGACCTACTTAGATACGCAATGCTTCGCATTTCTGAGATTTGCTACAACAGATACTGTTGCGTAAACATTGTTTTATCATCGGGTATTATCGTGAAGAATTTCAAGCCTTGAAATGGAAAAGATACAATACGAGCTTTAAATTTTAAGCTTTATTGTCTACCCACCCTGATTCTTTTTTTTTGCATTCAAGCTAGTATTCATAGAAAATATCTATTAAATACCTAATGCACCAAGGCCTTGATTTGAAAATTTGACTGTTTGTATAATACGAAAGAAAACACATACATAAATGACCAAAAGATACTACTGTAGGCAAAAGTTCTGCGAAACGTTATAATATTCATGTAATGTTCCACGCTACTCTAAGACACGGTACCTATCATAACTTATTTAAGCAATAAACACAGTGCACGTATAGTCGAGTACGTCTGTCTCGCAGGAGAAGGCAATGTTAATGGACTTGCTAATTTACATAAACACATTTGCTCAGATTTTGACACCCCCACTAGCGCTTGAAATGCCTGACAGGAAGCGCTCATTCATCCAACAAATTAAGTACGTGCTCACGAAAACGTTCTTGCTGAGTTATTAAACGAGAAAACGAAGATAAAATTATTAATCTGCAAACATAAAAGCACGAAGCAGAGCTCCTGCCACAGAAATAGATAACAAAATTCATTAATTAATGTCAAAATAAGAAAAGTGCGAAAAGACGCGGACCGAAATCTCATTTAAACCTTTACTTTGTTCCTTAAAGCAACATTGTAGCATCGGCATTAATTCCGTTTCAGCAAAATAAACAAATTAAAAGTGGCCCGCGAGTTATTCCGCGTGGCGACTTCATTAGAAAAGTTTGTTACTCTCAAAGCCTAAGCCCTCGCCGGTATTAATAAAGTTTTGTTACGGAGCTGGCGCGGAAAAGAAACGTGTTAATTATCTGCTCGGAGTGCGGCAGCGGCCATCTGTCACGTGGCACCGCTGCCCGCGCCCGCGGCCGTCTCTCGGGAGGCAGCGTCCAATAGGACATCGGATGCGATCCCTATGAATGGACATTATCACACCCGATAAATAAGTTACGATATTATTGTGACCAGATAAAACATCAAAGTACAAAAGCGCTAACATAGATTATGGATACGGTAAATTACATTACTGGAGGTACTTCCAGCGATCCACTTTGACAAGTTCCTGATAGGCGAGTAAGTACGAGTTTTTTGGCCAGGTATATTAATCAAAGTATTCAATTTTCATCTAATATCTTCATTGTCATCATTTTAATTGAATTTGGACCCGTAGAGACGGTTCATTTTCTTCAGCTTTGCAACGTCATTAAATAGTACTCTAGTTCTTCGAACTCTTAAACATACTTGGCGCTCATAATTTTTTGCCTTCGTTAGCAACAGAATGACTATGAAAAGATTACATTTTTGTGCTCAAAATAAATATTTTAACCTTTTCCCTGAGCTAAAAAGACATTAAGGTCCTTAAAATGACAATAACAGGCACCCCATACGCAGGTGATAAATTTCATTGTTAATGCGCCCGGGCCAAAAATGAAGTAATTTGTTTAGTCGACAAGGAGGAGATGAAAAGCATTATTTAACACTGAGTTAACAATGGCTTGGCACCGTCGGAAGCTTTGAAATATCGAGTGTATCGATTGAAACTACTGTAGGAAATTGAACAATCACCTGGACTAGGTAGCTTCGAAGCTTGCACGTCGAGAAAAAGCTTTTCTGTGAATGATTATTTATTATTACCACGTTTTATTTAAAATATTACATTAACTGTGCTTTCGTATTCTACATGAATAAGATATTCTCAGCGGTACAAAATTTGGCCTATCCTACATACAAAATAACCTATTACGGCATACATTTGAAGGCCAGATTTTTTGCCGTTCAGTATAATATAATACAGTACGAATAATCTTTTTTGAACACAACAAATCATTGCAGTGAGTTAACAAAAATGAAAACAAGAAGCAAGACCTTATGTGATCTCATCGTTTAGAAGTGAACTCTTCCAGAGAGTCATTCAGATACAAAGACAGCAGAATAAACAACTGTGTAGGAAAAAGTGTCTATCGGTGTTTAATTTATTTTTTCATTCTTCTTCTTGCAGTAGCTAGTTATATCTACAATTTTTGGATATCGGCTATCATCAAAGCTATCTTGACCTTGATATGGGTTTTGGGTTAGATAGTCCTTTCAAAAATCAACATCATTTCAATCTTTAATATAAAAGTGAACCGCCAGAACGGGAAAAAAACGAGACAGAGCAGGATGGCGTTCTACAACACCATTTTGACACGTTTCTCCCAAGCAACGCATTATTTCTCTGGAATTTTAAAGCAATTAGATTCTTGGACCTTGGGAATCGCGAAAAACTTGAGAAAAATATGATATTTGGTATACATTTTGTATGTTAAGCAAAATAAAATCACAAGTTTGAATTTCGAGCCAAAAACGAGCGATCTATTATCTATGCCAGTATTGCCAGTGTTGACATTCAGGGAAAAGAAATCTATTCATTATCCTGCATTGCAGTCCGTCAACCCATTCCTTGCCGCGCGCCAGATTACGTACTTTGCTGCGATGCCGACGCTTCTGCAGAACAGACGCCCATCGGCGTTTTCGGCACACCAGTTGCAGATTTGTAGATATGCATAAGAAACAGTGGTCGTAAACCTTCTTTGATTTTTTATTATCACTGTTTTTGTACAGAAGTACCTAATGAATGATGTATTTTGGCGGAAAAGTTCGTATTTAGGTATCTTGATACGATGAAAAAACATTATTCACTAGATCTATAAGCAGGTGACTGACTATCCTACTAATAGTACTTATCCTACTTATTATATTATAATTATAAATGCGAAAGTTTACTTTTTATATTATAAATGCGAAAGCTGTGTGTGTGTGTGTGTGTGTGTGTGTGTGTGTTTGTTACTCCTTCACGCTAAAATGGCTGGACGGATTTGGATGAAATTTGGTACGTAGATAGATGGATATCTGGAATAACACATTGGCTACTTTTTATCCCGATATTCTTACGGGATAGAGATAAAATCTGGAAATAACAACGGCTGGGCTTAGAGTCATGAAATTTGGTATGTAGATAGCTGGATGTCTATATTTCCACGGGATAGTTATTCTTAACATAACACCTCAATGAAGATTACGATATACATTTTGGGACTTTCCACGGGAATTTTGTAAAACCCCGGAATTTCAATTGTAACTACCAGATCAATTAATTTACGCGTGCGAAGCCGCGGGTAAACTCTAGTCTATAATATGTACGTCCAACAGAATGAGAGGGCATGGGCCACAGTGCCCATACGGGCCCAATGCGGATTGAGAATTTCACACACACCATTGAATTTCTTTGGAGATTTATGCAGGTTCTCTCACAATGTTTATCTTTACCGTAAAGCTCGTGGTCACTTTCATATGCAATTTCGCTCATGAATTTCGAAAAACTCGACCCACCACCGCGCGACTTGTTTATTAAAAAAAACATGTGACAATCTGAAAAGTGTGTAAGTTTCAAATCCGCACTAGGTCAGTGTGAAAACTTCAACCCAAACCTTCTCAATCTGAGAGGAGGCATGTGGTGCTAAACACGGTATGTAGACCGGAGATGTAAATGTCACAAAATTAGCAATAAGTACTTGTAAAGCGGGTGACTCTAGCTGATTGCTGTAATCTTCATCGGCGAAGTAAAACGTTGTAATTTAGTAAGAACGCCGAGTCACCTGGCTGACGACCGCACTTCGCGGCACCCGGTGCACTGATGGCGGTAATCAAAGAAAACACACTAATTAAGTTTGCGCCTGAAATATTTTTTGCACACCAAAAGTTGTTGTGATTTTGTTGTATTTTTTTTAGGTCGGCAATTTGATCATAGTTCTTAATTTTCTCTGTATATTATTTTCAAATACAGTCCGATTTTACAAAGCTTTAGTTCCCATCAACCTGATGTAGGTAGATGGGTTTTAACAAGAAAACATAACACTAGCCTTTAGGTATCCGTGGCTTCGCGTACCTAATGTCGTGCTAAAAAGTGTCACACGGCGTGACGTCACGCGGAATTTTAACTAAAGAAAAAACACATGTCCAATATTTACTAACTGACGGAATAATAAGAATACACTAGATTATTATTCCACTAATATTATAAATGCGAAAGTTTGTAAGTCTGTTTGTTTGTTTGTTACTTCATCACGTCTAAACTATTGAACGGATTTAGATGAAATTTGATGTACAGATAGTTTCGGTCCCGGAAAAGGACGTAGGATAGTTTTTATCCCGGAAAATTGCAAAGTTCCCGCGGGATAGCAAAAACGAATTCTACGCGGACGGATTCACGGGGTAACGACTAACCGTGGCGGCCTAGTAAAAGCCGTGGTGGCCTAGTAAAAGCCGTGGTGGCCTAGTAAAAGCCGTGGTGGCCTAGTAAAAGCCGTGGTGGCCTAGTAAAAGCCGTGGTGGCCTAGTAAAAGCCGTGGTGGCCTAGTAAAAGCCGTGGTGGCCTAGTAAAAGCCGTGGTGGCCTAGTGGTTTGACCTATCGCCTCTCAAGCAGAGGGTCGTGGGTTCAAACCCCGGTTCGCACCTCTGAGTTTTTCGAAATTCATGTGCGGAGTTACATTTGAAATTCACCACGAGCTTTGCGGTGAAGGAAAACATCGTGAGGAAACCTGCACAAACCTGCGAAGCAATTCAATGGTGCGTGTGAAGTTTCCAATCCGCACTGGGCCCGCGTGGGAACTATGGCCCAAGCCCTCTTGTTCTGAGAGGAGGCCTGTGCCCAGCAGTGGGACGTATATAGGCTGAGATGATGATGATGAATGTATTTATAAAATTAAGATAGATGGCACATTAAACTAGATAAATAATAACCGTCATGCTGATTTATTAAAACGTAGCTTGGATTACACAAACAGTATTTATAAAAGAAAAAAATGAAATTATAAAATGACAAAATAAATAAAATACAATAAAAGACAACTTAAACCTATATAAATGTTCTCAACTATATCACAATTAATGAAATAATAATAAGTAATACTTAAAAAAAAAACAATTAAAGTATATAATAAAAAACACAATAAATAATTATAATATTACCTATGCAACAAAATCGTTTTGCCTCTAGGAATCTCAAAATGCTTTCGTGAAGTAATATTTTTACGACAACTTGATTCTTTCGATTTCCCCCATTTTAGGTAGTTAAGATGCGGGCTGCTTCCCTGACGGCGCAGGGTGTTTGCTCTCAAATCAGTCGTTTAAACAAAACTGTTTCGTTTTTTCTCCCAGACTAGAAATTCAATTCTCACCGTCCGTGGAAATACGTTTTGTGACGTTTACCGAACTCATTGTGCGGATGTTGCCAGGTAAGAGCTTTACGGGGATACTTTTACAGTTGCTGGCATAAAAATAAATACAGTAGAACCCGTTTAATACGATTTTCCGAATAATAAACCGAATTAGTCCCAATTTTTTTCACCCAAATACATTAAGTTGGTAACATTAAGCGACGATGCAAGGCGGCTAAATATAATTTTAGATGGCGTATTAGACGGGACGCGAGTCGTATTAACTGTGAAAAAATGTATGAAAACAGGCCTAAAATTGCAGGGACCGGCGTAAAATGGCGTATAGCTGAGTTTTGACTTGCAAGAAAAATCGTACAAGTTGCATTACATTGCGGCGCTCGATTGACCACTACAAACTAGTTGGTTTTACGGCCTCGCAATGTAATGCAACTTGCACGATTTTTCTTGCTAGTCTAAACTCGGCTTATTACGCGGGAAATCGTATTAAACGTGATCGTATTAATAGGTGAGAAAATTAACAAAATGATGGGAAAAATACATGTAGTTTTGAAAATTGGTATAGTTATACCTTGCGGTATCCAGATGAACATACTAAAAGTCCTCAAGGGTGAGGGCTGTGCTGAGGGTGTAGGGGAGGGGGGGGCGGTTTAAGGCACCTTTTTTCAGGTTTTAGCACATATCTCGAATATTTGTTCGAATAGAATTATAATTACTTCAGACAAAAGTTTCTACATAAAAAATCCGACAAATTTTATCATTTTTATTTTTGGTCTACGATCAGTAGTCATAAGTATTGACTTTAGGAGCTACAGGGTGTGTAACATCAACATCGGAAACCATAGCAAAATCAAGAGAAACGATGTTATTGACGATATATCGTGCGCCCACTACTCAGCCATCGATACTCGCTTTTTGTAAAATCGAGCACCAAGTCCAAAGCTGATCTCTCCTCTCTCCTCCCTACTAAAGGGTCAGCAAAATATCACGCATTACGAGTATTCCACCAACTACAAGAGTGGCTGGGTAACGAAATGCCTCCCGAAATGTGGGATGGAAGCGTGGAGCCAATTACCACCACTGATTCTAGTCTAGTATGGTTCCGCTGCTTAGGCTCTTGTTGAAACGATGTAGGTATATGTGCATTATCATAGAAGTAGAAGACGAAGATGTTGATGTAGAAGACGATGAATAAGATAATAAAGACAGACTGATTTCTTTTTCTATTCTTAAATAAAAAAAATTAAACTCATTTCGTTATTCTTAAATCGTCTACTTTATAAATCTGTTAAAACTTACACAACCCGTAGCTCCTAAAGTATAAATCGTAGAGAAAAAACGAATATGACGAAATTTGTACGAATTATTTTTTTATTCGACTGGATGGAAAACGAGCAAGTAGGTCTCCTGATGGTAAGAGATCACCACCGCCCATAAACATCTGGAACACCAGGGGCATTGCAGATGCGTTGCCAACCTAGAGGCCCAAGATGGGACACCTCAAGTGCCAGTAATTTCTCCGGCTCTCTTACTCTCCACGCCGAAACACAACAGTGCAAGCACTGCTGCTTCACGGCAGGATTAGCGAGCAAGAAGATGGTAGCAATCCGGGCGGACCTTGCACAAGGTCCTACCACCTTAAAAAAAGGAAATTTTATGTAGAAACTTTTGTCCGAAGTAATCATAATGCTATTTGCACGAGCAATTTGATATGAGCAAAAACCTAAAAAAGGTACTTTCAACCCCCCCTTACACCGTCAGCACACCCCCCACCCTTGAGGACTTTTAGTATGTTCATCTGGATACTGCAAGGTATAACTGTACCAATTTTCAAAACTACACGAGTTTTTTCCCCTGATTGCCAATATTCGGCTTTATTTGATCCTATTATGTAAACGGGTTCTACTGTATAAGGTGCTAGAAAATTAGGTGCGGATATTTTCAGGGTATGTAATTAATAACCTCTAAGAATCAATTATACCTACACATTAATTATTTAAGTATTGTGTCGTAATTTTTTTTTATTTCATAAAAAAATTCCATTCCGTCCAAAAATAATGATCCTCGCATTAACATTAACTGTATTTTTTTTATTTAATTAAATTGAAAATAATTAACAACGAAATAATCGACCCTCAACATATCCGCATCTGATTTTCTAGCACACTGTATAATGAACAGGGATATTTGGAAATAGGTAAATGATGATAATAGAATGTAAGTATGCTTTTTAGCAGTTTGTTTATTACAGAACTATTATTTTTGCTGTTTTCAATTTGCCGCTTTCGTCTTTATTAATTGGTAATATTACATTCAAATTATTCAGTTAACTGGTTGATTCGCCTTTTTACACTTGTACTGAATCACCGGCGCTCTGAAACGTGTCAGGTACTTTTAAAAACAGTTACACGAACAAAGAGTTCCAGGCTGCTGCGTGCGATGATGTCAAACACATAAAGGCTTTGATCAGAGCATGGCCTAACAAACCTTCAAAATTTCTGAAAATTGTTTTCCATCTAGCCATAAGGTAGGCACAAATAATTTACAATATAGGTCAGTAATTTGTGATAAGGTTAACTAATTAATCTTAATTTGGACCGCATAGATAAACTCATTATGATATTATGTTCAGCAGTTGGACGTTATATATTTTTTTGATTATTACATGAGAAAAAGAACAAAAGTAGAGCAATTACTAGTAGGTACGTACGACCTCATTAACAAGAGAAATAGCTACAACAAAAAATAAACATCCAGAAAACCAATGGGAATGAGCGAATAAAAAACTCTATCAATCGTAGAACTAATTTCACCTAATAATCGTGATAAAGCAACAAAATAGCAATTTGCTCGACCATAAAAATAATTGAGTTCAAACTGCGTTTAGGCAATAAAATGCGTGAAAGCAGGCCCCGTAACCTTTAGCGGGGTCGTGGGAAACTAGGCACCTGACGTAAAGGATACAGCGCCTAATAGACGCTCACACTGTGGGCCAATGTAGGATTTTACGCCATTTCAGGGGCTTGCTCGCTAGTTAGTATTTCGTCTCACGTTTTTTTCGTGACGTCGTTTACTTCAATGTATACATACGCTTGAGACTTTTTTAAGTAGTTGATACTCTGTCACATTAACACATTTGTCAGTCTTGTATGGCGCTAAGTAGGTACGTGGCTGTAAAATGACAAAGTACAAAAGTAACCAGCTACTTTTGATGCCGACTGTACAGATATTCTTGTAATCAATATAATAATATGTCTTAATGTAACACAGGACATTTGTAGCAGATATAAAATTAAAACCTTTATGATTTGTTAATAACGAACATAAAACGATATACCTATGAAAACTCGGCAATTCTGGACAGTTTTTTTGACATTAGAGAAAACCATTTCGTCACCTACACTGTAGCAGAACGTTACAACGATGGTTTCACAAAACATAAGGAAAGACAATAATTTGTGTTTTTCAACTGTCGGTATGAATAGAAATCTGTGCCTAAGTGTATTTCGATAATCTTATTAATACTTAGACATTTAGTTGTATTTTACGTTTTTTCCAGCTTTAAGTCACTTTACACAAAATGCGTTATGGTTCACAAGAATTAAAATTGTAGACTCAGTGCTCCCCCAAGAAAACGAAGACTAGTGTTAAGGGCATCCTTACAACACGCTAGGGAACCGCCTAACCATGAGTTATGACGGCATTCTCCCACCCTTATGAGGAAATACGGCATGTTCAACTCGCAGATGGTCGAGGGTCGTCTATATATGAATAGCCGCGCTAAATGTAACCAACGATTTGCTACGAGTACATAATATAATAAATGCTCCAAAAAGAGCTCTCATAAATTACTTCGTTTATACAGTAACTGCTAAGTCAAATAAAAAATCCTTTGATATAAAGCTTGATTATTTTCTTTAGCTTTACAAATAAATAGATAATTTAAACCCGAAACCTGTTGAATACATAAACTACTGAGTTTGGAATTTACAACGTACAAAAAACTCCACCTCTGAAGGCAAATTGAAATTGTACTTGAATATGGCAGTGAAAATTTATAGGTACTCTACTTATTTTATGTTATTTAAATCTTCACATTCAACATTTTTGATTGTGTTCTCCATTGGATGTCTCAATTAAGGACCATTAGAGACTAAGCAAAGCAATTAGGAATTGCGCATCGGTTGCAATTATCGAGGCTGGCATTGTGAGGCGGACCGTGATCTAATATTCATCGTCGGCAGACGTGCCTGTCTACATGGTAAAGCATAATACGTAATTAGATACAGCAAATGTTCCCAGGACCCGTGCCGGCTCGCCGTACATGCATTATGCACGAATCTAAATTGAATGTGCAGTTAGTTGCGTGGATTAAACCTCGACATACCCACCACATTTCGTGCCATGCCCACTTACCTTTTTTAGGGTAGCGCCAAAAGGAAACTCTTTTGCGTTTCAGTCCTGATTTACGCGTGTGTGCTCCTCTGAATTGAATAGAAATTGCTTCATTGTTTTGAATTAGACTTATAATTTGCAGTTATTTCAAAGTGATGTATTCATTGGAAGTTCCGCTTGTATAGTAAGCTTCCACTATCACAAAAGCTATTAAGTAGTTCTTTAGAGTACCTTCTACCCTGCTCGTTTGATAACATGAATACAAAAATTAAATTAACTGTAATCCTACACAATACAAAAAATACCAAAGTTTTATATGTATTTTTTAATCTTTCGCGCAAAAATACCTGAAGGATTTGAATTGAAATTTTATACATAAATCAATCGCTAAAAGCTGAATTACTGGAATGGTTTATGAGCCATTTTCCAATGCTCTAAAGATCGGGAGGTATATTAGCATGAAAAATCTCAAAATTACAACCGTTAAGTCTCGTGCGAGTGTTCTTCACAAATTTATGTACCTACTCAAATAAAAACCGCGATAAGTATAAGTTTAGGGAATTCTCATAGAAATTCATTTAAAGATAGATGAAGATAGTAGATAAATCACTGTTAAGTGCGTAGCAACAAAACCGAGAAGACAAAAGTATGATCTAGGTTCAAAATACTTTACAAATGAGTAATTACTAGTGCTTGTGACAAAGTAGTAGATGCAATAAACTCAGTTACGCTTGCAGCCTGTATTAGAGTATATGTTTAACGAAGGCATAAAAATTCAATAACATGTTAATTTTCTTACCCTGTGTCTGAGCGCGAACTTTTTTCACAGAAAGTTGTTGACGGAGCCATTGATTGAGCAGCTTGAGGGGCCCATTTTAGTGCAACTAGGTGTGATTACTTATCGGATAAATCGGTTTAAGTACCATTTTTAACCACCGACGCAAAAAAAGGATGTTTTGACGTCTATATAAACCTGTCTGTCTGTGGTGTTGTAGCTCTCAAACTGGTGAACCGATTTCAATGCGGTTTTTTTAAAGCCAGTTTCCACGCAGTCATTCTTAGCTATATTTGATACGAGTAGAAAGCGGTTCAGCCGTTTGTGAGATTGAAGATTGAACTTTGAAATGGCAATGTTGGAGATTTTTTAAGTTTTCTAAGTTGGTTAGGTTATTGCTTATACGTATTATTTTACTTTTTTCACAGTACGTATTAACTACTGTTAGGATCAGAAACTCAGAAGTTAACTGAGGGTAATTATTTTAAAATTTATGACGGTGGAAGCATTCTACACTTCCACTGAACGTAGATATAGTTTAGTTTAGATATTCACCGGCTGTCTTACTCTGACCCCATACATCCCTGTATTTTGCCATTACGGCTCAAGAGATAGAGCCCTGTGACAGACGGACAGACAGACAGACAGCGGAGTCTCAGTAATAGGGTTCCGTTGGCACCCTTTGGGTACGAAACCCTAAAAATGACGTGTAAAAGTGCCCATTGCGGCCTTTTTAGTCCTGAGACAAGTATGTCTCACGACCTGACGAGAACGTCTATTGCTTGCTGGCTTGACTATGTTTATTTAATAAAGGCGAATAAGTAAACGTAAGAAAATATTTTTGATTACCTACTACTTATAAGTACAGCCTATAGAGTGTCCCGCTGCTGGTTAAAGGTTTTCCGTTCTTTCTGCCACTCTTCGCTGTGAAAAACATGCTCCTGTCGCGCAAGTCCGACGATTGGGACTATTTAAATAGGTCAATTTGTGTAAAATTGGCTCATGATATTTAATTATTATTTATTTATTTAACTTCGTATTATGCATCTCAATAGTCCCGCCATATCTATTTCCTTTTTGGTTTTAGTCTTCCTCTGCTTCAATAGTTATCCCACGAAACTCAGAGAATGAGTAGTGATTATATGAGATGCTTAATAAAACAGGATTTGGCTTAATCTTAAGTTACCTAAACATCACGTCATACCGAGAGAACTATATACGTGTTTGGAGCAAGCGTGCTATGAAGACATCATTCTACAAAATATTTAACTAGGCTAACCAATTGTCATTTTATGCAGGAAAAATCTGAAAATACAAAGTAAACGTCCTTCATTATTTCAGACTTGAATGACATCTTTGTTCTGTAGCAAATGGAAAATAATAACGTTTACAAAAGACCGCTCCCATTTATTCTTGCTCAGTAAATGAATCGCGATATTTAACATTGTTACAACATTGTGTATAAACGGAAAATTCAAAAAATTCCGTTGCCTAGTATCCATAGTACAAGCTTTGCTTAGTTTGGGACTAGGTCAATTGGTGCGAAGTGTCCCATGATATTTATTTATTTGAATACTATAATTAATACTATAACTTTTTATACATGACTGCAACTGCAAATGTGAACTGGCCAAAAACGGGTTTAAGGTGGCCAAAACCGGTACTTCTGCCCTACATTGAGCAGTGAAGATGACTAGGTGATATTTGCACACTCAAAATCAAACTGAAAATTTAAAATCAAATTGTATAGCTTCAACTTCATCAGGTATTTGCTTTTCATCGTTTTTAGGGTTCCGTAGCCAAAATGGCACCTGCACAAACCTGCGAAGCAATTCAACGGTGTGTGTGAAGTTCCCAATCCGCACTGGGCCCGCGTGGGAACTACTGCTCAAGCCCTCTCATTCTGAGAGGAGGCCTGTGCCCAGCAGTGGGACGTATATAGGCTGGGATGATGAGCCAAAATGGCAAATACGAAACCCTTATAGTTTCGCCATGTCTGTCTGTCTGTCTGTCTGTCCGTCCGCGGCTTTGCTCAGGGACTATCAGTGCTAGAAAGTTTTAATTTTGGACGAATATTATTATGTAAACTATGCCGACAGAATGGTACAATTAAAAAAAATTTTTTTTTTAGTACTTCCCATAGACGTAAAGTGGGGGTATTTTTTTTCTCATCCAACCTAATAGTGTGGGGTATCATTCGATTCAGTGATTTGTTTGCAAAATATTCAACTTTAAAGTGCAAATTTTCATTAAAATCGAGCGTCCCCCCCCCCCTCTAAAATCAAAACGCGTGAGTGGAAAAATTTGAAAAAATTCAGAATAGTAGTAAAGTATATCAAACTTACAAGGAAAACTATAACGGTTAAGTTTTCTTCAAAATTATTAGTAGTTTAAGAGTAAATAGCAGCCTAAGGTATAAATGAATATACCTTAACTTGGAATATTCCGTACAAAATACGAAATCCTTAGAAAAATAGTACTTAATTTTTTTCGTAATGGCTACGGAACCTTATTTCGGGCGTGTCCCACACGCTCTTGCCCAGTTTTTTTTTGGTAGTTTCTAATATTTATGTTGTTTTGCAGCCGTTCGTAATAAAAAAAATATATTTTTTTTTTTATTCGACTGGATGGAAAACGAGCAAGTGGGTCTCCTGATGGTAAGAGATCACCACCGCCCATAAACATCTGCAACATTAGGGGTATTGCAGATGCGTTGCCAGCCTAGAGGCCTAATATGGGATACCTCAAGTGCTAGAAATTTCACCGGCTGTCGTACTCTCCACGCCGAAACACAACAGTGCTTGCACTGCTGCTTCACGGCAGGATTAGCGAGCAATATGGTGGTAGCAATCCGGGCGGACCTTGCACAAGCGAGATTTTTTTTGCGTTTATTTAAGTTTTGAGGCTAGAAAGATGTGTAGGTCAATCCGATAAAAATAAAAAAATGAAGCCAGTACAAGCACCAGTAGGCTGTTTCAAATAATATTTCCGATTAACTGTTTTAGCAGTCCAGTGAAGCAATTAACTATTGGCTAAGTTTCGAGTTATCGATGCGTTGTATCTTTTAACGACATTTTTCATTGTCGGTACCGCAGGCCGCATTACAACAATAAAACCGCCAGTTAATATTTAACTTAAATTTATCGAGCAAAAGCCGTCAAGGTGGGCGTATAAAAATTACTATCCAGCGTATGGAATGGACGAGCGGGATTATTGCGAGCGTCCACGCTCGGAGATTACACCTCGCCGCGTAACCGTGAGTTATGATTGCCTTACTCCTGCTCAATCTTGTCGGCTATGAGAAAATACTGGCGCCACGCCGCCCGCGTACCAACACAAATGTTTAGCAACAAACTAACCGATTTATTGGCTGACAACATCAACGACTCTGAGACATGCACCACACTGTCGCAGTATTTAATTAAGTATATTATAAATAGTACTGGTTAAACTCTTAATAAAAAAATAATAATTTAGCATATGCGGATCGGTGGGCCAAAGTTTTCACCGATTGAATTTCATGTAACGGACACCGGAGCTGAGGCAGACCTAGAAGGATTTGGTGAGATGGTTTCCACCGTTTCCGGTAAGACTGGCAAGATTTGGATAAAAGTAGAGACGAGTGAAAGAAAAAAGGGGAGGCTTTTAACCAGCAGTGAGACATACTAAAAGTTAAATCAAAATTAAATTTAGCATATTGTTTGTTTTTTCTATAACTTAAACATTTGTAATACTCTGATTTCACCACTCTCTGTTAAGTTTCTGTTATCTAAGTATGATGCCGTCTTTGTTTGTCTTGTTCGATTAAGAAGAGACGGTTGGTATATATAATATAAAATAGCTGAAACTAAATAAAGTCAAAGTCAAAATTTCTTTATTCAATTTAGGCTATAACAAGCACTTATGAATGTCAAGAAAAATCTACCACCGGTTCGGAAAAACCTCTGCTGAGAAGAATCCGGCAAGAAACTCAACGAGGTATATATTTTTTTTTTTTAAAACAGATTTACAATATTATTAAATGATATGTATACATCACAAGTATTTAACACAACTTTATTTTTAACACAGTAGGTTCGCTATTTGAAGGGATCGCTAATGCGGATCGGAATTATTTCCAAATATCCCTGTCCATGATATAATCATTAACTTTATAATACGCCTTTGATATTAATGTCTTCTTGACAATAGATCTGAATTTTGTATCCGTTTCATTTGTAATACGGTATTGTAAAACAGGTTCTTAGTTTAAAAATTTTGAAATATAACTATTGGCAGCTTATTCATTATGGCGGCTAAACAAACTAAAATTCGTTGAGAGTGATGGTTTCAAGCAGTGTCAACCAGGGCTTTTGAATTTCTTTAATTAGTTTGTGTGCGCCGGGACCCCATGGATCTTGTATCTAAATCATGCTTCTTCAGCTTTTTATTGTCAAGTGTCATACTCATGAATCAAAAAGTTGGTAAAGGTTTCAATAAAATGAGTTCTGCAATAGATCTTAAAGCCAAGCACAAAAAATACAATAGAAAATCATACTTGTAAAATCAAACAATCAGACGTGAATGACATTGGCTTGTTATAATAAAAGTACTTTGATTATGCGTTAATATGCGTTAGTATTTAATATTTTCAAGATGCATGGCATTTATAAGAGATCACTTATTTTTACATTTTATTGGAACCTGTGAAAAAGTACGTAAATGATGATAATATCGAATAACTATATTTTTTTTTAGTTTAAATTCAATAAAGCAATTTAATTTATCTTATATAGATAAATACATACTTAAATAAATATTGAACATCCAAGACCCGAGAACAAACATTCGTATTATTCATACAAATATCCGCCCCGGCCGGGAATCGAACCTGGAACGTCAAGCTCCGTAGTCAGGCAGGTTTTTTAACCACTTAGCCATCCGGTCGTCAAATAATATGTTTAGTGAGTTTTCAAAAGTTTATACAGAAACGGATAAAGTTTATAATGTTAATAATGTGTATATAATGTTTGTATTTATAATGTCATGTCTTCTATAAATTTATTTCAAACGTATATTTGAACAATAAATGGCCATAAACGGTACAGTGACCACAAACGGTACTTATGCCCTATCCAAAATATAGTACTAACTCGTAAAGATTTGAAAATATCTTTACATTTGAGCTTAATTAACAAAACATCACATGTCAGTGAAAACAACTGAATTATGCCCGAACATGCTCATGTCATTCATTACTTTCAGCTGTGAATGCAGAATAATGTTTGAATAGACAACAGTACATGACCAAGCGATGAAGGTAGACATTTGATTTTCCCGCTCGCCTCGTTAGTGAGTTTAATGCGCCGCCTGCAGCGATGCTCGTTTTATTATGCTAACGGGCGTTGTAATATTTTGAGTACGTCAACGGTGGTGACACGATGCATATTTAAACAATGGCGTAGCGTCGTGAGATTCCCACGAAATTGTTGCACCATTAAGCGACACTTCAGATAAAAGCGCAAGGGACGCAGCGCCGCGTCTCGATGCAACACTTTAGCTTCCTGTTCGCTCTCTTATTTATCTGTAATTCCTGAAAATTTTAAAAGGATGCCATCATTATCGTGCAACTACGGTCTTAATTTTGCTAACGTTTACTTTTTAAGTTCGTGGCGTCTTGGGCATGTAACTAAAACTTTGATGATTTACATTTATTAGTTTTGAAATTGACACAAATAAATATTTGCTGAATTATATTTTTTAACATCACTGATACATTATTTAAAACAGTTGGATAACTTATTGAGTTAACTACTACCAACAACCGATTGGAAAACAATCCCAAACAATGACGAGGTGAATCTGTTTATAAGAAAACTCTTACCCTTGTTTCCTTCGAAAGTGAAGTGATCATTGAGAAAATCGGGTGGAGATCCATTCGGCGGAGGCGGATGCCTTTGACAGTCGGGACACATCGCGACCTGAACGATTTACATATTACGTGACACTTTTGCTGAGCTCGCCATTGACTTCGCTCTGATAGACTGAGACATCGAACACATTATTGTTTTTCGCATATAACCCACCATTCCGAGTACCCTTCAAGGGTAAAATGTTTTTTTATTGCCCCTACTGAAAATTCTATGAGTGATCTTGAGCTTTCGTAACGTTTAGGTGTTCTTTTGTTACGTTTCCTTTTCTGCTGCGAATACCGAATGCCACAGGTACATACTGTGTAACGTTGCCTCGCTTTATAAATAGAAATCTCGCATAATTTTGTTCGTGCTAAACAATATTGATTAAATTATGTTAAGACATGTTACGCTGCAGGGCGCGCCGAGATTAAATTATTTAACATAAAATGGAGGTGACTTTGATATCTCACAGGGTTTACACCCTCGAAAATTACGTGGCGTGCTTATGTCATTACATTACCGTAATAGTATTTAGAGATCGCTCTTTACTTGACACCTTTGATGCCATTTCTCCTAATGCCTTAAGTTGGCAAAGTCATTTTCAGTACCTTTCACTAATTCAACAAAAACATAAGCATAGCGAAAACAAAACTCTTATAAAATATACTTAGAACTTGGAACTGCTTTTTACTAATCCAATTTACCTCTTAAATATTGTTTAATTAATATCCCATTAGGTACAATACGACTTAAAATAAAATAGTGGCACGAATTTTGAATAAAATTTCTTAGTAGATATGTCAAGAATTTTCAAAAAGAGTAAGTACAGTTCATAATCAACATTTCATGACCAACTTTCCCACTGCAATGTCAGTACACAATTTAGTTTATATTGCGAGAAACTCTCGACCTAAGTTCAACTGCATTTGCTTAAAACTAGTAAATATTTAAAGCTTAAACTCTAGCCAATTAAGCAACGGCGATAGTATTGCCCCGAGAAAACTTTCTCAAGAGTCATGCTTAGTATTCCGTGAATATAGCCGGGAGCTAATTGCCTTTTAATTAATTAATAAAACCAAGTCTTTCCACAACGCAGGTAGGCAACAAAACGAGTACCTATTTATCAGGCCTACTTAGTCGCTACTTTCCTAGATATTATGCATGTTATCGTCTGCTTTTAAACACAATTTGATAACCAACCTAACAAAAACATTTTAATTGCGAATGTAAATATTAACGAAGGACGTTACAAACCGACAAATTCGGCGAAATAAAATGAACATTTTTTACATCCAACGCTGATTGCCGGTGCATCTGTAATTTGTTTTCGCTATAATATCACCCTAGTCGATAGCTGCGTTCCATTCGGATGCAGACCAATTGATGGTGTCGGGTATTTTTTAACTATCCCAGCACAAGATAGATGGCACGCAACCAATTTAGAACACGACATTGTACTGGTCGCGCGGAACGGCGGGCCGACGAGTCGTCCATTTGTTGTTGCTTCGATGTCCGGCCATCAGCTCTGTTTAATTGAGCTATTTGTGCAGTGCCCGTACAACTGCACAACGTAACTTTATGTGGAACTACTGATTCACGAATCAAATGTTTGTGTTAAACGTTCTAGTAATGAAAGCAGAATAGTACCTACCTACCTAGTGGCAATACCTAATAGTTCTAATAGGTAATAATAACATTCGCTTCATTTTTGTGTACCACCAAAACCAAATTAACTGAATCACAAACCTATACGATTACAATTAATAATTAATATGACGATGTTTAGAAATAAATATAAAGTCTTTTTTTAAATTATTATGCCTTTGTATAGATAGAAATCCAAAAAAACTAAAAAGGCACTCGATTTATATTTTGGACGGTATATATTAGGTATTATTTATGATTACTTTTTAAAATTATTCTTAAGTAACATAAAATCAACTCGAGTTCAACGTTTATCTTCATAGACTCACCTTGGTACCAGAGAAACAAAGAAAATAGAAATAGGTATGTTTTGTACCGAAGAGAAAAAACGAAACGGGTTGCTTGGTGTTGCTTACTGTGGAACTCTCCGGGGAGCCACATAATTTCGAGAGCTTAACAAACGACCGGGATAACACATGGCTTCCCCGAGAATATCTTCCAGTTTTCATACGGACCAAATAGGTTTTGCTAAGAAACTATGTACCTACGATGTAAAGACATAACAGAAGAAAATTTGAAAGGGGTTCTTGCATGGAGCATCAAATACAAATGTTTACATTATCATGATTTATCGAAAAGAGTTATCCTGTCTCTAACTCGTATGAATCAATTAGAAGTCTTTAGGACGAAATGTAGAAAAAATTATGAGTAAAGGTTTACAGTTCTGAAAGTCATATTTTATAAAAACGCCTGGTGATTTAGTTGGATACTAATTGAATTTAGCAAGCATGTCAAATTGCGCCATTTAAAATGGGTATATAGGGACCCACATTAATAACTTAAATAAATAATATGTTGTACTTATTATGAAATTCTGTTTGAGTAACGAGAATAATATAACATTAAATTTTTTTCTTCTGTTTACAATGTTTAAATCAGTTTCCAAGTTTTAATTTACTTTTATTTAATATACTATGTGACTATGTGTATTTATACGTCATTGTCTCATCAAAAACATTTATTGTTGTCGAAAACAACTATTTCCACATTAATCTTTTCAACTTCTTTGCATTATTTTGTCTAACGAGTCATTAAAGTTAATGTTTTAATTATAAACAACCAGCCAGCAACCATCATTGGCAGCAATTGAGCCGAAGTCAACTGAACTTCCGGGAACTAGCAGGAAGATTTGATCGTTCTTCCAAACTACTGGCTGCAGTCTTGGAAGTCTAGATGCTGTCAGAACAACTTCTTGTTCATTTAGTCGAAACTTTGATAGTTTTCCGCCTGATTTCGGATTGTTGCAAATTTACTGCGGCACCTAAGCGGGTCGCAGCAATCACAAAGGCTCTAAATTAAATTACTGCACAGACTCATACAATACGAGTAGAATGTTTGTTTGTTTTTCTTTTTCTGCCATTTTCGTCATTATTATGCAATTTTTGATGCAATAGGAAATTGTTGGCGGGTTTGTTTAATGTGTTTTATTAGGGTAGGTAACGCAGTAATCGTAGGGCAAGGATTGTGTTCACTTCCATAACATTTTTGTTATTCTAAGGACTCCGTTTAGCATACTATTATTTATAGGAAAAATATAATTTAGCTGGAAGAGATCCCTTATTAGAGACAAGTTTGCCTTTGTACGCAGAGATAGCTCTGCTTTTATTTTAAATATTTTATGTGCAAAAAAGAATTCACATACATGCAGGCTTAAATACTTTACATATTAGCTATAAAACTGTTTATAAACATTCTCTTGCGCAACGACACAGCAAGAACCTTTAAAGATTCTCAATCAATATATCTTTTCGGCTAAATATTGAAATGAAATTTAACATTACATGATGTTCAATGAGTCTCATACATTCAAACTTTATAAGTCATGCAAATATTGAGATTTCCCTAATGTTTCATTTGTCAAACTGTTTCATTTCCCAATTCACAATTTTCTCTGAAACCATAGTTTTTTCCTAACTTTCAGAAAAGGAACCTAACATAACCTACTGTGTTCTAAAAAACCTAAAAAAATTGTAGTTTCGAAGAAAATTGAGAGTTGTGATATAAAACAATTTGGCAAATGAAACATTTTTTACTACTTGGCCGCTGGCAGCGGGCATCGCTTGCGGGCCAGCTCCAGTCTCACACTTGCCTTCCCGCCGAACAATGCGCGTTCATATGCTAAATCTTTCAGCATTCATTCCGTGAAGCTGTGGAACGAGTTGCCTTTGCACATTAGGGAGTCCCCGTCTGTGGCCTCGTTAAGGGATAGATTGAAGAAACTGTGGAAGTAGTCCTATTCTTTTTATTTTTATGTATTGTTTATTCATAATGTGTAAGTGTGTATCGTGTCCAGGTAAATAGTAAGTATATTATATATGTATATATATATTTGTATGATATATATTTTTGTCATACCCGTGTGGTGTCGGGTTAGAACAACACCTCTCCATTTCTTCCGTGATCATGTCGTAAGAGGCGACAAAGGATATAGGTTAAGGTATACCGTAGGCGACAGGCTAGCAACCTGTCACTATTGTACTGTTTTTGTCAAACTTTAAACCTAAAATTCATTGATGTATTAAACTGAAGACAACATTGCCAAACAAAATCCCCTTCAAAGAATGTCCGAACTATTTATTTGTTTGTGTAACAAATAAAATCATTAAAATTAATTAAAAGAATACGTGACGAAATTTGAACCTAGTCTTTACTAAGTTACAGTTGAATTTCGCTAGCGGCCATATTCCACAATTAATAAAAATATTTACGTGTGCGTAGAAACACTGATCCCACCACAAGCAATTTAGAAATAGCTTTAAAATTAATTTAAATCAATATTTCTCTCTGAATATTAGAATTTAATAGAAAAAATAACAAATACTCACTGAAACTATGATATTCCATCAGATTTTTTCCGTTTTCGCGAGTGATTTTGTCACTTTTTAAAGACACGTGGGCATCGTTACACTTGTACTGACAACAACGTACTGAGAAAAAAGAAGACCACATTTACCAAAGTGGCGCTCATTTGGCTCGGACATATTCGGACGCGCGAATGTGGATCTACAGTTTAATACATCAGTGCTAAAATTGCTAAAAGTGGCTCCGAAGCGGTAACGTTTCGTGTGCTCTGCCTATCCCATTTGGGAATACAGGCGTGATGTTTGTGTGTATGTAGGTATATTTATTTCTTCTCACTGTGCATAAATTACTGTTCGCCTATCTTTGAGTTTTCCTTGCTTGTTTAGGTTAGCTCTTTTGGTTTTGTTGTTTTCTTTTTGTATTATTTTGTGTTTTATGTACAATAAAGTATTAACATACATACATTTGGGAATATTATTTCTGCAAAAAGGAAGGATACCACCTTTTAAGCTTCAGTTGATAAAATCAACTGCGCTCAATGGTAAATGAGTAATTTGCCCCGCCTATGTTTGTGAGCATTAGGCAGGTGAGAACTGAGAAGGCCATTACAACGCCAAGGATAGGTGACAGGGTTTGGGGGTCTGCGGTGCGAGACAGGTGTCCCGTTGCTGCCACAATAAATAGCTATTTACCAGAGACAACGCCGCGAACTATCTGATCAAAATAGAGTAGGCAGGCCTTAGTGATTTAGCCGTGTTCTAGATAGACTCAGTTTTGTTTATTTATTTATAAAATATTTTTAGTAATCTAGAAATACATATTAATGCAATTTTGTTACGCCCCTGTATTGGTTGTCGCTCTACATGTCAACGTTGAACTTTTATTTCTGCATAATTCTTAAATTGATAAAAAAATTTAACCCTATTTGATTTGGATCTATTTGAATCATCATGTAGATAATAACTGTTACTTCTTTTTGGGAAATAGGCAATAAGACTACATACGTTAACCCAAATAGGTACCTAACTAACTAGTTGTATGGGGTGGGACGGCTAACTTAACGTGGAATAATCCAAGATTCACTGCGAAAGAGTTCCGCAGTGGTGGCGTGCGTGATTCAGATTCTTTGGCTGTGTAGCCCGGATAATAATAATGCAACTAGTAACTATAATACAAATTAGAGGACATTTACTGAAATTGAACATGTTGAAAACGAAACGGAAGCTCAGAGCTCTGTTATACAACATTGTACTCTATATGAAACTATCTAGGACAACCCTGGGCTAATACCTACTGTTTGTTTACTCGTAATAATTAGATGAGTAGATAATAATCCTTTACTTGGCAAATACTCTGACCAGGGGTACTACCTAGGTATAAAAAACTGAAATGCACTTTAGTTTTTGGATTCCTGGTCGAGCTTACTAAAGTATGGTATGTCGTGGATAATGAAAGATTTTTTGGTTTTCTTAGTTCTATTGTTATCCCAAAGTCACCATATAAAAATTGCAGATGCCACAATCGCCTTTCACTGTTAATCCTCACTTAAAAATGGTATTAGATGCATCTGCAAGCGAGTGGCGCCTAACCCAAACATCCTATTAAAATCATCTTCATTTTAAAACACTAATGGTGAAACAGGCCATCGATAAGTTTATGCTAGAGATCAATGTGATGCTGTCTCTGTTTACTCGGACGAAACAAACAGAGACGGCATCACAGATATCTGCAACATCAAACTTATCAATGAATGGTGAAACAGAGCCTTAGTGTTTAAGCGCTGGCCTTTATGCCATATTTCTAAAAACATCTGAAGGCCTCTTCCAAATACTCTCTCGTAAAGACGTGAGTAAATGGAAAGCCTACTGTAATTCTCTCCGCATCTGTCTCTGTGGCCACGGCGCCCCGCGGACGCTCCGACCGGAAGGTGTTCTCAATTTGTCGTCCGGAATGAGATTGTCGCCGCTTTCTGTATTAAGTGGCTTTTACATTTCACTTTACGTGGCTCGGCTTCGATTTAAATCAAGCGAATACTTAAATAAAATGTGGAAGGTATAAACAGTAAAAAAAAATGGTCAAGTGCGAGTCGGACTCATACATGAAGGGTCCCGTAAACAGTTCAGTAAAAGTTTTTCTTAAAATTCTTCTAATATAAGTTTTTTTGCTGACTGAACTTTATGCCCCTGGTTACCAAAGTACTCGTCAATACGAATCAAATGAGTCCAAACTTGATGCGTTCGTGTCGTTTATCACAGAGGTCCTATAGTCACCCGCTAGCTTTATCATCAGATCAACTCCATGTCATAATAATATTGCATTGTCATCGGATTTATATTATGGATTTAGATTACTTATACAAATTTGAGTTGAAAGATTCCACCCGAGCAAACATAGTTACATTACACTGCAAATAAATATAAAGCTTGTAATAAGTTTTCTTTATATATATAAAGAAAAATATGAGTTAAACAATAAGAACGAAATCATTACCGTAAAATGGGATGAGAAGGGACGAAATCGAAGTTCAAACCTGGATAAAAAAATATTTTTATATGTGGCACATTGATTTATATAAAAAAAAGTGTTCCGGATGTATGAATTTTAGTTTGTCATTGATAATTTGTTGTTTTATTTCATAGTTTCAACGATAACACATAATAGTAGGCAATCCCATCTCACCCCGTAGTTGGGGTTAGAAGGGATTTCAATGGGGTGAAATGGGAAAATTGCTAGGGTTGACACTTTCGGATTATGACAACTTGACTTATCAAGAGAATATTTTATTTGTGTAGCAAAATTATGTTTTATATGTACTCCTGTCCTACATAAAACCATTTAATGTTTTCTGTAAGTTTATGACATATTTTTATGACGTATAGTTTTTTAGATATTTTTTTTAATTGCTATAGTCTATATGGAATTGGTAAAAAAAAATTGCACCATCTGTCTAAAACAATGTCTGTAATGTGCCGAAAAATCAATCAAAACACGAAAAAAGGATCGCAGAAAGTAAATGCATGTTACCCCAAATTTAACTCGAGCGAAGCCGCGGGAAAAAGCTAGTTTTAATATAAAATGTTTATTTAATTTGCAATTTCTTCAACTTCTCCAATACTTTAATAATTTTTTTTTAATAATATTTACATGATACAATTATTATAATTACGTCACTTTTGACTACTCATGTAAATTGACAACCCTGAACTACAAACACCAACTCCCCTCTCTATCATTTCGGTACACCCCATTCGTTACACCAACTCTCCCCATTCATGACCCAACTGTCCCCGTTTTCGTCCCAACTTACCCCTCAATATATGCCTACTCACCCCATAAAAATCCTCAAATGCGGTTGAATCGTTTTCTATGACAAAACCAATATAAATAAGGAAAATATAACTTATGTTTTTCTGTTCATTAACACTTACTTTGGCAAATTTCACATAAAAACGAAGTTAATTTCAAACAAAAATCCACCGCTTTCGAGCATCAACTTCGACAGTGAATTTGTGTTTTAAAATTGTATGATTTGGCAAGTATCGTTCATCAAAGGTTGCCAAAAGAAGAAAAAATATGTCTAAAAATATAATCAAATTACTTTAAGAGCATCATGAGCCCGAAAATTAACGTAGCTATTGAAAAAAGAAATTCTGGATTCGCATCCTTGCTCCCCCCGCATTTCCTACTCAACCCGTTTTACGGTACCACTAACAGTGTACCCGTATCACTTAATACCTAGGTATGGGGCATCTGTTTAATTTCACATGAAAGCAGATAGTTTCATTTAACAATGTGCTAAAGTTATCAGGGCATATGGTACTAATCCGAGGCTTTGAATATCAAATACCACTGATATAAACAGGGAAAGGAACCAAACATTCGAACAGTGACTTCTATTTACCAAGACTAACAACATTAACGCCAGTGCAATAAAATCACGTTACGTACAATGGACATGTTTATTTTTGTAGCAAACAATATTGACCACGACGATTCTTGAACCACCTTTTCTGGGCTTAAGTGCTAACAACAAAAACAGGTTTAATTATACCGGTACCCGGCACTCTGTAGAAGCAGTGATGCGATAGCATGCGGCGGATTCGCCACGTCTAATCTTATAATAATTATCAGTTATTTAATTCTCTACAATGCTGAGGTGTGCCTTCCTGTTATGCGTGCTTTTGGCGTCCGTAATAAGCAGACCCCACGAACTCCCGAAAGGTATTCACATTATTATTTACAATTAAATTGTCTAGTTACTCAGTCAGTGGGTCAATCCTCAGTCAACACTTTATTCAATACTGGGGTACTTCGATACGTAGCATAGACTTTAGTTACTGAGGATGCTTAGGACATCTATAATACTTAGAAACATCGTTAATACTGAGGCCAACTAAGATACTTGGGATACAACTTCAGATTCCTGAATATCAAGACATAATTAATACCTAGTTAATTACAATCCGATAATAATACTCAGACTTATTTTATCGCGTGTTTGCATTAATTAGCCGTATTGAAGCTAAAATTCGAAGAACTGAAGATGAATAAATTTAATAAGATGTACATACCGTAATGACGTAAGTGTAATATTGGCTTAAATTAAACATTACACATAAGACGCGGATCTATTATCGTTAAGGGACTTTCCTCTGGTATGTTTTTATTAGATACTGCTTATCGGTTTAAAATACCAAATTCTTTTGAGTTCATTAAGATAACTCATTATTCTGCGTAATGTTACTTACACTGCTGGAGGAAATAAGCGTATTATCACGTAATTGGGTTATCTAGGACAATTCCATAATACATAAATGTTGGGGTAAAAGAAATCATTCGAAGCCAGATTGTTCCCCTTCCTCAGTGCAGTTTTCTGAAAAATGAAAAACTCTGACACAGACATAAGTAGATAGACCTAGCATTTGCCGTCAGCTGTTAGACCTGACTATTCTTCAGGATTTGCAGTCGCACAGGTGCATCAAAATAAGTGACTACTAAATTATGACAGCGTCACTGGGGAAAAGTCACGAAAATTAAAATGTGTGATCGCGATAATATATTTAGGTAGAGTCATTCACGATGAAGCGTGCCGTGGTTCTTATTGCAATGTCATTAATGTCTAATTTTGACAAAATCACGCGTCTTCGTGGATGGCACTAAGTATAAATCATACTTATATGCGTTAAAATTTTCTTTTTACTTATGTGCTCGTCGTATAGCTTAGAACATTAGGGTAACTATTTTTTTTACCTTTCTTTACGTTATTATATTATAATAATTAGGTACTCGGAAAATCGAAACCTTTTCGCCTTTTGTCTAAGAAGACCAATTAGCGAACAGTCGAGGAAACTGAATCACGTACCAGGGTGAAACCTTTTCGTAATCAATTTCGCTACGATTTATTTGGCAAATGTATGGGATGTCAACATGACATTAGTAGCACAAAATGTTCCACCCTGGTACGTAATTGAGTTTCCTCGACTCCTATAATAACTCCAAATATTCATATTATAAAAAAATCACCTTGACACCTTTTAATACTTTTGAATGCCCACCTATCTACTGATGTACCACACACCGTACGATTGTTTTTTTTATTTTAGCTGCAGAAATACAAATACTTAATAGTAAATATATGACACCTAATTCAAAAGTTGACGGAAGTTATATTATAAACGTTACCTGAAGTGACTCATTGTAATTTTTTTGTTTGATAAAATACTCAGTAACTTATAAAAATAAGTTCCTAGTTTTTGTTATGACTCATGACATCATAGTTCAAACAAATCAAGTGGTTCTTAGAGTTCCCAGTAATTGACTCAATGAAATTGTGCGAACAAAAACTACTACACCTTATACAAATAGATATGGCTTTTGCAATATTGATAAGTAGTTGAGACACCTAAAGTGTTATTAGTAACACTTTAGGTGTTTCAACTACTTATCAATATTGCAAAATCCATATGCAAATAATAAAGCCAAGTGCTGGTGGTGTAGGGGTACAGCACGCAGCACGAAATGCTGAGGACCTGGGTTCGATTCCCAGCACTGGTCTCTTTTTCTGGTTTTTCTGTGCATCCATGTTTCAGTTCGTATTTTCGATACGTTTAAAGATGTCTGCCCGATGACGTAAGGCATAAGAAAAGTTTTACTTAGTAGTCATACCTATTGATTTTAGCGCCTTTTTCATAAGGATTTCATAAACATATTAGGGAAAAATGTTTAAATTTGACTGTACTTAGAAGAATTAAAATCTTTTCTAAATTCCCATTAATAAAAAAAGTAACGGTACACTTTTAATAAACTTTTTTTTTCTTGTCAGAAATTCAATCATCACTTCACAAGTATACGAACAACGGTCAAGTCAGGTCAAAACGCCAATCTCAAGACTCTACTGCAGATCTTGGATCGTCGTCTATTGATATGAACAGTAAAGAAACACAAAATGAACCATCACAAAACAATAAAGAAGCTGACATAAGCGTGTATTATGGTTATTATGGTTATTATGGCAGCTCTCCGCAATATTATAGACCTCATCCCCCGCCACCACCTCGTCCCCCTCCTCCTCCACCACCCCCGCCTTATAGGGAATGGGATGGATACTATGGGCAGTATAACCACCGCCCACCACCGCCTCCACCACCACCTCCACACGATGGAAGATATCCCCGGAGACCTGAAGATTTTAATAGACACCATCCTCCTCCGCCCCCACCTCCTGACTACTCTTATGACCGTGGACCACCACCACCCTATGATCATGGACCACCTGGATTTGGAACACCTGAAAATAGACCTCCACCTTATGGCCATGGTCCACCACCACCGCCCCCGTATCATCATGGTCCTCCCCATCACCCTCCGCCGCCCCCTTACGGCCACGGACCTTCGCATCATGATCATGGACCCCCTCCACCACCTCCTCATGAACGTGGGCCCCCATATCACGAACACGGACGTCCTCCCCCACCACCAAACGATCAAGGACCTCCTAATTGGAATCATGATCCACCTCCTCCACCATTTAACGACGATCCTTCTCGCCAAGGGCATGAGTCTCCTTCACCAACCCCACAAGATCTCAGACAACCCCAACAATCGCCAAATCAGAATGGAAGTCCGTCCTCCCACAACCAATTTAATAATAACCAACCATATAATACTAATGATGAAAATAATGAACAGCTTTTAAAAAATCTCAAACTCGTGTTCAGTGACGACTTTAGGAAATCTTTTTTACAAAATAGACAAGTGTTTCAAAATGATTCTTCAAATAATAACCAAGGAGCTACGGAAGAGCCTAATAACAGAAAAGGTCAGGGAGAACCCCTTATTAGCGTAGACGCCAGTATTAATGGCTCGACTAATATCACACCACCGCCTCTTTCTCCTATTTTCCAAGTGGTCCCAGTAACGCCCGAAAGCTAAATTTAAAAATAATGTACCTAAAACTGCGTTATTGTTTACCAATAAATCTACTATGTCTTTATATTCTGAACCTATCACACTATAAGCTACGATAAGTTTTAGCTTCTTGGTTTTATATTTGTAATAATAATTAGTATTAAAAATGTACATGACAACAACTGATTTGTTTTATTTTATTGTTGACAGACCAGCAGTCCGTTCCTAGTTCATTGTCACACCAAAACGATCTATTAAAAAATGTCAGTAAAAGATCCCCTCAGTACGATATACCTCCGGAGTCAGAAAAATTACCAGATGAAAGAGATCGCCGGGGCTTTAAATACCATGGAAGTCCACCAGATCACAGGGGACCACCACCGGGGCATAGAGGGCCTCCGAAAAATAACGGGTCACCTGATCATGGAGGGCCACCAGGTCACAGAGGGCCGCCTGATAATAGAGGACCACCTGATAGTAGAGGACCTCCAGATAGTAGGGGACCTCCTGATAACAGAGGACCTCCAGATAATAGAGGACCTCCAGCTAATAGAGGACCTCCAGCTAATAGAGGACCTCCAGGTAATAGGGGACCTCCAAACCACATGGAACCTTCACATAATCAACGACCTGCTGATCATGAGCAACAGCCTCATCCCATAAATATGTGGCCACCACCTGATCATAATAATATACCTGATTACGGAAGGCCTCAAAATGCCTTCAATTACGTAAAAGAACAGAATAAAAATAAGCAAAGTCAAACAAAAGACAAAGATAATATAGATGACAGATTCTCTGCAAGTAATGAAGATCCATCAACAAAACCTATTTCTCAAGGGGCTATTGATGAACTCATATCTATAATAAAAGCTACCGAAAAGCCAGATCAAAGTGCAGGTGAACAGAGTGTAACAAAGCGTCCTATTCATTTTCCTATGTTCCAAGCAATAGCTGTAACACCAGAAACTTAATAAACTAGAAAATATTAGCACCTACTCCGGATTTCAATTATTTATTTTAGCTATACCACATTAATTTACGTTTTATTCAAGGATTGAATATTACTATGGAACTTAGTTTTAAAATATGAATAATTAATAATGTTAGTGTACATTTTTCTAAGCTATAACAATAACTATTATGATAGATCCACAAAGACAATACATATTTAATCACCAAGGCCTAAAATTTCATCAAAGTAAATACGAGTACCTATACCCTAAAATAGTAATATGACAAAAACTGACTGAAAAAGCTTAATTTAAATCACGGCAAGAAATTTTAAATTTGTCAGCCACGCCTATCACACATATCCTAAAGGTGCATTATGAAAAAAAAATCGAAATTCCCATGAGGCCGGGAAATAGCTTTTTTTTTTCGTACCACAGGTGAAAAGCCACAGGAATGAGCCTGAGATAAAAATAATGTTGAACTCAAATGATGATAGTATGTAAGTTTTTATTAGAAAGAGTTCTTGTATAGATATACATAATATAATAATTACAAAGAGTGTCTACAGATTATTAATTAAATCACACATGAAAATAAAGAAGTTGTCTGAGCTGTGTGTTTCACTACTAAAAAACTTTAAACCTTTTTAAACATCGTAACATGATCATAACAAAATGTAAGACTTTGTTTTGTATAAAAGCTTTCATTGTCAGAATGTAGGTTTGCATCTGCCATCAGGAGTACGTCCGTAACCTGTTGCACATGCAGCTTTAAAATTCTCTCTTCCTTCCTTTTCGGTAGATGTTGAAGTTGAGACCGTTGTTGCTTCCTCGTGCTTTTCTTCTTTTTCTACTTTTGGTATATTTTCATCAGACTTTTTATTTTCGCCAGACAAAGGCGCTAAGTTCTCACTTTCTTTTTTTTCCGCTGGTTTTACCTCTGGTGTATTTGCAGCAGCTGTACTAGTTTCTCCATTTTTATCATCATGTATTGCCGTGGTACTGGATTCTGCCACACTGTCAGGTCTCCAAACTTTTTTGACATCTTCTCGCACTATGTCAGCAGTTTTATGAACTTTGCCAAAAAAATCTTTAACTAAGCCGCCTTCGACTTGGTATATAATTGTGAATATTAAACAACCGGCAAAGAGTAGAGTTAACTTCATTTTTAAAGTTAGTTAGACGTATATAGTGTCTAGTGAGTTTAACACTGAACTAAAATTATTACAGAGAACGCTTACTTATAAATTATAAAGATAACACTCATGATCCCTGACCTTTTGTGGCATATCACGTATTGATAAATAGCTTAGTTAGTAAACATGAAGAAGTTATTCCGTTAAATTTGTTATTTAGTTCGGTTCTTATTCATTGTGCTTGGACCATTTCATCAATTTCTCAGACGACTTCTCGACAGCGCCTGTAAAGATACATAACTTTTAGTTTAAGAAATGCTAACAATCTGTATTTTTCTTGCAAACAATAGGTATTTTGAATACGTTATCTCATCATGCTTGAAGTTTAAATACCTAATGGTATTTAAATTTATTGTTTATTTAGATATTTAAAATTTAATAAAATTTATCTTAATTAAGCTCAAATAAAACTATAGTTACCTTTAAAATATTGTTCTGCATTGTCCTAATGAGTCACGCCTCGTATGGGGAGGACAATCCAAAAGCGGCACCCTTATTACTTGACTTGTTGCTATGTCCATCTTCGAAGTAGTCGTCGCAAGTAAAGAAACATTGCGTAGTTTATCATGGAAATTAAAGCTCACTCCCGCGGCTAAATTCACTAATAATATTGTCAGTAACACAGTTTTTGCGTCCATTTTCTCGCAATGTAATTAAAGCACTGCGCCACAAAATTCTGTAACGTGCTACTTATTAATCACCACGGATCCCTGCAAACGCCATTCACGTCCTTCACCGTTCCAAATTTACAACGATCGGTGTTTATTGGCACATCGATCATTTTACCTTCTGGTTTGTCTTCACTCTGTCGCTCTGTGCTAGTTTCAATATTTTTGACAAATTTCTTGGGTGAAATAGCATTCACAAAACTGGATATCGGATTTTGGAAGATGTCTAAAAAATCTTTGGTGGAAATAGGAGCGGTGTTGACAGGAACTAGTAAATAAATAACAATTCCGAACATTAGTATCCGCGTGCACAGAGGCGTCATTCTACAACGCTAGGCGCGTTCACTATTGATTCACTAGTTTTTATCAACTAACGGCGTCTGCTGCACGTTCCTCCTATCATATCCAATCACTCAATGTATACCACCTATATAAGAACTTTTATCAGTATGACGATAGGGATTTACGCTGAATGAGCTAATGACCAAGATTTTTCTTTCATTGGAAATGATTTTATATTTCCTGTATGAAATATAGAGGTACTTACATTGTGATGTGGGAATGCTTGTGAAATTGATATCATTTCTTTATTAAAGTAGGTAAACTAAGAAGTTGGATTGGTATATTGTATACACAAGTAGTTGTAAACCAGTATTAGAGACAAATCTGTACTTAATGTTTTTACGAAACATCACTTTTTGTGCAATAATCTCATACAGTTTTTGTTGTTGCTCCATATAACTCAATTAATCGTCAATTTTCCTTATTAAAACCGACTTCAAAAAGGAGTTGTATTTTTTTATTTAATTAATCAGCTGTATCACAGTACAATATTTACCTACGTATATAAGGTAAAAAGAAGCAGGTGCCTTAATGACTGCAATTTAATATTTGAATAAGTTTCAATGATTGTGAAGTTAATTTATTTCATTACCTAACTTGATAGTATTACCTGAAAAGTTGGAAATGTTGAGTACCTTCATTCACGAACATAGAACAAAAGATTCCTAAAGACTGTACATAACTAATATATATATACATATTGAAATAATTAGCAAATTCGTAGAGTTTAATACGAGTATGTCTAACGTTCTAATCCAACTGAGTCGTCATTGTTTAGATTTTCTCACGGTAGGCATTCATACAAAACGTTAAATACCTATGCTATTTATATTCAGTCACATTACTATTGATATATTTTGTGTTCTAATTAACAATTCAAGATCATTCGCCTCAGTTCGCCAGTAAAATGTAAACACACATATTTGAGTTAGATATTGAATACGGCTTACAAATTGGTAGTTGAGTTTATTACATCAATTGACTCCTATTACTGCCATTGTTATCAGCCTCGGTAGAATAAATTGACGTCTGACATCAAATTATGCCATGATGGCTAAAGAGCATTTTCGACGCACCAAATACTTATGTACTTTTTACACGGACGGCGGCATAACATACGCGCTACAAACTTGACAATAAGTTGTACAGATTTGTTTTTGCGCTTAAGTCGTTGCTATACAGCCAAACTAATATTATAAATGCAAAAGTAACTCTTACTGTCTATCTGTCTGTTACCTTTTCACGCTTAAATCGTTGAACCGAATTCAATAAAATCTGGTATTGAGATTGTTTGAGGCCCTGGGCAGGACATGATAGTTTTTCTTCAGATTTTTTTATAATGAGTGACGGAGTCGCAGGTTATAGCTAATATGGCTACTGTACTTGTGATTCCAATGAATCATGCTTTTTTTATGACACCATTAAAAAGTAGTAATCGATTTAGGTATCTATTAAGAGGAACTTCATTATATGTGAATCAACATAAACACGCAGAACTTCTTCTTTGGGGTTCCGTACATTTTATTTGACTTTGATTATAACATACATTAAATGATAATTCAGTGATTTAGCAGTGACGTCAAGCTAAGAAACTTTTTTAAAGCAAATCGATAATGTAGGCTTTAACACAAAAACTTAAATAGGTGTTAGACATGCCTAGGATTATTATATTTCTGTGAACCGTATATTTTTAACGATTGTCTAAGTTTCTGCGATAACACGGTAGCTATCTAATGAAAAAAAAATTGCATTAACAGCCAACTATTCCCAACGCCAGTCATTAATGTTACAAAAAATCCTACCGTAATGATGAATGATAAAGAATAGACCTGAAGGCATGATTATTAACCTCGTTAGTGGCCCTCGCAATAGACCCTCGAACGACTTTATTCCTAGCCCGCTCTAATTATATTGAAACACGATTTATTCTAAATCATATTAACAGATAAGTAACTGGTCAAAATACACCCTAAGACCATACACGGCTAGGCTCTGCCTCCGGCGTCAGGCTTCTAATAGACTCGTTGGTAATCCCCTTCTTAGGCCCCTTAATGCACAATGTACTATAAATTGTTACCTGAATTTATACTTGCAAAGCTTCATGGACACGACAATTACTAGTAGATTTAAAATCAACTTGCAAGATTTGATAACATCGTTAGTTAGTTTTAAATTGTGTTTAAAGTTGTAGTTTAAAATAAAGGATGCAAAAAAGGCGACTTTCGAAAAAATACTTTTGATGAGATAATTACAATGTAATCTACATTAACGCTAAAATTACGAACCGCCACTTCGAAAAACATTCCATATTTAATTATTTAATATTTACGATAACTATGGACTTTCTGAAATTAATAGTTAGCTAATTAATTTAATTACCGGGAGTTAATCAAATGAATAGGGCACCGATACGTGTAATGACGACGATACATGGATCAATTAACTCATGTGGTAAAGTAAACAGTATTATTAAAATGGATAAAATGGTATTGCCTATATATTTACCACGAAAATACTTTAGTTTAGTTATTAGCCTAACTCAACTGACAACTAGAACACAATCGAATGAAATCGAATTATCTACTGAATAAATGTTGGAAAGGAAGAAATAATTACTACTGGCATTTTATTAGTTACAATTCAACTTCATAACATAGTTATTTACAAATTAATTCTTGGTTCCGCATTTTTTCAAGTGTCTTGACTTCTTGTGCTGAAAAAGAAAATAGTCACGCATTAATTTCACAATTAATTGTCATCCTGATGTTAATTACGCTCAATGACACATACACAGTTACAATATTGTAGAACGCACCGTTTTTGTACCAATTTTTATAAATATTATTTTATTAAGATGTAAGAGAATTTTCACAAATAATTGTAAATTCTTTTTTTTTCAATTTTGGAAAAAATATAGTTTTTCCTACTCAAAATCAAAAGCATAATCGATTCCGACAGTTTAAAAAAATATCCCAATCAAAAATGTCACTTTTGTGACTTTTTTTTATACAGGGCGCCACAAAACTGAGTCATAAAATTTATATGAAAAAATTAAATACATTTTGATAGAAAAGGTACACTTTTTTTTTAAAATGCCCGGAAATACAATTCAGTGGAAATAGTCTCCAAGCTCCATTTTCGTCCCTCTTCCACTTTTTACACTTTTCTTTAAAAATGACATTCGATTAAAAATTTGAACATCTATTTATAAGATCAAAGAAAATATAGCACATCTAAAAATAAAAATAAAACTAGGATTGATTGAAACATGAATTAGTAGTAAACAAATTAAAATAACGGTACTGTTATACTACTTTTAAATAATTTCTTAAAGTTAATTATTGATTTAAAACTTTTTCAAACATCCACATTATTTAATAATGCTTGAAGATTAACACATTTTCTCAGTTTACAGCTAACATATAAAAATACAGGATTCCCTTTCAAATTATACTCTTTTAAGACGTTTGGCGGCTGTGAGCGCCTTAATCATCATACAATGCTTTATTCTTCTGGTTTCCAATGTAAAAACATATTTAACTAGTTGATGCTGCGGGTAATTTACCTCTTTACTAGCTAAATCGGGTAAATCCTATTTTTGAACCTTTTATCATACCCCTGCTTTATGGTTGTCTGGTTTATTTAACTTCGTTATTAATAATGGATACGTAATTATTTATCAAATCTTATCTAATGCTCAATAAATAATGAGGATTATCTGGTATTACACAGTTATGTGTAATATTTTATTGAAGACGGTATTTTTTTATGGCCGATTAATTTTTGAGCATGTATGTGACTGCAGTGCATATTTTCTTAGAAACAAGTCATTATAATTATAATACCTCTGACTTTACACGACAGTAAGAGATATAGAGGCTACTTGTAACCACAACCGCTACAGTGTGGTCGAAACGTGCTCCTCTACTTTACTTGATAACCACCCGCTACATTTTGTGGTCGCGTCGAGGTAATTTTCAGGATTGTACCTCTGAAAAATGCGAACGTTTATATAAAACAAAAACTTTTTTCACGACACTGCTCGAAAATGTGGCCATAGATAACCTAAATCCAGTACCCAAAACTGCCTATATATGTGCATTTAACAGCTGACTCATTTGTGGCTCGCAAAACACAACAACAATGTAACACATAACGAAAACAGGTCGTATCAATATATTTCTTTATTTTCTTATTCCTGAAACGACAATTGCACCAATCAAAAGTAATCGTCTGATGCATGTGAAATTAAATTGACCAATGAGAATGCGTCATTCATGACTTTTATGAGGTGTTTTTTTTTTCTTAAACGCATAATATGCACAAAATGCCTTAATTTTTTTAAGTATGAAAAAACGCCACAGCATCGCAGCAGGTCGGGCATGACGTCCTCGTCGCGTGACGTTTTGATTTTTTAAATAAGTTGTTGCGTTCTGGCAACTTCGAACGGACTCGTTTCAAAAAAATAATTATTGCACAACAAAAAAGTAAAATTAGCAGGAGGGGTGACACTATTTATCGGCCCGGATAATACCGACATGGAAATACCGACCCGATTATTCGTGTAAACGCCCATACAAACTCGTGTCAAACTGACATGAGTTTTTATGGGAGTGTACAAGAAAAATCAGGTCGGTATTATCCGGGCCGGTAAAGAGTGTCACACGGCGGGAGCAACGCAGTCATTGGACTCTTATTGTTTGTTTGGTGATAAATATATTTTATTTCCTCGTAGTGATCGTGAAAAGCACAATGTTTAGTCTAGGCCAAAAGTACAATAGATAAACTCGTATTATCGAAGGCCTCTACTTGGGGTCGGCCTTCAAACTAACTCGTTCATCTATTGCTTACTTTCGAGCCTCTACAACAATGTACTATATTTAAAAATGTAAAACTTTGTTGGCACATAAACGTCCTAACTAAGGCGAAACTCAGTTCATTTTAAAGAACCTCCAAAATTACAGCCAAACCCTTTTTTTGAGACCTTTGCCTAGTAAAGTATTGCAGATAATGACTTCTAGACTTGTAAAAATCAATAATTTTTAAGTGGCTGATAACTTTGTTAAAAGCTATTTTATTTTTATATTTCAAGCCATCACCATACTTAATGCTAAATAATTAATGCCAAATAAATAAAGAGTTACTTTATAAATAGAACTTTATGTAAAGTGAATATTTCTATACTTATTCATACCTAACATGTAAGTCTAGTCAAAACATGCCACTTACATGGTTACCATCATCATCGTTGTCACAAATTGCGTTGTCCCTGTCTTCCTCTGAAGATGAGGATGAAGACGAAGACGAAGATGAAGATGAGGAAGACGATGAAGAAGAGTCATTCTTCTTGCTGTGACCCTGTAACAAAAATGTCATTAGAAGAAAAATGTGACTTGATGCAGATATTTAGTAGATGACAAAATTGTAAATAAAGTCTCTAATTCATTAATTTTAAAATGTAGGTACTATCGAACCAACTGAATTGTGACCCACTGTGAAACTTTTTCGTAGAAAAAGTTATAGGGACGTCGCATTGCTTGACAAAGGAATTAATTATGACACTTACTGTGAGAACGTTCTACGGTGGGTCAGGAATAAAATGGTTCGACTGTAAAGGGTGTTCGTAAGTTGCACGACAAGCTTACGGGAGAGGAAACTGGTAGGTTACCTACCAAAAATAAAAAAAACCTTAGTAAAAGTGTCAACAAAAACATGTATACTCAAATCAAGTTTTTCAGTTGCGGTATTTGTAATTTATAGCTTTTGACATTTATTTTTGTTGCAAAATAATCTTAAATCGTTAATACCGGCTGAGCAGAAATGTATTTAAAATTAAGTAAGTATTTTAGGTTTTTATAAAACTTTTTTTTAATAGCCGTAGAGATGAAGGCATATTTCCAGATTTGATGAAACATAGTAAAGTAGTTCCTATTTTTCAATCAGGTGATAAAGATAATCCCTCTGATTATCGTCCGGTGTCCATCCTATTAGCGTTTAGCAAAATATTCGAAAAAATAATGCTGACGCAAATGATCTCGTATTTTAATTCCCATAAAATCATGCATCAACAGCAGTTCGGATTCACAAAAGGTAGATCTACTACATACAGACGCGGGTCATAGTTTAGTTAAATTTATATTGCAAGCTTGGGAGGAATCACATGACGCTATAGGTGTATTCTGCGACCTTTCGAAAGCTTTTGATTGTGTGGATCATGATACTTTAATTTGTAAGTTCAATTTTTATGGCATTCGTGGCCTCGCTTTAGAACTCATTAAGTCACACAAAGAAATCAAAAGGTAGTGATTAACGGAACGATATTGCCGGGATCTGAGGTCGAAATGGGAGTACCTCAAGGATCCATTCTTGCCCCATTCCTGTATCTTATTTATGTAAATGACCTAACTTATATGGTAAGCCAAAAGTCGGGCATAGTTATGTTTGCCGACGACACGTCTTTACAGTTCAAGGTTAATATAAAAGACACCGACTTCATTGAACCCAATGAAACCCTGTCCAAGATATCCGCATGCGGTTCATCATCCCAGCCTATACACGTCCCACTGCTGGGCACAGGCCTCCTTTCAGAACAAGAGGGCTTGGGCCATAGTTCCCACGCGGGCCCAGTGCGGATTGGGAACTTCACACGCACCATTGAATTGCTTCGCAGGTTTGTGCAGGTTTCCTCATGATGTTTTCCTTCACCGCAAAGCTCGTGGTAAATTTCAAATGTAATTCCGCACATGAATTTCGAAAAACTCAGAGGTGCGAGCCGGGGTTTGAACCCACGACCCTCTGCTTGAGAGGCGATAGGTCAAACCACTAGGCCACCACGGCTTTTTTTCCGTCTGTTAACACTAATCAATGGATGGTGAAACAGTCCCATACTTAACATTATTTTTATTGTCAGAGTGCAAAAAACCTGCCACTCCATTATTGAGTCAAATACAACTTCACAATTAAATGAACTATCAAATAACAAAATTTCAGCTTGCACTTAATTCCCATTTTGTTCATTACAAAATGGGAGTAAAAATATGAAATAACGCGGCAAAAGTTGAAGAACAGTTTCATCATTATTGCTTATTAGAGCCGCAATCGAGGCTCGCTTGAAGGAACCCGCGTAACGCAAACATTCTCCAAACAAATTGGAGCGTTCCACTGCGCGCACTATGGCCACTTAAAGATTTTATACAATTCCAGTCAGTAATTTTACAACCAATTAAATTTGTCTGAGTGATTCTTAAGACAAAGAGTTTAGTGAGTTGTTATTGTTAAAGCTTTGCATTACCTATATAAACAAAGTCTTCCTAATTCTTTAAATTATACAATAAAGAAACAAGATTCATTTTTTTAAACATTCAACATAAAAAATCTAAATTTTTGTTTATATCTGATTTTATGTGATGAATATTTATTGCCGTTAACAAATGATTAAAAGTGCGATGGGTTACAACTGGCGCTCCCAAACACAAAACTATACCATGGCTTCCTTATTACCATGATTTTACATTTTTATGAAAAAAACTTAATTTTTTACTTTTTAGTGCTTTGTTGCCAAAACATTTCTCAAAACGATTCCATTAAGCCCAAACACGGCTTAGTTACATTGTTTTGAAGTCGGTTAAAATGCTAAAACCTTCTCCTAAATAATGTAACAAATTCTTTTCTGAAAACCAAACGCAAGATAATCGCGGACAAACATACATACATACATTCCCACAGGTCAACCTGAGAACCTCCTTTTTTGAAGGCGGTTAAAAATAATTAAATTCTTAGAACCAATTACAGGAACAAGTGAGATTGCCGTGATAAAATAAGTACTCACGCTGCGGCATTTGTTGTCGTCTTCCTCAGACGAAGATGATGAAGATGACGAGGACGAGGACGAAGATGACGAAGATGAGTCGTCGCATTTATTTTTCTGAAATGAAAATAATAGAAAAATGTTATAAAACAACTTGATAATATTGAAACAGGACACTATATTTAATAGGTATTTTGAGGAATTTGAGGTAAATATTTCAACTGTACGATAGTTAAATAATTAGATTATGACAATAAAGTAGATTTCAATTCACACGTTTATATTTTGGAGTCTGTACATGCGCAATATTAAATGTTTGTTATTTATTCCATAATGATTCCTTCACCCCTGGTCTGATCTAAATATGTTATCTTCAGTTGACAATTAATAACATAAAATGATAACAAGAAGTAACCTTTACCTCTTGACAGCACTACATAACTGATAAGTTGAGTACATTGAGTAGGTACTAAACAAGGTAAAACGCAAGTAATAACTAGGTTCGGTAGTGACCAGTTCTTATCGTAGCAACATTTTACTTAGTTTCCAAAAGATAAGGCTATTTAAATTTGTTTTATATTTACGTAATGTAAATATGCTAAAATACTTAATACAGGGGTTCCCAAACGGTGCGCCGCGGCGCCCTAGAGAGCTGTGGTACAGTACAGATGTTAGTGAATAAGCTTTTTTCGTCGTATTTTCTTGGAAACATTCGTAATATTTTGTTACGCTACTTCAGTCAGCTGAGCAAGTATCTAATAAAGTTCCACAATAATGGATATGAAAATTTCACTAGTTAATTGGGTACCTTAAGTTTTCTGGGATGGGCCTAGGATAGTCCATAATGTATTTTTATCGATAGTAGACTTATAGTGTAGCTCACTCCTGTAGATAGATATTTTTTTCGCTTGCCCTTTTTTTGTAAGCGTAAATTGAAACTTTATTTCAGCAAACCACACGTTTCGTGAGATTAATAGGTTTTGTGCCTAAGTCTGTTTGATTAAAAAAAAAGTGGTCGTATTGAATGGCGTGCAACTGGAGAGGCCTATGTCCAGCAGTGGACTAAGATAGGCCGATGATGATGGTGATGATGATGATTGATTGCTGTCAGTTGTCAAATGTAGGTCACCATCTATCTAACTATCTATAACATCCCTTATAGCGCCTGTTTTCGGACATAGGCCTCCTCTCTACTTTTCCAGTCTTGTCTGTCCATTGCCACTCGCATCCTGTTTACGCCAGCTTGTTGCCACATATCATCTGTCGCCAGGTCGCCATACAACGATACATACGTACACACACGTACTCACACGTACGTGCGTACGGCGACATTTGACATCTGACAGCTCTCAATCCGACCCCTTTTTTTAATCAAACAGACCAAGGCACAAAACCTATTTATCTCACGAAACGTGTGGTATGGCGAAATAAAGTTTCAATATATTTTTACGAAAAACGGAAAGTGAAAAAAAAATATCTACAGGAGTGTGCTACATTATAAGTCTACTATCGATAAAAAATAATAATATGACCATACTAAGAAACTTAAGGTACTTATTAAAAAAAAAACACTAACTAGTTAAAATATTCGTCTAGGTACGGTTTCATTCTTATACTTCACTATAAAGGCACTGTTTGACAATGCTTTGTGAAATAGTGTAAGTATATTTTGTCGTAAATAAAGAAAAAATATCAGTTACTTACTATGACAAGACTAAATTAAAAACACGGCTACTTCTTTACCCGTATAGGGAAGAAATTGTAAATCAATTTTTGTTTGCGATCTGTATTTGCTATAATTTACAATAAGGCGCTTAGTATAAAATGTTGCAGTTCAAATCTTGTTCTATAGCAAGCAAGAGAAGTTTGACCCACTTTTTTAATACAAGTACCTTTTTGTAAACATTTATAAATATTTGTTAAATTTACAATCTTGTTGTTATACCTATTTAATTAAACCGTAAAAGTCATCTAAGTAGCGTTAAAAAATCCTAAGTACTAATTTTACCTGCCGCCTGTCATCGTCTTCGTCACATCGCGAATGGTGATTGCTTCTGAAAAAAAAAGAAATGTTACAAAATACCCACATAACCTAGTTAACAACTTTTCAAAGACAAATCCATCAGATAGTTACAACTAGTGTAATCGTTGCGGTCTAGAACAAACCTTTTGATTTAGGTAGTTTGTTTGTTCATTACGTTATATTTAATAAGACTAATGAAGCTTACCTTCCGCAAACTGATCTAGCATCAGCTATGGCTATAATAGCCACAATGGCTAGCAGAATTAGAATGGTTTTACTCATAATTTTCGCTTTGACGTTCTTCTGAAATATATAAGCAATTCGTTATTATATCATTGTTTAAAAATCATTAAAACAATCTGACGCTACTTAATAACTACGTTAGTAATTTCTGCAAATTGTTTGCAAATAGGTACTGTTGGTGTAAATTTCGACAAAAATAAATTTAAAGTTTGTTAAGATGAATTTTATAACGATTATTTATTTAACTTGCAGTGTTCGTATGCATGTATGGTAGCATGCAGGTATGTTAGGTGTCTTTAAGCCTTGCAAGTCTAGTTTCATCAAATTCTAGCGATCAGATTCACTTGAATTTTTTTAAAGTTAAGTAGTTGGGTGACAGTGCAAGTAAGTTCAATAAAGGTACAGACAGCAAAAAAGTTTTTGTTATAGGTACTGAAACGATTTCATTGACAAAACTTATTTTTATTTATTAATTAAATCAAACCCAAAGATTAATATTGCATTGTAGGTACTACGTACTAAACCTAGTGTAACTAGTTGACATGCTTATTTATAAGTTATACTTAACTGAAACAGTATACACCAGTGTAACAACAATTGATGTTGGATCTATATTTAGTCTTAAAAAATTGATATAGGTACTTACTTTGACTACCGAATAATGTGCGAGTGGTTCGAATCAAATATTTGCACTGACTTAAGTGACTGTGAGATAACATAAATTGGAGCACATATTTTATAATTTACATGACTTTAATGATCCAGTAATAAGGTCAAGCTGATAAAATACGAAGTCAATATCACAATAAGCTGCAAAAACAATATGACGGTTCCAAGAACTGCGTCGGACGGAACTCGTAACAAACTTTGAGCCTATTGTGTTTGCAAAGAGATTTAGGTAGGAAAGGAACGCCTAAGATTAGGTTAATCGAGTGCGGAAGTGGGTGTTTCCTTTATAAACAGCTAAACAAACTGTACGACGCGGTACATTAATACAGGCAAGCAATTCACTCTCCTTTATCTGGATTAGGTATTCGATAAACGGTACGCCGTCAGCGAGAAAACAAGCTCCTTACACAGATAGAAGGGATTTTAATATCCTTAAGTAGTGATGATACTGGCCTTCTCCGCATAAAAGACTTGCAAAGTAATCCGCAGAAGGCGTACAGATATCTTTCGAATCTCCTTGAGTCATCGCATCCTTTTCGAATAAACAGGGTCAAGAAAGTATTTTGTTGGAAACGACATTACAAAAATACTTTTAGAGCCTGCTTTAAAGAGTTCATTTGTTATGAGAGATATCTGTTTCATCACTAATGTTGAGGTCATTTGAGTAAATACAAATGACCAGAACTGACATTCATTTTGAATATTTTTTACTTCTAGCATACGTTATGTGGTTCTAGTTAGATATTTCTAGGAATTAGTTATGACTACTTACTTGTAAAAGCTTGCAGAAGTGAGTAGTTGGACATAAAGATTGGGTTCTATTTAAGTAGCCGATCTTGAAACGGTAGGTAATTGTTTTCTGGTAACTTTTCAGTAGGCTGTTAGGTACTTCCAACGAATGCTGAGCGTACTCATTACTCGTGACTGAAATTACGAACCGGTTTAAAACTTCTCGATGAACCGGAGTTCGAAAATGGCATTATAAATTCAGCAGTTTACAATCACAGCGCTACTTCGTCGAGGCAAAAAACCTTGGCGGGAAACTCGTTCTAACTTTTCCTATTTTTCTGCGTTAATTTCACCTGAACCCATTACACTTGGCAACAATTCTTAGTGCGAACGTTTCTATTAGGGCGCTTAAATTGCATTTTAAATGACTTTCTCGAAACTTCGGTAAGGTAAGAATAACTTTCTTTTCACGTAGGTAAGTAGGACGCCGTTTATTATCATGTAACAAAATAAAAGTGGATAGACTAACCTCTGATTTTGAAAGAAATACGGTATGTTCTCTACTTTACATTGAGGATTTCTTGACAGGCGAAATACCGCTAGATGGTATTAGTATAGTGAGGGTTGACGTTTGATGTAACAGCAGGGCTACTACGAAACTCGAAGTTTGTGTCGTGCGGTCCCTCTGACACTATTTAATAGGAGAGCAAGAGGGACCGCACGAAACGAACTTCGAGTTTCGTAGTAGCCCTGCAGCCTCGCTTGCGATTGACTCATTTATTTATATTCAGTCAGTTAGATGTCAAATTACAAAATAAAAATTAAATTAAATAGAGCTCATTGAATAGAGTTCAGTTACATATGTATAATGTAGACCCATATTGCAATGTCACAGTATTTAGCAGTGTAGTTCACCCGCTGACGTCACACCGTACGAGTAAGCGTGAAATAGTTATTTATGCAACTATATCGTAATAGGGGTCCTTAATAAAACATGAATGTAGTTTCATAATAGGGTCACGGGTCACATCACATGAGTGTTTTAAGGCCTAATTACGTACAGTTAAAAGGTTACAGTTTTAATGCCTAATTACTGGCACTTGATGTATCCCATCTTAGGCCTCTAGGTTGGCAACGCATCTGCAATACCCCTGATGTTGCAGGTGTTGCAGATGTTTATGGGCGGTGGTGATTTCTTCCCATCAGGAGACCCACTTGCTCGTTTGCCATCCAGTTGAATAAAAAAAAAAGTTGCATACAATATTTTATCTACATCTATATATTAAATCCTCTATCATATGTTCAAGAACCATTGAGAATGACCTGCATTTACGAGAACTAGGTAGGTATACTGTCTGCCCCACGAGCTGCGCCCGCGACGACCTGCTGCTGCTCGTGCGCGCGGCGCGGCGCGCCCCGGTGCTGTATTGATGTATGAAATCTCATTACGATACAGATGTCGATAATGACCATTACGATACAGCCGTGTTCATAATAGAATCCAATGTCGTAATGCTGGTCATTATTTATGGTTTTTGAAAGCATAATGGAGGATTTACTATATGGGTATAGATAAACAATATTGTGTTATTCTTCAAACCTAATTACAAAAGTTAAGAGTCAGACATAAAGAGTGTACCGTAAAAGAAGTAGCCAAGTTGAGCAATGAAATGTTAAGGATGAATAAGTTAATTGGCCCCTGGAGCGTATCGACGGGGCCTCCTGTGGCACAGAGGAATGCATTTAAATTGGATTTTAAGAGTAGAAATCACCGGCGCGCTCTCCGCCTCTCCCAGTCTTGTTAGAGCCAATCTCAAAGTTTACGTAAACGAATAAACCTCCCCCGTCAACTAAATCCACCGGTATCAATTCAAACTATAAATCAACTGTTACCATTCCATTGCACTGCAGAACTTTTATCCGCTAAGTAATCTGCGTTTCAAAAATGTATTTTAAAACCAAATCGGTGGACTCAAAAAGTTCGAGATAGTGATTCGAGCCAGGTAGATAGAAAAGACCTTTGGTCCAGAAAACATGCTTTTTCCCTAAAACTATTTTCCAATAATTCATGCATAATCGAACTTCAAACAAGCAAACGAGTTCTTGAGTGGAGACCGCGAATCGGCAAGCGTGGCGTAGGACGCCCTCAGACTAGGTGGAGCGATGATCTTCGCAGATTAGCTGGCAAGAACTGGATGAGACTGGCCGAGGATCGTGCTCAGTGGCGTGCAACTGGACAGGCCTATGTCCAGCAGTGGACTAAGATAGGCCGATGATGATGATGATGATGAATCGAACTTTATTCATTAAATACACTTTTTAAAAAATATTATGTACATATCTGTTTTCTTTTGCATTAATAATTAAGGGAGAACTCACAGGTCTTGCTAAAAACAGAAAAAATGGCTCGAAAGTTAGTCAGAACGGTTATAAATAGCCGTAGGTACTCGCAAGGTACCTACGAATAATCCGTACACAGTGCGAGTTAATGAAATTAAGCAGTGCACTAACATTTAATAACTCGATTTTAGCATAATATATCATGTAGAACTTTCAAAATATTATTGTTAAAATTTTTAAATTACCTACTAAAAATTTTCACTGTGTAAAAAACAAGGTTAACGTCGGAAAAATTACTCCTTTACTTGAATGAATAAACACGCGCACTTGTTTAAATAGGCAGGGTAGTAAGTGTAGGGAATATGGAACACGAACGTTCGTGTAAAATGTGGGTTAATATTTGTAGTACCCACTAACTTGCATTCATATGCCGTAATGATATTGGTTTAAGTAACTTTTAACAGGCTTTTAAATCCTTACAGGCTGGCATTTTTAACCTACGTCGCAGAAAGAGGGTTGTTATAAATTTGACGCTAATGTCTCTCAGTCTGTCTGTATATGTCATTGTAGCTCTCAAACGGATAGACTGGTTTCCATGCAGTTTTTCATGTAAAAGTTATTTTTTGCGGTGGTTCTATGTTATTTTTTTAATCAGTTCAGCTGTTTTCGTGATATTGAACATCGAAATGACAATGTAGGTGGTTTTTCAACTTTTCTAAGGTTATTGAACTTGTAATAGTTTTTAATTTCTTAATTTATTCAGACGGTATTTTGCGGAAGTCCATATAAATTAAATATAACGTCTTACCTTGCTTATTATATCTCTGTGCGATACATATGTGTTTTCATGCAGCCCACCCTACAACATTTACAAAAAAAAAAATAGGTACTTACCTAATATGTCACTTTCAACCACCACAATAAATGCTAAGGAACGTGTTTCAACTCTATGTATGACTTGTCTGGTTCTTGGTTTAAACTAAAAAATAAGGAATGCAATTGAAGCACAAAATATTCTGGCCTGACAGGTTTTGAACTTCGGCATTTCAGGCCATGATCCGGAACATGTTTGACACTTAACCACTTTTCTACATTTGGATTGTAAATAACAATAAAACAATGGTCATCACGCTATCGCACCTATCTTCCTGTAGATAATAAGCCAGGTCGTATATAATCATTAGGTGTTAATTATGAGGCGGCGTCTCGGCACGTGGGTCATTTCTCAGGTCAGGAAACATTACGTTAATGGTCGACAGACAATGTTTCTATGTTTGCTATAATAGGGTATAAAATAGGGTTTCGCTTTTGGGTAAGTAAGAAAAAAGCGACTTTTTAGAGTTCCGTACATCAAAAGGAAAAAGGATCTCTTTGTTGTATGTCCGTCTGTGAAGACCCTTTTTCTGAGTAACGCATGGATGTATCACGATAACCTACTTCATATTTTTCTCGCTGTGAAAAAATTAAGTTTATAAAAGTTAACTCGATCAAAATACAAATTCATTATGGTGTGTAAATAAATGAACCATTGAATTTGTATGTTCACACAAAAACCGGAAGTATATCAAAACCTATCCTTTGATAAACATATGAAAAAATGCAAAATTTGGTATGTACTCGTATGTATCTCTTACCATCAGGAGACCCACTTGCTCGTTGGCCATCCAGTCGAATAAAAAAATAAAAAATGAAATAAAATATCACAGCGTAAGTACCTACCTAAAGGTAAAATCCGAAAATCACTAATTTACAAAAAACAATAAATTCAAAAAATCAAAAATCCCGACTGCCTTAAAAAATACTAAAAAGAAGAAAACAAGTCTAGTGGGCTAGAACTTTGGTAATTAGCTAACTTAAAGTTCAACAGTCCCTGTAAGTCCCTGGTACGACAGTTTTGACGTGTAGGTAGTTAATAACGTTTATCTACATACATTATAAACTCTCTATAATCTCTATAATGCGTTTAAAAAACCGGAAATTATGAAAAGTATTAAGACAAACTGTTTTCTTTGAAAAAAATTGTTATCTGTGAAAATATTATTCGCATAATAACAATATCAAAGCCAATTTTATTATTAAAAACAAATTTTCAAACATTTGTCAAAAATAAAGCATATTGATTTGACCTAAATTATAATATCAGATGGTATTTACGAGATGTCATTTTATATAAAATAAAATGTTAACTACAAACAATGAATGTAACACTCACATAAATACTATTCTATGTAAGTATAGTTGCTTACGAGGGTGGAACCTTTTCATAACCGATTTCACTATGATTTCTTTGACAGGTGTATATATGGAACGTCAACATAACATTAGTAGCACAAAGGTTGGAACCTTGGAACGTGGTACGAGATTCAGTTTCTTTGACTGTACATACCAGCACCTATGCACCATTAGTTATCACAGCTCTATACAGAAACTTCATATTTAAATCTCATTCATTGACCTATCCACTGACATCATAAATCAGAGAGCATACTATCACATCTGACTCCAAAGTGACGTGTGAGTAGCGTTCCCAAGGGAAATGCATCGTGATTGTTGAATTTTCGCAAATGGTCGCCCCATCTTGTGCAGTGACAGCCGGGGGAGACCGGGGCTCTGCCGCTTATCCCGTTTGAAATCTACACCTGGTAGATTATTTTTAAACTAGACTATCTAAAGCGCACTCAAATGCAAAAGAAGCGGGTTACTTTTCGATTTGATCGCATAGACATTTAGCTATGTTATATCGCTATAAAGCGACAAGGTACAAAATTGTGCTATGGTATGCTGACTTCAACTTTAGTAATAAATATTAAAGTTTATTCTAAGTAGGAACTTGGAAATTTTTAAAATGAAGATATAACCGTTTCTTTACAAATGTGATACTCTGTCAATCTATCGGTGAATTTAACCTGTCCTCTCCCAGAGGCAGAAATTTGTGCCCAAATTCCTTTGATCCTGTTATCCTGGGAGATGACAGATTAATTGAACTTCAAACATAAAAAAGTTATATAATACAGAATAAAAAAAGAAGAGGCAAAATTAAACCAGGTAGAAATCTACCAGTAAATAACAAAAAATACTAATGTACCTATGTAAAATATGTAATGAAATCAAATATATCAATAGGTTATCAAACAGTAGATTGTATAATAGAAGTATATTTAGAGGAAATCCAGGATTTTATAATATACTCTGACGTGAAAAGCTCAATCATCATCAGTATTTAGGTATTTTTCAGTCATCGGAATAAGATTTCAGGTCCAAGCTTGTTAATACACGCAATCTCACTCATTTATGTACTTATTGGCTAATTGCTTTTCCTAGTAGTGTCACTAATATAACACGATTGGGAAATAATAAGTGCAGCGACTAAAGTTTTATTTAGCATCCGCAACGGAACATCTGTTTTTGTATGTAAGCAACGGGTTAATATAACAGCTTCCATTAAACTAATATGCCATTTTTACAATACCAGCAAATTATGCAAAATCGAGCGACAATTTACAAACAACAAATAATATAACTCGGCTACCAATAAATCTTCAAAATTGATGATTTGGCGACTAATATTGTAAGTCAGCTACTTACTTTATTTATTTTCGAGCTTCAATATCTGTCTACTAATTTAATCAAAATTAATCCCCAATAAAGAGCATCGTAAATAATAACTTAGCAACTAAATTAATAATTCGTCTTCTTTTTTAATGAAACTTAGCAACACACCTCATGGTGCGCTGCGCGGGACGAGAGCGCGCACGCGCCGTAACTGGCCGGCCCGCCAATGAGCGTGCTGCATTCAGAATACCGCAACGAGTCGCATGTATTTGTTTACGATTATACCAGATTTACAGGTGCTCGTATTCTTTAACAAAAGTACACTCATTTCATAATAGGTTCGTTCGTTACCTTTTGAACCTCAGAATAGAAAATAGAAGCCCCGCCACTTCGTCGGCTTCGTCGACTTTCTGGCGAGCCGCTTTTGCCTTGATACACACACAACACAGAAGAAATGATAGGTTCGGTCGTTGCCTTTTGTACCTCAAAGCCGAAAATAGAAGCCCCGCCGTAGCGTGGTGGAGCGGAGGCAGCGAAGCGGAGGCAGTACAACGGAGGCACTGGAGTGGAGTACCACGAGCCATCGGAGTAGCAGAGCAGTAGCCTAGAGCGGAGCGGAGACAGCGCGGAATGCCACGGAGCAGAGGCACTCTCCACTACCTCCGCTCCGTTGTCTCCTCTTTACTTCACTGCCTTCACTCCGCTCCACTACCTCCACACCGCTGCCTCCGCTCCGTTGTCTCCGCTCCGCTGCCTCCGCTCCACTGCCTCCATTCCGTTCCACTGCCTCTGCTCCGTGGTACGGTACTCCGCTCCGCTCCGCTGTCTCCGCTTAAATCCACTGTATCCACTCCGCTACCTCCACTCCGCTGCCTCCACTCCACTCCACTGCCTCCACACCGTTGTCTCCGCTCCGCTCCACTGCCTCCGCTCCGCTCCACGACCTCCGCTCCGCTGCCTCCGTTCCGCTCCGTTGCCTCCGCCCCGTTTCTTCGCGCCGCGCCATTTTACGTTTACGTCACGACGCCGTATTTCTCCACGACGCGGCACCGTACCGCGTCGTGCGCCGCGCTGTTTTGCGTTTACGACGCCGCAACGCAACATGGACATGTGGCCGGGCCCTTAGTATAAAACGTATAAAAATAGTGGACATTATATAAAATTAGACCTACCACTGTTAATTTTTTGATGATAATATTGTTAAATTTGATGTTCATTTATAGTTGCTTCAGTCATAATTTCTTTATACTATTATATCAAAATAGAGGTTACAATATTAAATTAGAGTCTGTTAAAATTGTTTTTTAGATGCAATAGATACACTTATTAGAAGCTGAACATTTGTAGGCATATTACAAATTTAGTTGCTATATAATAATCGTCATGCTGATTTATTAAAACGTAGCTTGGATTACACAATTTACAGTCGCTTGAAAAGCATTAAAATTAGTCGCTGATTTATTAATTCAGAAGACAAATAATTAAATTTGAAGCCAAAAATTACAGTTTAAAGAAGCTGCTTTAATTACAACCCTAAATGATTGTACAATATTACTTCAGAAAACTTGCTCTGAAAAATGTAGGTATCTACGCTACGAATTTCTTTGACAGGGGCAAACCAATTCATAAACCATACGCGTCTCTCGTTACATATGTATGGCCCTTGAATTTTTGTTACTCATCCGCTAACCTGACCGGGCTGTCCACTTAACTTGAATAATGATGTGTGAGGAAAAAGGATCGGAGAGGTGAACCGGCAAAATGCCCGGGGTCGCGCAATCTGCGCTCCCTCCCAAAAACGAATACATAATCTTTCGTATTTCACTTTAATCTAAGTTTTATGTTCCTTTCTCTTGGTTTCGTAAATACTTACGAACTAGAATCTAAAATCTTCAAGTCGTGTTCTCCTCTATTTGTATCATTCCATCTCAAGGAATCCACACAAAATAACTAGCCTTTCGAATATAACACTACGCAAAGCTTCGAAACCCGATGAATTTTATCTCTAAGAGATTATCGCAACACGACTTCGTAGAGCAGAAACGTGTCACTAACATGCGAATTTGTATTGTGGGAGACCATTATTAGGCATGTTTAATAGACGACTCAAAAATCGCTTCTCGGGCACACATTCTACACTTTTGACGAGTTCCATAACTTTAGCCCAAAGAGTGCTACTTACTGAAAATTATTTAATTAATTACCTTTAGAATAAGTAAACAATAATTTAAGAAAATGACATGTAATAATTATATTACCAATAAAGGAGTATGAGACTAAAATCGTACCGTTTATCGTATTCTAATGTACCTGCCTGCCCACAAAGGGCCCAACTGTTTATAATAAAACCAGTAAATACGAGTACAGTGCAACGTCACAGCCACGTCACAACTGCATAACAGAAACAGACATAATGAAAGTGTATAGCAGCCGGCGACGTGTAGATGCGGCTTGCGGTGCGTAACCCCGTGGAAAGAAAACGGCTTTCTTTACGAGCTATTTCGCTGAGCCAATATTTCTCCGCGACAGAGCGCGCCATCATAAAATAAAACGAAAAATTCCAACGTACTGCCACAGCCGCCATGAAAATCATAAGGGGCCAGATTTTTATTGACATCGGTGAGCGTAGCTCTACTTTGAAAATTGCATAATTAATCTACACACGTATGAGCACTACATAAAATGGCACGTCTATTGTCCCAGAAAATCATCGCTGTTGCTCGCGGCATGTTTTTGAATGGTATTTTTAGGATTCTGCAGTCCTTAAAGGAACCTTTCTAGTTCCGCTGAGTCCGTGAGTTGTATTTATGGCTACATCCTTTCAAACTTTTGTTGCGTTAATAATTTTAAAATAATATTTCTGCTCATGATAAACCTGAAACTATCTGTTTGGTTCTCTATCATCAATTTTGAATATTTGTCGCATATAAGTACGGAACCTACACTGCATGGCCGGTTTTTTACCCGACTGCCCGAAGGAGGGTTATGTTTTTCGAGCGTATGTACCTATGTATGTATGTATGTATGTATGCATGTATGTGGGTATGTACTCGTACGTAATGTATGTCCATTTCTTTTCTCTTCACTTCTCATATTATTCTTTCATAGAATAATCAATACATGGAACACTTACTTGAAGAAATTAGTATCATTGATTTTTGTTACAAATAAAATTCATTATTTAGGTAGTTATTCATATCATAGAATAACAAATCAAATATTCTTTATTCTTATATAATTTAGTTCATATAAAACTTATTACCAAGAAAAATATTTCATGTGGTGGTAGTTTCTAAATGTTTCAATTCATTACTGCGACAAAATGCATAACCTCTATAACGGTAGCGATTCGCTTTTTGGTGTGGTCACAGTTCTAACCTAACGTAACCTTCTTTTCTGGTAGCGATTAGCTTTCTGGTGGGGTCACAGTTCTAACCTAAAATAACCTACTTTTCTGGTAGCGATTCGCTTTTTGGTGGGATCACAGTTCTTACCTAACCTAACCTACTTTTCTGGTAGCGATTCGCTTTCTGGTGGGGACACAGTTCTAACCAAACTTAACTTACTTTTCTGGTAGCGATCCGGTTTCTGGTGGGGTCACAGTTCTAATTCTAACCTAACCTAACCTACTTTTCTGGTAGCGATTCGCTTTCTGGTGGGGTCACAGTTCTAATCTAACCAAATCTAAGTAACCTACTTTTCTGGCAGCGATTCGTTCGAAATAAATGCATATAAAACTGAAATCTGCATAATTATTATTAAAGGACACTTGCAACACAACAAAATAAAATCACTTTACTACTGTAATAATTTCATAATTTCGTTGCACAATTTTTTTTATTATATTATGGACAACATAACGTCTATTTTTACATTTTCGTCGAAACAAAATATCGTGAAAAAAAATTCTATGAAAATAATTTTATAGTTTGATACAATTGTTAAATAAATAAAAAAAAACATAATAAAATTAATGTAATTGTTTTTCTATTAAATATCTTTCATTCAAGTAAATAGTAATTGAAACAATAATATTCGAAGTAAAAATACAAGGACTAAATATTATATGAAACATTTTCTGCGAAACAAAAAATTCTGTGAAATTTCTGTCGGTGAAAGAAGGGAACACCGGATTTTATTAACATATGAGGTAAGTATCATTGGATTAGTCATATGATAACAGAACTATCGGAGTGACATGGGGTCTATAATATTTAAATATGGCGTCTGCGAAAAACATATGGCGGAGAATAAAAAATATATTATGTATTCGGAGTGACATGGGGTCTATAATATTTAAATTTGGCGTCTGCGAAAAACATATGGCGGAGGAATAAAAAATATATTATGTATTGTAACGATATGGGTATCAAATGAAAGCTAATAATTGGCTAATTAATTTTTGACGGTACGGTCTTGCTGACAATGAGGGCTATCGCGTATGAATTCGCCGCTAGAGGCGCTAGTGTAGCGTGAGGTCTCCGAAATGTCAAATCTCTTAGTTTTTGGGAGAGCTACGCGGGTTTATTTATAATTAGAATAATTTTGTGAATATTTTGCAATATCTGAAATTAATTATGGTAAATATGCGTTCCGGGGCAATGAATGTCTGTGTTTTGAGACAGTTTTGTCTTTCGGAAACCTTTGTCCTCCCTTTTTTCCGAACAAAACGGGGACTATGCAACACTGTGGCATGCTCGATATTTATATGGTATAGTTTTAAGGTGTGTTAAATATGATTTTAATCTAAACTTTGTTTTCACGCCCGTAATAACGGACTTTGAAAGCCATACTTAAAAACCTCACGCAACAGTGCGCCATCTAGTGAGACAAAAAACGATAGCCCTCATTGGCTCATTTAGTTATTAGCCAATTGCAAGCAAGAACGTAACGTCAAAAAACCCTACGATACTAACGCCATCTAGCGATATTTCGCCCGTCTTTTAACCCTCATTGAAGTTTTTCTTTCGTTATTAAAATTGAGCAGGTAGGTGGGTATGATGTTTCACAGGTAAGCAGGTATAATAATATACCTACTTGCTTACGTGTAAATGATCAATATGAAATCAGAGAAGATGGATGCCTGTTATGCTATTCATTCGGCCCATTAACAAGCCACTCGCACAAGCAAAACCGTTTTAGAGGACTCGTGAATATTCATGATGGGACTAGGAGCTAGCGCAAAACAGTCTTTAGGACTATTCGCATGTCATAGTTATACCACGCCACGTTAGACGTAGCGCTGCGAATTGCTTAATCTATGTATTTATTAGTATTAGGCTGCGTTTCCACCTGAGCTGTTCGAGGTAGCTGAGCGGTGCGAGGATTCTTAGTGAGGTTGTGTAGCGGGCTCTTTTCAAATAAACGAGCGGGTGCGGTCAGGCGTAAGCGGAGCTTTTTGAGTGCGCTGGATAGCATAAAAATAAAAAATATAGAATAAATAGAAGACGTACAGTCAGCATCAAAAGTAGCTATGCACTTTTGTACTTTGTCGTATTACAGCCACGTACTAAACGCCATGCAGGATTGTCAATGTGTCAATGCGACAGAGTAAAAAAGTGATCCGCTACTTTTGATGCTGACTGTACCTACGTCATTCACCTAGTTCCTCATACATAACCATCTTACAAAATCAGCACTGGACGGGACCAAATAAGTCCTAATAATACATAATTGGTCACTTTTACTGTCATTTTTGGTGCGGAGGAGTGTTAGGTACAATTGTGACCACAACATGCAAGCTGAGCGAGCGAGCGAGCGCTGCGACTACTGTTCTATGTTTTTATTAATTTTAAATAACGTTTCGTATATATGTCCTCATTAGAAAAAAAAATAGCCTTAACGGTATTGTGCCATAAACCATTAGACGCAACCGACCTCCGTTTTCCCTGTAACGTTTAACTTATCTAACAAAAACACGTGAAGAAGGTCGTACAGAGTGCACTTGATATTTATATTGTGCGCCAGAGTCTCGTACGACAAATGCTTGACAAAATACTCTGCCAATTGTGTCGGAGTGCCGCCCTCAATTGTTCGAGATGAAAAATGGCCTATTCGGATTGTTCGCGAACAAATGCGTGCCGTGCGGGTCATTACGCTTTGTTTTAGGAGTAAGTACGACAAAAAATTCACTGTGAAAAGCTAAAAATTTTGCTTCCGCCCTCTTGAGTTGCGAGAAAGCCGTGTTTAAACTACGGCCAATTGTTTTGCTCTGGAATATTTTGTTTTCTGCATGGAGTGTTATTCAGACGGGTTTTAATAAAAAACTTTAGGGCGCAAACATTGTTTAGTTAAGTCCACAAAATCGCATAATTCAGCGTTATATTATTAGATTCCTTTGTTCCCAGACTTGTGAAAGCCTTCACATGTCTAATAGGAAGTTACACTCACACTACGTTTTTTCATCTGAACAATAATAGACAATCTTACAATTTATATTACGCCTCGTTCCATAAGGTCAGGGGATTTTATGTCAAAGGGAGGAAGAAATCTTGTGAAAATAGTCAATAATAAGAAAAAATGGAAATCGACGATGGAAATCATAACAGAAGAGATTTTACTACCCGACATCCGATTGGAGTGGGACGACGACGATTGTTTCAGCCCTCGCGCGGGATAGAGATGAGGCGATAATAACAATCTCGTCACTTCCTCAATCTTAACTTCTTCAATATTTCCTGAACCGATCCGCAATAAAATTCCATCCAACGGGATATTTTTATGCGACAGAAATTCAAACAAGTATTTGCACAAAGCTACGATGTCATTTGGGTTTTATAACTTTTTATATATTTTCATATTACTGAAATACTATATTCAAAGGATAGAATGTTATGTAAATTTTATGCCCGTAAGTAATTTACCATCGATATTTAGTTTGAACGACTGTAGGTAACAAAGCAAATTGCGGAGCCAGCAATAGTCACGTTACCCCCGAATGAGTCGCCAGCCGGCGCGCCGTCGCCCCCGCTGTTTACAAGTCACCTTTACGGGCCATGTAATTACTCCCATCCCCATCGTAACACAATCACTACGCTTTATAACGCCTTAAGATATTTATTCGCGACCTACTTTAATTACATCAAATATTCCCTTTGTCAGAACAAACGAAAGCATGCCGAAAGCGTCGAGTTACAAGTCAAATTCCAGTACCAAGTTTATAAGAGCAAGGAACGTACAACCATTAGAACGTAAAAGTGATTTTTATACGTATTTAATTAATTGTTGGATTATCAGCGTTCTAAATACATTGGCATGACGTAGAAATAAACTTACGGTGAAGCCTCTTATCTATTAACCTACTTGAGCCGTACCTAAGATTATATCTTCAAATTCCACGCGAACACCTCAATCCAATGTTTGTGCCGCCACAGACTTAAAACTCATCATTTCAAAGTTATCGGGAGGGATGAGTGGTCATTAATTAATTAAGCTAGCCCTTAGCGACGTCTCCCCGAGGAGCCATTACTTAATTAGCATTACTCATGCTAGCCCCGATTCGGACCAGGCTTGGCCTTCACTCGCCCCACCAATGATTATAAAACAACTGACTTAATCTCAGTATTACTTACCTTGTGTTGTGTGCTAACTTTTACATATTTCTGTACATTGTAGTGATGGGTGACTAGATTTTTTTTTAATAGGTAGTTGTTTGTGTCTTTATTTGTTTGCCAGTCTACCAAATTATTATTATTATGTAGCCAGTCGTTGAAAGCTGTTATACTTACCTAGTCGCAGAAAGGAACACCATCTTGGCATTATTCAGGGCAGATTTTACTAATGCATTTTATGGTCCTGAGTAATATTTACGAGGCCCAGGTGAACGCAAAAAACGAAGGTAAGCACATAATCGGGGCTGATTTTAATATATAAGTTTTAGGAAAAAGGAAAAGACGTCCAAATCGGAAGTTAATCCCATGGGAGCTGTGTAATATTAAAACAATATTAAAATTTTTGATAAGCATCTTTTACAGTTAGATAATACTCGATCAGAGTTTTAATTTTATTACCTGTTTAATACGAGTAGGTTTGGATGGTTATTTCGTTTGGTGCGTGTATCGTAATTGCTTGTTATCTTTATTTTGGCACCCAAGATTTTTAGAAGCCATTGCATAATCCCCGTATTAAGAGTTATGCGTGGCGGGGGATTTGAAACGTGTTTTCCCCTATTTTCAGGGGCCTCGCCGTCGCGTCGCTATCCTCAGGGATTCCGTTCCGAAAAACCTCCATAAATATTTCTTACAGTGTTTGTATCTTCCGCGGAGTATCGTTAGCACAATTCCCTTTTTTCCTCGTTACGGTTCTGGCATCTGCTTCCAGAAACTATAAATAAGTACTAATACTTGTTATGCACAAGTGTACTGCTATTTTCTAGAGTTGACGTATTAGTTTACCTACTCTGTAAAAATGTAAAGTTTTCCGCTATCTATAGAGATTTTTAGGATTTAATGTTTTAAATTTTCGTGATTTTCACTCATTGCTGAAATACCACAAACAGGACTTATTACACAAAACACACGAGTAATAACACACACACACACACACACGCACGCACGCACGCACGCACGCACGCACGCACACGCACCCACACACACACACACACACACACACGCACGCACGCACGCACGCACGCACGCACGCACGCACGCACGCACGCACGCACACGCACACACACACACACACACACACACACACACGAGTATTTGACGTTTCGACCACATTACAGTGGCCGTGGTCACGAGTAGACGCCACTCGTACCACATCGTCGTAGTGTCTACTCGTGCGTGACCACGGCCACTGTAATGTGGTCGAAACATCGAGGTAAACATTACTCATCTGTTTTGCGTGATAAGTCCTGTTTTATGATTTGAATTCGGGTTTTGTTCCGCGTACCTTGATTCTCTCTTTCTTAAGTCTCTTGAAGTCCTGTTCGTGGTATTTTAGCCATCTATAGGATTTATCTATTAATTAATCTGTAGCCACAAAAATCAGAAACTGCTGTTACGCCTTCTAGTTACGTGATAAAAATGAAAGCAGGAACAAACCCAATATACTGAAATGGAGCTGTAGGTAGGCATGTTGTGAAAAACATTTTAAAGCAGAGCCAAAGTAGATAGGTATCTAAGTAAACTTTATAAACATTTACTAACCTTAGATTTGTGTAAACTGTATTCGAGCGGCAATTGGTTGAAAAGTAAACAATCCCGGATAACAGCCGCGGGTCGATTACCCGCAGTCCTGATTGTCTCAATTCAAATCCATTTAATCACCGTTTTGGGTAAGCCCCATGCGTAATTAATAATTACTTACGCTTTACGCGGTACTTTAGTCATAGCTTTGGTTTCTTCTTTTTTTTGCCTAGCAGAAAGTTACTTTTTCAGCCTTTATTATTTTGTAAGTGTGACCAGAGGCCGTATTGCCTAACGTTTGCGGCGCGCGCAATCGCAATCAAATAACAGTTTTTGTATGCGAAATCTGTCTGTCTGTGAGGTTGTATTGTCTAACGCGCTGACGTTTGCGATCGCATTGACCATCTCTTTCTATCATCGTCTAATACTATAAGACAGAAAGAAGAGGTGAAAAAGATTGCGATCCCAAATTCGTTAGACAAGGCCTCAGACCTCTACAAGTCTATAGTAAGTAGAAGATTTTTACCTTACGTGCCAAGTTGTGTAAACAGTGTTGCCAGTTAAGTAGTAATAGAAAGTTTTTTGAAGGAGTGATAACTGGCAGTATTATCAGCCCACGACGTTTTTGTACCAAGCACGCTCGCCGCTTGTAGGCACGTCTACGTGATTATGATGGGCTACGACACGGCTACGGGACTACGGCGTAGAACGTATTGAAACTAAAGGCTGTTATTCACTATATGTTAGGTTCTTGTTATTCTATGTGACAGATAATCTGTGATACCATTTCTGCTTAATTGGGCTAAAAGCAGGTAGGTACACCAAATACACGGTGATATTTTAAACGTAAATCAAAATGAGTGTTTCAAGCTCTGTTAATGCTGGACAATATATACTACATTTATTTTAACATTTGAAACTTAACGCGTAGACTTAACGGTACAATTTGGACACGTTTTTAAATGAAACAAGGAAACTATTTAAAATTGTGTTAATTTCTATGATAAAAACATAATAAATACAGCTAATAAATGTACATGTACGTATTTTTAGACTGTTTGTCTTCGTAATATCGAGAAACGTGTGTTACAATTTGACCGTTAATTCAAACCTTAAATTAAACGGAGTATAAGTCCAATAAAATGTAGGATGTCCATATTTTGAGTCGCTGGATATCCCAGAGCAGGGTTTTACTTCACCTAGCCGTTGATCTTCTCTGTACGGTCATTAATTTCGGACCCACTTAAAATCGAATATAATTTTTAACCGACTTCAAAAAAGGTGGAGGTTCTATGGTCCAATGTTTGTATTTTTTTTTATGTATGTTCGCCGATTACTCAGTCAAATGTAGATCGATTTTCAAAATTCTTTTTTTATTCGTAAGGGTACTCTTCTGAGGTGGTCCCATTGTCACCAAATCAAGATCTGATGATGGGATCCTAGGGAAATTGAGGGCAAACCTCAAATTTTATAGGCACACCTATGGCGATTTTGGAATTTTTAGCATTAAGATAAGCATTTACATTCAGAAAGTATCATTTGGTAACCTGGACATGATGAAGAAGACCGTAGATGACCAATGGATAGCGTCAAAGCTAAGTAATGCTAGCTCGTCTTTAAACGATCATTATTAATATACCTAGATAAGCGACTATGAAGGAGCTTTAAGGTAATGATTCTTTCGAACTGATCTGATGCTGAAGCCGGAAGGTAGGCAACGGAACTCTGTTATAAAACAACGTAACTAAGCCGTGTTTGGGTTTCATGGAATCGTTGTGAGATGTACTTTGGCTACAAATCACTAAAAAGTGAGAAATAAAGAATTTTTTTAACAAAAAAGTAAAACCGACTCCAAAAAAATAACAAAAAATGAAATCGACTACAAAACCCTTGAAAATATTTTTGTAGCACTAGGTACCTTCTAGCTCGAAGTCGGTGTCTCAGCACGACCCAGCAGGATGGATTGAAACGCATAGTATTTAGGTGAGGTAGACGACTATTGTTCGATTCCTGCTGGCTCGTGCTGAGGCACCGACTTCGAGCTAGTAGGTACCTAGTGCTAGAAAAAAAAATTCAAGGGTTTTGTAGTCGGTTCCGTTTTTAGTTTTTTTTTTTTATTTGGAGTCGGTTTCATCTTTGACAATTCAAACGATTTTTTTACGAAAAGGGTCTCAAATTAACGCTCGTGACCGTACAGAAAGGTAATGAATGTGGCAAGCATCACGGGAACTATGCCCCAGGCTGGTCCTCCTCTTATTTTGGTGTAAATAGTATATTTTCTCACTTCCCATTTTTACTTAAGTTTGTACTTACCGTAAGCCTAAATAATATTTTTAAATAGTGATAAAATAACTATGTTGGCAGTTTACGGGGATGGACAATTTATCTAGCAATCTCTGGGAAAATGCACTTTCGATTTTGTAAACACCGCACAAAGTTCAGTCACTTTTTCAAATACGGAAAATAGTCATAAGTATAAGTATTGTTCTGGAAATAAATGTAATTGACTAAGTAAAAGTAACATCTCTTAGGTATTTATTTTGCACATGTAAAGAGTATTGTTAAGGTCGTGGTGTTCAATTTGCCTACTCTCATTTCTCTAGACGCACAAAGTTTAAGTCAATCAAAATGACTAGTTGTAAAATAATTGTGGCAAGGGACGGAGAGAAAACCTACGAAGGTGTTACAAACGAAAGCACTTACGTTTGCTCGCACAACGTCATTACGGTTTATCGCTACTTTGGAAGGCCCGAAATAAATAACCGCTATCAAAAACCGATTATAGAAATGTTCACCAGCTCATAAAACGACAAACATTGCGAAATATCTGGTGTCAAAAGAAAATAAACGGGGAATCATTTTAAACGAACCGAAGAAAACGTAAGAATACGGGCGCGGACACAAAATATTCCTCGAAATTAATGTTGCCGGGCCAACGCCCGGCATTCCATGAAAATAAAATATTTGCGTTGTCAAATAAAACATGATCACATTAAGTACAAGTTAAGTTTATTCATTAGTCGTCCTTCCGCTATCAAGCTATACCTTACCTGGCTGGCTACGACACGGGGGCGCGAAGAGAGTTTTCTTTATTACAAGCTTTTATTTTGTCCCGTTGTCTGTCTGTCTGTCTTTAGTCAAATCTTGCAAGTTAAACTGGACCAACTTCCAGCAACTGGATTGACTTGAAATTTGGCATAGTTATGTAAATCACGTGACAATATAATAATCTAGTAGTGACGTCCTGATAGTCCAGCCAGGATCGTCTCCGCAGAATAGGACTCTTCAACGGTTAATAGCATCGACTTCAAATTTGGTATGCAAATGTAGTTTGGGTGACAATGCAAGTACAGTCAACAAAAAGTACAGGTTTATTCATAGCATGTGTTGTCAAAAATAAGAAAAGTCTGAAAAATCTTTATCCTTTCTATCCGTAACCAGTCTAGAATGACCATACTGCGTACATTTTGCTTAGGAGCAGGGCTCTGCTAACACTGGATTAATCAAAAAAAAACGAAAATAGGTACTTATTCACTATCATGGTTAATAATAATGTCCGGCCCCTTCTGGTAAGAATGACAATACTTGTCTTAGGAAGTTCGCTCCTCCCTTCTGGAGTTGATTTATAATTAAGCAGATACATTAATTATACAATATTATATTGGGGTACTATTTATACACAATTATACAATATTATATAGGGATACTATTTGAACAAATTTGTAATATAATGTTACCATTTATTATTTATGTTTATTACACCTACACGTACCTTACAAGCCAGAGCTCGCATCTATATATACCTATATAGTGCCATCCGCAAAGACGCGTGATTTTGTCAAAATTAGACATTAATGACATTGTAATTAAAACCACGGCACGCGTCATCGTGAATGACTCTATATTGTATTCCAATCCAATTTATGACAAGCGTAAATAATAAGGTAAACAAATACGCCTTTAACCCAAACATAGACATTTAGTGATGTGAAAACCTAGAACCTATTGGAAAATAATTATTCTGTTCAGTAAATCGATTACTAATTAATTGAATAGATCAACGTATTTTTATCTATTTTATTATTTACAATACTAGATTTAATTCCAAAGACTGTTTATTCAATTATAAAAGCAGTAACTATTTTTTAAATTATAAGGAAAGTAAATAAAAATCGCTTCTTCATCCGCGCATTAATCTTTTTTTGAAATGGCAAATTTTCCACCATCTCTACGCTAGTCTATGCTACTACAGATTATACACATGTTCATATCAAGAAATAACGTCAGATTTTGACGAAGATTTTTCAAATTAAATATAAATATTGAAATCAAGTGATTTTTGTAAAAAAAAGTGATTAGACGTCTACTTAAAAGACACGAATTATACATAAATGTGTTATTGGTTCGATCCAGTGGGTGTTTATACAAGAATTTTGATGAAATCGGTTTGTTTACACTTTTAATAAATTAGATAGGCATAACGTATACCTGGTTACCTAATGATTCGCCGACTATTTTTAGGCAGATTATTGATTGGCAGACAACGTTTCGCCGAGTAACGGTACGCTGATGAATTTGTACGCAGATGTATTGTTTCGCAGACTAACGTTTCGTAACTCAACCTCTAGCAGACTATTTACTTGGCATATGAGTCAGTAAGCGGAACAACTATTCACAGAAATTCGTTTAGCCTATTAATCACTACACATTTTGTAAATTTGCTCGAACAACCTTTCGCTTTTGTAACGGTTGAACTATTTATTATTCAGTGCGCATATCAACTTTTCGCATCTTTTCGTTTCGGTTGGGGAATGGCATTCAATGCCGCGAATATGTGTGGATTACACTATGGGCCTTATTGGCATTTTTACACGCCGTGCTGACCGCGCATTCTATATGATTTTCTTATGTACCCTCATAAGTTTTAAAAGTAGGTATAACGCAAGTAATAAACGTATTTTTGACCATCATTTGTATTTATTTTATATTGGAGTCTATACAACAAACCAAGTCGCGATGCTAGCAGTTCGGTTCTGACACTTCGCCGGCCGCTGCCGCGGCACGCTCGCTTCGCTCGCTCGGCTCGTGCGTTGTTGGTCGCAATTCTACCTAACACTCCTCCTCGCTAACGCTCGTCGTCGCACCTAACTACATTTTGATAACAGCTAGTATATTTATATAGTCAACTCAGTAAAATCCTATCTGTCGTTTGACCGATTTTATCTACGCAGATTACAAAACAAAAATAGACTGAACATTAAATCTACTTAAGAATATGAATGCCATGTGATAACTCTGCTTATCGTATCTCGACGAAGAGTTGTTCGGTTTACTGAAACAATTACGAAACAAACAATCTACTAAACGTAAATCTGCTTATCGCTATTCTTCCTACCGACTACTCGGCGAAACGAATAATAGGCGTAACGAAATTATACCAAACGTTGCTCGGCCAAAAGAAAAATCTGCCATTAGTTGTCTGCGAAACGAAAATCTGCGTAATGAAACTCGGCGAAACGACAGGTCACCGTATACCTATATGTTTTTTCCGAGTTTATGTCCATCACATTAATTGTAATCGCAAAACATACACACACCTGCGAAAAAATTCATTGCTGTGAGACCTCTACGACCCAAGTTCTCATTCTGAGAGGCCAGTGGCCAGTAGTGGGACCTGTAAAGGCCGCGATAAGTTACCTACCTCGTTTGCAGCATCAGGTATTTTATGAAGGTATACATTTTATTGTATATTTTCCGAAGGTATCGAAATTTGAGCTTAATTGACAGTTTACGCCGTTCCCGTTTATGTGTTCAGCAAAAACATCTGGCTCGTTGATTGCCTACGTTTTTATGCGCACTTAGAACCCCGAACACTGCTCCCGGGAAGGCAGTAATAATGCAATCACAAAGCACATTCATTGCCTCGCAATAATTTATATTTAAATCCAAAAGGTGCCTTTACGATGGAAGAAAAGTAAATATGGCAGAATGGTAGTTACTTAACGGTAGTACCTTAGGTACCTACCTATATTATTAAGTCCTGTATGGTAATAACGTAGGCGGTAATAATGCAATCACAAAGCCCGTTCGTTTATATAACTAAATCTAAATGATGCGTCTACTATAGAAGAAAAGTAAATATGGTGGAAACAATCAGTTCCCACACTTAACTTGTGTTTTGTATTATTAACTAATACTAGGTGTCGGCGGCGGTGATTGCTTCCCATCAGGTGACCCACATGCTCCCCCTATTATATAACAAAATCTAATGTAACTAAATTAATGTCATGCAAACTGCTCATATCGTATTGTCAATTTACTTAATATCCAAATCTTTTCACAAAGGCTTTTTATTGCAAATACCGATTTCCTCCGGGACAGGCTATGCAGAAACCAGGTTAACTTTATAGAAATGCCACATGTTGCAGATTGAGTACCGACAAACTCACAGATCTCAAACAAAATCTCGACAAAAGCTCTGGTAAAAATTTAAAGATAAACGTCTTAATGTTTTTAATATTGTCATTCACATTTATATAGGTGTTCACGTCGTCGCATGATTGTAAAGTCTACCAGATCATGAAATTCCTAGGCATGTCATGAAACGCCGCCATTTCATGATATGCCTGCCTAGGAATTTCATGATCTGGCAGATTTTACGATCGGGCAACTTTAGCTAAATAACGCCACTATAAATGGATCAAAAATCGCCAGAAAGACACCGGGACACATGAAACTAAACAAAGCTAGTTTGATTTAAGGTAAAAAAGGAAATTTTATCATTACAATCATTAGAGCGTTCATAAAAGATAATTCGCCATACTGCCTGGAGCTCGCGTGCACCTAGATTGTGATCTCCATAGACAGAACCTTACCTGACTCCATTAGCTGATTACATTTCAGTCTATACACTCATCTGGAGATATAAGTACCGACCTATGTATAGTACTTGTGTGCATCGATGTTCTTTGATAGTTCCTAGTTGTTAATGTAGAAATGTACCCAGCACAACAAATCAAAGCGCTCTAGATTCACCAGTATTCTAAAAATACTGTTATTATACGTGTGTGTGTATATATTATGTGTGTTTTTTACTCGACAGCAAGGAGTGGTATTGTTTTTCGCGCGTATCTTGTATGTAATATAATATTCTTTATTACCGTATATCTCTCCAACCGCTGGACGGATTTAGACAATTTAGGTATCATTAGAATCGTCCCGACAACCCAAGTGTCCTTAGATAGGTGACGTTAAAAAAATGGCGGCTGTGAGATGCAAATATTGGGGGTCAACATTTTTTTTTCCAATACGACTAATACGGGTATCAAAATCAAGAGCGATGAGCTCTCGAAAAGAATAGAAAGATCTGAATAAATTATTTCATGACTGTTATCATGTTATATAGTTAATAATATACGTTATAATGTTACAAAAAAATATTAAAAATTGAAAAGAAGACTATTCGTGCTAGAAAGCTGTAATTTAGCAAGTATTCCAACAAACTGGTAAAATAAAATATATTAAAAAAAACATTCTTTTAGGGTTCCTCCCACAGACGTACAGTGGGGGTGATATTTTTTTCTCGTCCAAGATTATAGTGTGGGGTATTGTTGGATAGGTCTTTTAAAATCATTACGAAGCTGTGAATACAATTTTTCGATACAATGATTCGTTTTCAAAATATTGAATTTTGAAGAACAAATCTTTTTTGAAATCTAGCATCCCTCCCCCTCTAAAAGCTTAACTTGTATAGGTCTACTTGTATAGGGTACTCTTAAACTTGTATAGGGTACTCTTAAATTGTACTCGTATAGGTATGAAAAACAGAACAATGTGTGTGTGTTACGAAACAATTAGGTAAATAAATAAATCAAAAATGGTCATGAAGCAGTGGTCATCTCTTACCATTAAAAGACCCACTTGCTCGTTTTTGCCATCCAGTAGAATAAAAAAAAGTGGTGATTCAGTTGAAAAATCAGACAGACCAAGCAATTACAGCCCAACAAATTACCTAAAGACCACTTCAACTAACGCTTCCGAGATAATACCGGACACGAATGACAAAAGACAACCACTTCCCGACGAACTTAGGTTACTAATACTCGTAATAGAAAAAACGCTGCGGCTAGAGCCTACTACAAATACCAGACAGAAGAAAACAAGACAAGATTCTAACCTTACAAAACGAAACAAAGAAGCGCGTGTGTGAGTCAAGGAACGAGTCCTGGATTAAACTCCCTACCCTACCCTAGCCTACTGGGACTTGGGAAGATTCCTAAAATCCGTTATTTTTTCCACCATGCTGTTTAGAAAACAGCGGAAGTGATCGGCAACCACAAACCCGGTAAGCCTGATGCCAACCTCTCCAGTTATAGGCTTATCAGCTTCCTAAGCTTTCTGGAGTAGCTTTATGAACGTGTATTACTCGCTTCATTATGGCTCCAAGAGAGCCAAAGAATGAGCACTAGCCGACGGGACCAGACGTCCCAGGCCCTAAACCACAAATAAACTAGAAACGGTTGTACAGACTGTCACCGAGCACGCCCTCCACCGAAATAGCGACGCTGTTAAATACAGTGGAAACACTAATAGTTGGCGATATTCGAGCGTTTTTAATCGTCGCATTTTTCTGGACGCTTTTCTATAAGAAAATGGCCAAATATTCTCATACAGTTTTTTAGTTATCTGGTTTAAATACGGAACACTAACAAATAATCGAAAATGACATTAAAATCTACAGCCAATTCGTAAAAAATGAGATCAGAAAAATGAGACATTTGCATTTGTCTCCGCCTGCATTTCATAACATTGCATTAAATTTTGAAAGACTACATGGACATGTGCGTTAAGTTAACCGTTTGTGATTGGTCTTGTATCGATTTCTTTCATTCAATTCTGTTAGCTTTTGATTATTTAAATTTTTTCGTCTTGTTTCGATCTTTTCAGTTCATTTTACCTTAACAACTGTTAGATATATTTTGCAGGCGGGTTTTTTATTTAATTTATTGTTATTATTACTTTTCCACGCTAAAATGTTTGTACAACAATATTTACTTGTTTCTCCGTTATAAGCTACGTCTTTGCGACACATATATGTGTCAAGCAAGGTAATAACATTGTAGTTCGATGATATAGACCTCCGCAAAATA
>NC_133473.1:10668765-10818490 GCF_025370935.1 Choristoneura fumiferana
GATGATCTTGTCTTGCATTCCTTCGTTATCGGTTTGCTCTTCATTTCACGAAGCAATAGGACGAGTTGATCTGATCGTTTTACCTAAATTCTGAACAGTTCAATCAGTGACATTGCGCCGCCACTAAGAGTTTTAGTGTAGTTGTTCGTTACAGATTTTTTAAGAGACAAGAAAGTTAAACAAGCTAGCAGTAAAAGATCGCCGTTGGCTATCAGAGACATTGCAAATACATTTATAACAATAGAATAAAAGAAAACTGGCCGAGTGCGTGTCGGGCCACGCGCAGTGTAGAGTTCTAATTTACCTTATAAATTTCAAATAAATTTAAATTACCTTCTAATTTGTGACAAATGTTTAATAGTATGGTTTTGATCTACTATTACTCGTTTACATGTAAAATCTACTAAGCTGTGATGGTTTTTCTTTTAAATATATGTTATACCTTGGTTATACTACCATACCATCATGATTTGTTCAGATTTTCCAAGCTTACGGTTTAGCTTGTGGAGGTTAAAAGCAAGTGTCGCCTTCTTGCATGCACCTAATGTGTATTTATGAAATTTGACACAAATAGTTTATAGATAACCTAAACAAATATGGGATGCTTACTTTTTATATCGGAAAAATTGCATTATTTCCGCTAGATACTAAGAATTATATAACTAGTGAGTTGTAGGTAACAGCTGCTCTGCTATTTAGTAAAAGATATTGGAGTGATCTGAGCACAATTTTAGTAGGAGTCGACTACGCCGCGAGCGCCTGAGATATCATAGACAAAAGGTACAACACATCGTACATTATTTTGGGGAAATCCTTGTATCAAATCTTGGAATCGCTTCGCATTGTTGTCTTTTGTGTTCGGTTCGCATTCGTTTTCCATCGCACACCATTATTCACATTAAGTGGACAGATCTCGGGTCAGATCCAGGCACAAGAAAAGCACAAAAAGTGCCCGCTTTATCCAAGCATGATAAATCTACTTCAAATCCGAGAATAGCGTCTTTATGAAGGAAATTGAAATAAACCGACCGTGCGGATAACGGCTAAGTAAGAAGATCGGGATCCTTTTAGAATAAGTATATTGGTGAATCATTTTCATTCATCACTCTATTGTGCCGCTTTGGTAGCGTGGAAACTTCATAATATGTTGGGCAGAGTTCTAGACCTTATCTTCGATATTTATTTGTTTGTGATATTAATAAAAATTGGTGTGTACGTAGCAGAATTTCAATATTCGTTTAAATTTTATGGGTTTTCTAAAGAATAGGCATTTATAATTAATTATCATTGGTATTATCAGTGGTAGATTTTTTTTGACATTCATAAGTGCTTGTTATAGCCTAAATTGAATAAAGATATTTTGACTTTGACTTTGACTTTTACATTAACTTTGACATTATCAATCATTTGAAATGGTAACATTTGTTTAAAATAAAAGTAATTTTTGTAAAGTTGTGTATGCGCCTAACAGTTGTGTATGCAACAATACAGTTGTTTATTTATAAATATAAAAGCTCCCTAAAAAAAATATTCCAACTTTTGAAATCACATCACTTTATTTCCGAAATATACAATAATTAAAATGTGTCCATCAAAATTGTGGAAAACCTATAAGTCGCTTTTTTTTAAAGTCAATTTGAAAACACTATTCTTTATCGTTCCCTTTTTCCATTACAGCGGATTGTCCAGAAGATACGTCCCTATTTTTAGTGGTGGGGCAGAAATCGACCGTGAAATGGTTACCAACGCGGGCTTGTCTCGCGAACAAACGAAATGGCGCCCCGAGAGGCAAACAGCGTTTGGCGGAAAATTGGCTGACACGTCGTACGTTTACAGCGCAAACTAAACGCATTGTCTTGTTTTCTGTTTATTTCAGAGGATTTGTACAAAAGAAAAAAGAAAAGAAAAAGAGTCCTTCTTTTTTTTCTACTGAATACGCCACAACACAAACGTTCAACCTATAAGAATTTGATAAATATATCAAAAAAAAGTGAAATATACTTTTAAGCTACGATCAAAGGCTAGCATACCTCTGAAGTTGTCTCTCCTTCCTCTTTGCTCTGAAGCTTGAAATAAGATTTTCAGAACTATGTAGAGTGAAAAAAAAACCTTAACATGACAGTAGTAGACATCTTGTTTGTCAAGTTGATCATGAGTTCAACGTATCTCTGTTTAAATTTATATTTGTGATATTTATGCACTTCAAATAGAAAAATATTTTCAGGCGCCTTTTTAAACTACATATTTCTAAAATGGTATCAGAAAAAGATATCAAATTTTACGTTACTGCTAATTTCAGTAATGAAAAAGCAGATGAGAATGTAACGCGAAATGCTCTCGCATCTATAGCTCAAGAATTAGTAAGGTAGGTAACCGAATATTAAGTACTAACAGTCGCTGAAACTTCTAACGCTGAAATTTACATGGTGCATAACTTGGATTAAAAATAAAAGCTTGTATTAAAACGTAATTTAGATTTACTTACGTAAATTTTCGCGTTATGTTAGCTGATTGCGATGTCTTAAAAGCTTGATTCTTTTTCACTGCTCCTAATGGTAGCAGATCTCAAATATTTGAAAATAATGTAAAAAAAATGTAAAATATACTTATTTCATCTTGATACTTTCACGCGTTCCTAAGTAAAAAGGACTTGATATATACGGACGGACGTGCGGACAACAAAATGATCCTATAAGGGTTATTTTTTTTCATGACTGAGATGTGGAACCCTAAAAACGAAACTTCCATACCTAGAGTTCCCGCTTCGCTAACTTTTTAAAACTTCGAATAATTGAAAAACATAAAATAATTTTGTACAGTCAAGCCAACCGCCCGGTTTATCCTAGTGCTTGCGTACTTAAAGTTTTATTTATATTTAATTCAAACCATAAACATTTAAAAATAACCCTTCTTCTTCCCGATTGCGAAGAAGGAGGGTTATTTTTAAATGTTTATGGTTAGAATTAAATTTTTAGGAGAGATAAAATCAGTTTAATCGGCTTATTTCTTGGGAATGTATGTTTTATTAAGAAAAGCAATTCTTGCGACATTTATTTGTTCGGGTCAAATATCGCAAGTAGAATTTCGTTCACTTATAGGTAGTGATGAAATTTATTTAAAATTTGGTACAGATATGAAGTTTACCCAACTTCAATGCAAGCATAGTCAGTAAAATTACTTGTATCATTAAAAGAGATTATTTTTTAATATTTAGTATATCCTGTTGAGAAAAGTCCTGTACATAAACTTCCTTGACGGAAACATGAATATTAGCCTGGCTCGTATCTTGACAAGCTTCGCGGTATTCGGTTTGCAAACTACCTCGTCAGGCAATTCCCTACTTTCCGAGCCTCGACAGTAATGTATTATTTTTACAATTAGATTTCACTATGGTACGGAGGAATTACCTCAGGATGAAAATGACGACTTTCAATTATTTGAAAAAAATTATATTGAGACAGCGATGAAATCTAAAAATAGACAATTGAAAAAGCTCAAAGGGAATCTCAAAACAGCGTGCAGTAAGTAAAGTTTTAATACACTTTCATTTATTTCACTTCACTAAGTTAAATTATCATTTGCTCGTTGCAGCAGTTGCGAGGATCATAATGTCAGCAAAAGATAGAGAAATGGACTATCTTATTCAGCATCTCAACCTCATTCGAAATGAATCTACAATCTTGCAAAAAAATCACACTCAAAATCTGAATATAATTGAAAAACTACGAACGGATAATTTTAATATTTACAACGAGGTAGAACGTGTTCGTAACTATATACACTTGGGTTATCAAGAGCTACAGAAAATGCGTAACGAGAAACCTAGAGAATTACTCTTAATTATGGAGTTAAAAGAAATACTGGTTGCTTGCGGACAGTACTATGCTGATTACTGTAACGAGCACGAACATTGCGTCCAACTAGAGCAGCGCAATAGATTTTTAAAAAATAAAGTAAGCATATTGGAAAACAATTTAGCAGCCACGACAGAAGAACTCCGGAATTTACGAAACCAAAACGTAAGGCTTACTCGCAGTCTGGACTCCAAGCATGTGGCAGTTGAACCATTAACAAATCCACTAATAAATAAAGATAAAGAGGTTGTTACTAATTTTATAAAAACATAGGTACAGTCAAGTGCAAAGATATCGACACGGTCAAAGTTACAAAGATATGTATACACGACCTTGAGTTTAAGTGCATAAAGTCGTGTCCAGATAATATTTATTTAACTTTGGCCTTGACGATATCTTTGCACTTGACTGTACCTACACTAGGTACAGCATGTTAACAAAACCCTTGTACGATAATTCACTCGGGTGTAATTTTATTATGTAGGTTTTATTATGTAGGTTGCCTGCCCGTTTTCAGTACCTGCATGAACCGCCCTTTTTTAACCGTAAAGCACAAAAAGTAAAGAGTTTTACCTACTTAATATTTTAAGGCCCTGGCGATGTTTTGTTATAGAAGTAGAAGTGCTTTTTGATTATTTTAATAGCTTGTATGTCGACTCCTAGCGCCATCTAGTGAGCACATATAGAAACTTCAACCGAGTCCTACATGGCGCTACCTATCGAAGTTTCTCAACTCGGGCGCATATTATATACAACTTCCGACACTCTTCGGACTTCGGTCCCCTGGCATAACACCTGCCTGGAGAGAGGTCTCTCTACTGGAGCCTCCCCCCACACAACCTATTTAAGCGCCATTCAATACACAAGGTTTTGTAACACTGCACGTAACTATTTTGATTTATGTGCTTTAACTTTGACGACAACTAACAAAAACTCTTTCCAGGCACTAGTCAACAAGTCCAGGCTGAAATTGTCGTCACATTTTTCAGCAGTACAAAACCTACTTCATGATCAAGACAGCATGCTGAAAGACTTAAAGAAACTCTCTAAAGAGCTCGGTGCGCCGGAATTACAGTGAAACTTTGTGCCAATGTTATCTGAACAAGCAGGTATGTCGAGAAATAAATATTACTAAATTATGATATGTAGGTATTGAATATTCAAAGTTTAGGAAAACCTGCTACCTATTAGTGATGAATAAATTTGAGTTCTATTCAGTTATTACGATCATGAGCTTACATCTATCGTTCCAATCATATTGTTAAATAAACAGTACTTATAGCGAATATTGTGGGTCTATATTAATTCGCATAAATTAATTGTCGTAATTGAAATTGACATAACGTTATTTCGCATAATAAATGCGCATAATGTGGATAGGCATAACGGTAGTTGGCATAAATTTAATTAGCATAACATTCCTTTGCATAAGTAAAAAAGAGTACAAAAATAAAATTATTATTTTAATGAAATTATTTTTTTATTTGTCAAACAATATACATAGTGAAAACACACACACATACATTAAGTGAAAAATGATTACTTAAAGTAAAATGATTATTGTTTTATTTACTCATATCAATAAGATCGGAGAAGTGAACTACTATGTGAAAATATCTATTATTGGACTATTATAAAAAAAAAGTACTTAACTAACATCGAAGGCTAAGGCCTTCTGAATCTAACCTAACCAAGTCCGTCACTCGCTTGATAAAATTATGCGTATTCATTTTATAACAGTTTAAGTCATAGTTAATATTGTTATGCATATTTCAATTATGCGGATTCATTATTACTGCTTGCCCATAAAGAGTAGAAATTAAAAAGTAGCAACACTGTAGTGGCATCCCTTTCAAACCAGGGAGCAAAAAAAGGGAGGACACTACAGTGTTCATCATCATCATCACAGCCTATATATATACGTCCCACTGCTGGGCACAGGCCTCCTCTCAGAACAAGAGGGCTTGGGCCAAAGTTCCACGCGGGCTCAGTGCGGATTGGGAACTTCACACGCACCATTGAATTGCTTCGCAGGTTGTGCAGGTTTCCTCACGATGTTTTCCTTCACCGCAAAGCTCGTGTTAAATTTCAAATGTTATTCCGCACATGAATTTCGAAAAACTCAGAGGTGCGAGCCGGGGTTCGAACCCACGACCCTCTGCTTGAGAGGCGATAGGTCGAACCACTAGGCCACCACGGCTTTTAAATTATAGATGTTGTTTTATTTTAGAGTTCAAGCAGAGTTTTCTAGTACAAGCAGTGTAAAAAAAACCTTATTCTGGCAACCCTATAAATCAAGCCGTCAATCACCCGTCATTTTGCATTGCAGCAAGCAATATATATCAAATTTTAATTTGCGACAAATCGCCACTACTTGTACCTCACAATCGTTAATTTTCTGAGTAACATAATCATTAGGATTTAGGATAAATTTTGCTGACGTATTGATTTGAGATACGAGATTTTTCATCAAGTATTCGCGCTAATGTCCATAACCTATAGCTTTACATTTGTCGGAATTTAATTTAGATTTTACGTTGGCTGCTTGCTGGATGGATTTTTAAGTTTATTATTTTTCACTTCTCATGCTCGTATTTATGCTGGATATAGGCGACATAAAATGACTTTTTATGCTCTAGTGCATAAAGTAAAATCCTCGTCTAAGACCAAGGACACACAACAAACAGCAAACAGCCACAAACAAAAAAAGTTTCTATATATTTTTTTAATAATTTTCAATCTGTATAAAAACTAAAAACAATTAAATAAATCAAAATTAATCAATAAAACTAAATACTTATAATTATTCAGCAATGCATGAAAAATAAAAGGTAAGTGGTAAGTGAACAATGTTTTTACTGTTGTTATTTCATCTCCTCGCAATCGAAGTGAAGAGCAGAGTGTAAAACTCGAGCATTAAACTCATTTTCCCCTCGACGTGTCTATCCACTTTATGAACGGCTCAAGTAAAATAGCTCATTTTATGTTCTGGTTGTACAATCTACTATTTCTCAAACATGACATGAAATATTGACGTTGTGTTACAAATAATAGGCCGAGAAGTATCGCGCTTCATTTTCTTTTCATACAACTTTGCAGGTGGCTGGCCGGCAATGCGACCGTCTTTTGTTTCAACGCGCTCCGCAGCCGCCGCGCGCACCCGCAGGCCTACTACGAAACTCGCAAATCGAAGTTCGTATCGCATCGTCCCTTTCACTCGCGTATTAAATGACATAAGCGGCAGCGGGACGGCAACATACGAAGTTCGAGTTTTGCACTTCGTGGTATAGGGCCTGCAGGGCTACTACGAAACTCGAAACTCGAAGTTCGTGTCGTGCGGTCCCTCTTGCTCTCGTATTAAATAGTATAAGGTGTCGGAGGGACCGCACGACACGAACTTCGAGTTACGAGTTTCGTAGTAGCCCTGCTGCAGGGCTCGTATTAAATAGTATAAGTGTCAGATAAATAGAATAAGTGTTAGTAGCCCAGCTGCTGTCATTCGATTGTAATCACTAGTCAGCAGGGAAGGCTACCAAGAAACTCGAAAATCGAAATTCATCTTGTACCGTCCCTCTCATTCTCGTATTAAATAATATAAGCGTCTGCGGGACGGTACGATACGAACTTCGATTTTTGAGTTTCGTAGTAGCCCAGCTGACAGGAGCTTCTATGGGCGTGTACAGGAAAAACAGGGTCGGTATTTCCATCCCGGTATTATCCGGGCCAGGAAAGAGTGTCACCCGTTTTGACAGCCCAATTGACAATGACATTGAGTGACACTGACAGATGGTACAACGAACGAGCGAGACGAGACGAAGACGAACCGACCGACCGAACGAACATTCAACATTGCTTCGTTCGGCTTAGCTTGTTCTGCTTATTTTTGTTTGATTAACCGGTACCAAGTACCACCGTATGCAACCGGCACGCACAGTGCAGTTCTGTTTGCTATCCACGTGGTTTGAAATATATCAGTTGACGGCTAAAAATACATAAAGTACATGTTTCTGAACGACTTTGTGAGGAAGTTGGGAAAGTTTAGTTGCACAGTAAGTCGCATATTTAGTACTCAAGTGAAAATGTCCTTAGAGCAAGCGAAACAAGTGGCTGCGTACAGAGCAGTTGATGAATACGTAATGAATAATTCGGTTTTCGGTGTCGGCAGCGGTTCAACAGTCGTATATGCTGTGCAGCGACTAGCAGAGCGGGTCGAGACTGAAAATTTGAAAGTTACTTGCGTACCTACATCATTCCAGGCCAAGCAACTTATTCTGAAGCACAATCTAACTCTCGGAGAACTGGACACCAACCCCCGCATTGACGTCACAATTGATGGAGCAGATGAAGTAGATGCCAACATGACTTTGATAAAAGGAGGTGGTGGCTGTTTATTACAAGAAAAAATCGTGGCTTCCTGTTCAAATAAAATGATTGTGATAGCTGATTATACCAAGGATTCCTCTAAGCTCGGAGACAGATACAAAAAGGGCATCCCAATAGAGGTTGTTCCTATGGCATATGTTCCTATTAAAAACAAAGTTATTGCTTTGTTTGGAGGGGATGTTAAGTTGCGCAGTGCTATCGCCAAAGCAGGACCTGTGGTCACTGATAACGGCAACTTCATATTGGACTGGCTGTTCACTAACCAAGACTTGGACTGGGATGATGTGAATAAAACAATCAAAATGATTCCTGGAGTTGTTGAAACTGGCTTATTTGTTAAGATGTGCCAAAAAGCATACTTTGGTCAACCCGAAGGGAATGTGATTGAGAGATCTGCTTAGTTTTAAGTGTTTGTAGTAGATATAAGTATGTTGATGAATTTGAAGTAATTCTAAGGAAGATTTATCAGGTGTTATAATATCCATAAGGTGCAAAACAATAAAGATATGAATTTTATAACAGGTTTAAACAACTTTTTCAATGCAGTGGATGAGTAATTTTTAAATGTATTCAAATAGTTAGATTTGCATTATGAGGGTTCTGTACCATCATAACAAAAAAATCATGTTTCAAAGGGACCCTTTGAACTTCTTAACATTTTATTTATTGTTATAGTTGTTGGGTCCATTGTAGTAGTAAGCTTAGCAACAAAGTATTGCTAAGGAACCTTCAATATAGCCAGATCCACTATTATTGTTACAATTATACTTATCAAAGTATAATAAGAGAATAAAAACTTATGACCTTAACATGACCACAACATGAAACTTGCTTTGTAATTTAGAACAATATCATCTAATACCTTTAAACAATCAATTCTTGATAGGTATATATAAACAGAATCTCTGAATCGGCTCCAACAATTTCGATGAAATTTGGTATGTAGGGCTTTTGGGGATGACAAATCAATCAAGCTTGGTCTTATCTCTGGGAAAACGCTTATTATCGAGTTTTAGCCCGGCTCGGTCGCCTCAGGTACTCACTCGTATATTATTATGGTAAGGTTCTCTCCGTTTCGCACAATTTTTTCCCCAAATGTTGAATTTCCCAACTATCAAATTTCTCCGAAATCATATTATTTTCGGAACCTTCATAAAACAAACCTAACCTAACCTACTGTGCTCTATAAATCCATAAGAAAAGACACTGAGAAAAAATTTTGGTTTCGGAGAAATTTGATAGTTGGGAAATGAAACATTTGAGAAAAAAATTGAGCGAAACTGCAGTACATGTTAAGGTAACCAACTTGGCAATCTTATTAACAGTTATTTTATTGTTTTGTCTTTAACTAGCTTTTACCTAAAGACGTTATATACAAAATTACATTCACATTTATAATATGTATTAGTAAAGTTAACAACCAAGCAAACCAATTTCACTGAACTAGTGCTCATTAAGACAGATATGTGAGTATTCATATCTGTTTGATCAACTGGGAATACTATATAGAACACCTATAAAATCAGTGGAGTTCTTTTAAAGCTACTAATGTTTGGAAGCCTTCAGCGGTGCAGATAACTATTAAATCTGAACTGAACAACTCAGAACGCCTTTTAAAATTGCTTTATCAATTTCTAAAATAAATGTTTATTAATTATATTCTGAGGTCAGTCAACTAATTTCATAATAATATTTTACTACCCCATTAAAATAAGAAGTAACTCGGAACATCTGAATTGAAACACTTAAAAAATACGATTTTTTGTGCCATTCATTTTATTGATTGTTTATTTATATACAGATAACATAAAAGTCCTTTCTAAAATATGTGTTTTGATTTATGTGGCCCTTCAATCAAAAATGTGTACTAATTTTTGTTTGAAGATGTGGCCCTTCAGATCTATAATTATAATTAATTTAAGATTAAAACTTACATAAACTTAGAAAAGCTTGACAATGCTCTCTATTATCTTTAATTATTTTACCCTAAAATCATAGGTTTTGATTAGGCTGGAATGGAATCAGAATTTAACATAATCAGAGGTTGAATATAATGGAAGCATTGCTTGCTCAATTTTGACAGAATAATTGCACCAATCTATGGCAATACTATATATAAATTAATTGACCTTAAGTCAAACATCATTGAGAACAATGGCGCCAAGAATATAACAATATTTCATGAATGTTATTAAAGCCTGGCATGATAATACAAATAACTTTTTTATTAGTACATAGTCTTTGGTGGTTTACAAATATTTGAGTTACATAATAAGTTTTCCTAATAAGAAAGTATTCAATAGAAGTGCATACATTTTGTTTCCTTGTTTTAGACATCTATACAAAAATATAGCTTTCTGAACATGCTGTCAGAAGTTGCCTTTTAGGTACATATAGGTAGAGTCCGTAGAGTCATTCACGATGATGCGTGCCGTGCTTCTTATTGCAATGTTATTAATGGCTAATTTTGTCAAAATCACGCGTCTTCGTGGATGGCACTAGGTATAGCTGCTTAAGTTTATTATCCCTTTTAGGATATAATTTGTGCTCATCTCTAGTTAGTACAAAACAATCACCCAGCCATGCTGTGTATTCTGATAAGGATTCTTAACTACTACTTAGATGACATTATTTTTACCATCATTTACATAGAGATTTTTTTATGAGGTAGGTACATAATACAATACACATGAGAAGCTATGGTGGGTCACTAGTAAAAAACAATCAAATAAACCTTTGATTAATAGAGACTTGTTTTCTTCATGATACGTAAAAATTCTTCTTGGTTGATTTCACCATCACCATCCCTATCTGCCTCATCTATCATTTCATGCAGCTCCTCATCTGTTAAATTTTCACCAAGTTCACGTGCCACTCTCTTTAAATTTTTAAATGAGATTTTACCTGAAATATAAAAACAGTAGTAGTAGATCTGAGGGCCTACTCCGAAGTTGAAAATTGAAGTTCGTATTGTACCGTCCCTTTCACTCTGGTATTAAAAGGACCAAATGACACAAATTTTAACTTGTAGGTACTGCACCTTCACAAACATACACAAAATACAAGTCATCAACAACATTTTGTAGATGTGGGTACAATATTAAATTTATGCTTTCAAACCCTATTTAAAAAACTTCCCAAAAAATTATAGACCTGAGAACCATTATACCTACTTGTCCTCCAACATTAAATATTATTTTTAAATTAAATACATACCAGTTTCATCATCATCAAATAACTTGAATGCCTTCATTATTTCTTCCTTTGTATCTTTCTCAGCCATCTTCACAGTCATCAGCTCTAGAAAGTCTTCGAATGATACTTTACCATCTGATTTGTCTATTTCTGCAATCATCTTTTTGATTTCCTCTTTTCTAGGTTCAAAGCCAAGGGCCCTGATGGCAACCTTTAGTTCTTTTGTATCAATTTTGCCAGTGTTTTCTGTATCAAATAAATCAAATGCTTCTTTTATATCCCTCCTTTGTTCTTCAGATAATTCAAACTTAGGCCCTGACTTTTTTCGCATGCCTCCGGGTGGCGCGTTACTGGTGCCGACTTTTTTTTGTGTAGTTGTCACAGCGGTTGTCTAAAATCAATAAATAGGTCAAAGTAATTTATACTACAAACGCTTATGTTATAGCTGTAGGTACAATATTAAATACTTTACAGTACGTATTATATTCGAATCAATAATTATCGTACCTACTACACTCAGGAAAATATCAGAATACAGTGAATAATGGGTAAACTTGACTTTCTCAGACAACACAAGTCTTGCAAAATATAAAACGAAGGAGTTGTATACCTTTGTATACTATACACAACGATCGTACTGTAAAATCATAAACGTATTGTTTATAAACTAGGAAAACACTTACCATTGTTTGTACCATTAAGATCACTGACGGCGTTGGTCTTAGTTTTAATTTTTGCCGCTTTTTGTAATCTTACCAAAAGTTTTCGTCTTGTATTTTCTTGCTTTAAACGAATTTTACGAAAAGCTGTCAATAAATTGATTATTTCTGTTCCGATGTTATAATAAAACGCTTATTTAATTTTGTATCATTTGTGTGCCGCGTTTTTTACTTATGACCTCAACAAACTTGGAATACCAAAACACCACGGACAATACAGCGGGAAACCGGAAATAACTGTCAAACTGTCTGATTCTGTGGTTTATTCTTGGTTTATTCGTTTTTGTGCAAAATTAATAAAGCAATTGATGAACCACAAACCTCAATGAAGCCAACTTTGATAAAGCGCTCGCCTTAGAGCAGCGCGGGCTTCCTACGGACGTTACTCTGAGGCGCTCGCCAAATCCACACCGTATTAATATCACTATACTTATGATATAGGTATGATGAGTTTAAAATTTATGACGACCGGATGGCCTAGTGGTTAGAGAACCTGACGACGAAATGAAATATTTATTTGCTGGAATACGTTTGCATAAGGTCTTACAAGTAGATATCATCAGGAACAGTCATCATGTCATCCCAGCCTATATACGTCCCACTGCTGGGCACAGGCCTCCTCTCAGAACAAGAGGGCTTGGGCCATAGTTCCCACGCGGGCCCAGTGCGGATTGGGAACTTCACACACACCATTGATTCGCAGGTTTGTGCAGGTTTCCTCACGATGTTTTCCTTCACCGCAAAGCTAGAACAAAAAAAAAGCTAGCAGGAACAGTATTAAGTCGATATACAAAATCAACATGCAAATTTAAAATTACAATGATTATGATATAAAATTCAAAAAGTCCTTAACATTATAGAAGCAGTGATCATGTAGCCATTCAGTCTGCCTTCCTTTAAATAATCTACCATGCAACACCTTCAACTCGTCAGGAAGGTTATTATACAGCATGATACACATGTTACAGGCATTCCTCTTATAGATGTCAGAGTGGCAACACAAAAAATGTTTAGAAACACTTCTTCTGTGAACTTCTAGAGTCCAATGTTATCCTGAATGGACTATAGAAAGTATGAATAGTACATTGTGCCTTAATGGCGGTAAATAATTAAGGAACAACGAACGAGTCTATTAGAAGCCCGAACTCGAAGACTAAAAAAAGATGGTTGAAATCGGTAGAGTCGTTCTCAAGTTATGGCGTGACCAATAAGGATTATTTTTTATTTTAAAAAATATTATAGATACGCGTTTTAGATATGTATTGGGGCAGATATTTGTATGAATAATACGAATGATTGTTCTCGGGTCTTGGATGTTTAATATGTATTTAAGTATGTTTTTATCTATCTATATAAGTATGTTTATCCATTGCCTAGTATCCATAGTTCAAGCTTTGCTTAGTATGGGACTAGGTGAATTGGTGTCAAGTGTCCCATGATATTTATTTATTATTATGACTTCATGTTAGACAGCATTGTGCAGTACATAATGTTGCATAAGAAGACAAAGATTTACGATAGAAATACAGCGGGGGAGCCTGTATTGCAGACTGTATTAAGTGGTAAGGAATGTATCAAATAAAAAAAAAACTTAAAGCTAACAACAATTTTATTTAAAAAAAATTACAACTTAACCTACTACGTAGATATTATATGCTCTGAAGTATTAAATTATTTAATAAATACAGAAATAAAATGAATTCAGCAATATTATAGTACTGGATAAAATTACTTATAGTAATATATCGCAATTATGTGAATAAATGTCTGTCTTTCTTTCTTTCAATTTTTCGGTTTAATTAATTTGCTTAAATCTACGTGAATTTTACTTTAAGGCGCCGCGGGTAGAGTGCTGACTGATTTCATGAGATGGTAACAGTGCGGGAGGCGGCTGCGATGACCGATTTTCTGCAGAGTTGCGGCCGCTTGGGCTAGCATGCCGGCGCGCTCGCCCGGCGCGGCAAGCACGGCCGGCGGCAAGTGTTTACAGGCCATGTAAAGAGCGACGGCGCGTTCGCCCTCGCCACCGCCACCTTCTATAGCGCGCTCTGTCGATGAGAAATATTGAATAGGATAACGGCAAAAAGTTCACGGACAGTCGAATTAATTCGTTTTTCTCAATAATTCGTTTTTCTCAAATAATGTAAAAAAAACTCAATTTATTGTTTTTTTCATGTATATTGCCCGATTACTCGAAAACAGCCAAATTTTTGGAAGACTTTCCAGCTGGACCCATTATCACCAAGTAAAGATCTGATGTGATGATAATGTTATCATCGATTTCCAAGCGAAATCGAGGCGTCTTGAAATAAATTTGGGTATTTTTAATAGTAACTCGTGCACTTTTTCTTCGAAACCATCATTTAGTTTAAGGTAAAGTCGCTAAGGTAACGAACAGTAAGGCTCGCGTAATTTGGCGCCTAATTAGAGATTTAAAGATAGTGGCAGCCGAACTGTTTAGTGCTAACCTTCAAAAAAGGCAAATAAACGTTCGAGATAGTTTATCTTAAAGATTTTGACGCGAAGTACAGTCAGCAACAAAGGTATGAATACAGCCGAAGTGCAAAAAATATGTATATACGACCTTAATGTTCTGGCTTTGGCTGTATTGTCGCTAGTGCTGCTGCTTAAGTAGCATAGTAGAAATAAGCAACCTGAGATATGTATAAATAATAATAATAATAAATAAATATCACGGGACAATTCACACCAATTGACCTAGTCCCAAAGTAAGCTTAGCAAAGCTTGTGTTATGGGTACTAAGCAACGGATAAATATAATTATATAGATATAGATACATACTTAAAATACATATTAAACACCCAAGACCCGAGAACAAACATTAGTATTTTTCATACAAATATCTGCCCCGACACGGGAATCGAACCCGGGACCTCAAGCTTCGTAGTCAGGTTCTCTAACCACTAGGCCATCTGGTCGTCTAAATATTATATTCTATGCATAGGAAAAATTCGTGTCTAGATTCCTGTCCAGCAGTGGTGTAGGGGTTAACGCACGCAGCACGGAATGCTGAGGCCCTGGGTCCGATTCCCAGTGCTGGTCTCTTTTTCTGGTTTTTCTGTGCATCCATGTCTCAGTTTGTATTTACGATATGTATTCATACCCTTGTTGTTGACTATACTAATCCAGGAAAACTAACTCGGTACACATAGGTAATCTTATACAAATTCTTCAAGATAGCTGTTCTATGTGACTTTACATTTAGCACAAAGTTCAGACTCGCGAGTCATATTCCCTCACACGAGCGAAACATACATTTACTTAGTAAAATGATTCGCCATCGATGGATTTGTTGTGGAGGACATTATCATCATCATTACTAACCTTTGCCACAAATGATGGACGAGCGGTTGAGCCGCGGACGCAGACTGCCGTCTAGTAACTGCTGCGTCCGGCGCGGCGAAGCGCCCGCCATCATGCGACAGACGGCGGACTGCAAGAACACTCGCGACGTGACCCACTGTAACAAACATAAATTTTCGTTAAAGAAATAATAATAACGTAAAACATAAGCTTTTTTGCTCTTTGTACTTTATGTTGACTTGCATTAGTCATCCAACGGTAAATTAGACCCCAGCTAAGGAGTTCAAATGTGGTCTTTCTACTTTTTATTTTCAGAGCTCATACATTACAATTTTGTACTATCTACATTGTATTTTACGAGCTTTACGGTGAAAGAAAACGTGAGGAAACCAGCACAACCTGAGAAGAGCATAATTCAATGGTGTGTGTGAAATCCCCAATCCGCACGGGGCCCGCGTGGTAACTATACCTTCCGCCGCCTAACTTTGCCTAAAAGTTCATTGCCACGACTAGTACCACAAAAACTAAAGGTATAATTCCAATAATTTAATAGGCACTATACCGTTAAGCGATTCGAACAGTCTTTATGTTACTCCCGGATTGTGTTCGAATCGCTCAACGGTATAGTGCCTAGTAATCTGCCTATAAATCTGCCTAAAAGTAGATTTATATGGCGCATGGTGTACGGCCCAAGCCCTCTCATACTGAGAGGAGGCCAGTGCTCAGCAGTGGGACGTATAGGCTGGAGTGATGTTTTTTTTTATCAAACAGCTGGCAAACAAGCAGGCGGGTCACCTGATGGTAAGTGATCACCATGATGATGTTTTAACTTTACTCACAGGTAAGTGTTGCGACAGGCGTCTCAGCGAGTGCAGATCGCGTTGGAAGCCGCGCAGCTGCGCGTGCGGCGCGGGCGCGGCGCCGCTCGCCTCCCACACACCCGCGCGGACCTCCAGCAGCCAATCGCAGCACAGCACTTGCATCAGCTGGAACATTGCGGGGTCACTTCTATGGCTATATTGTCTAGTGCTGATAAATTTGAACATTCACTCCTAACAGAACATTGACTATTCGGCGTTTTTAAATTTGTCGAACTGAACAACGAACAGAGCCGAGCGTGGAGCCAAACATTTCTACGAGCATTTACACGATCATTTTAGGGAATGCTCGTCAAAAAGCTCGAAGCAAATTTTCCGTCGTTTCGCTTGAATGCTCATTGGAATGCTCGCTAAAACGCTCCTGTTTATTTTGTGAGCTTTTACCAGTAAGTAATGTAACATTAGCTAGAATGATCATTACAAGTGAATGCGCAAGTTTATCACTTCAGCATCTTTACTCTCTGGTGTTCGCGATCGCATTCGATCTCTCTGTCTACCCTCATCCCATGCTGTGAGACAGAAAGAAGTGAAAACTATCGAGATTTAAAGTGCGCTAGACAATAAGGCCTGTGATTGCAGTACACGATAGTTTATAACAAAAAAGTTTTTAGTACAAATTGTCGTGGAGATGTCGTGATTATTGCAGTGATGTTATCGAATGAATCCAGTAATTCTAACTCATTGTAAGAGCGTTTCCAGATTATCCGATCCGATATCGGTATCGAACGCGCGAATATCGTGGCAAGTAAAATGTATGAAATATGATCCGAAATCGGATCGGATAATCTGAAAAACAGGTACATATTTCATACATTTTACTTGCCCCGATATCGGTATCGTACGCCGATCGGTATCGGATTGGATAATCTGGAAACGCTCTAACAATGATAAGTTAGAGCTGATTAAAGTGATGTATCAAATCAATATCTGTTAATACTACTATCATCTGTTTATTCTTGTCTTTGTTCTGAGAGTTTTGGAGTTAAGAGCGAAATCGAATGAGATATGAAACAGATAAGTAAGTCTTAAGACTTTAATTGAATTTAAAAATTGTTATAAAATTATGTGAAGAGCCAGATTATAGAAATGAAGTGAGTACGTGCTTGTTAAACTCTGTAAAATTTGTGAAAGTAACAAAAAAAAAGTGCAAAAAAAAACAAACATAAAAATCAAAACAAACCAATATCTTCATAATGATGAGTGATACTCATGCGAGAATTGCCTTGTAGTAATATTGCACAAATGGTGGAACAAGTGCAATGCAACTACAATGCACTCCCGCAAAAGTCAGTGATGATCCCTCATGATTCATGATAAAAGTAAAATAAACAAAAGCTGTAAAATTAAAACATTTACATTAAAAAATCACAATTATCATCCTCATTTTCAAACCTTTACAAATTAACACGCTTACCATCATAAGTTGCGTCGGCTTGCGGCAGCAATAATAGGCCAGCGAATCTGCTAGCCGGGCTCCCGCAATGTCACACACCTGAAAAAAAAAATGTTAAAATTAAAAAAAATATATATATTACCTAATTGAAAATACAAACTGAAATACCTGAAAGAATACTGAAAGATTCCAAAAAACCAATCTTAATATTACCTAATGCTAAGTCCTAGATAGCATTTCACGTAAGTTAAATAATTCAGACACGTCTTTGTCATTTTCGGGAAATAATAGAGGATTAACCGATCATAGTGTTGTCGACAGAACTATCTGTAGCTGTTGTTAACCTCTTATTGCATAGTTTTTAACTAACAAACTAGGTACCTACCTGACAATGTAAACAAATCTTCCTACTAGATTTATCCCATCGTTTTTTGTCTCACTAGATGGCGCACCGTTGCGTGAGGTTTTTAAGTATGGCTTTCAAAGTCTGTTATTACGGGCGTGAAAACAAAGTTTAGATTAAAGTCATATTTAATACACCTTAAAACCGTACCATAAAAATGTCGAGCCACAGTGTTGCATAGTCCCCGTTTAGTTCGGAAAAAAGGGAGGACAAAGGTTTCCGTAAGACAAAACTGTCTCAAAACACAGACATTCATTGCCCCGGAACGCATATTTGCCATAATTAATTTCAGATATTACAAAATATTCACACAATTATTCTAATTATAAATAAACCCGCGTAGCTCAATCAAAAACTATGAGATTTGACATTTCGGAGACCTCACGCTACACTAGCGCCTCTAGTGGCGAATTCATTCGCGATAGCCCTCATTACATACCTGTAGCTCAAATGACAAAGCGAAGTACCGCCAATAAAATGGGCGATTAGAAATAAAAACGAACCAAAAAGTGAATGTTCCGATGAAAACCATATAAAGCGATATTAGTTATTTCGTAGACCTGGACCCAGTTTCTTAGACCATAGTGTAATAATATTAGTGTTTTGTTATTTTTTCGATAAATTTATGACACAACACTCATATTACCTATTAGAAACTGAACACTGAAATTATTTATTGGTCAGCACTAGGGCCCTGTTTCTCAAAGATTACAAGTATAATTAGACTAATATGCTTCGAGAAACTGGCCCCAGTAAGAAAATCTTTAGTAGTACTAATATTATCCTAATTTAATAGAACTAATAAACGTACCTTGAGTATAGTTTCGGACGTTCTCTCGACAGAAGCTTCATCACGGCAGTGCACAAGGCTTAGCAGTCCGCGCCGGCTTTTGTATGCCATGTGAAGGGCCCTGCACAATAGTATTATGACCAACTGTTTACATACACAGACAATAGTTATTAATACGGCAACTATAAACTGAGCATTCGTGTTTATAAACACGCGCGGTTAGAATCTAAATCTACAGGTATGTGAATCTTCTTATTGTTAGGCGGCTGGATGAATCAGTTTCGTGGGTATTTGTTGGCGATTGTTCAGTTGACAGATTGGCTTGGCTAGCGGCAGTCGACTTGTGTGAGTAGAAAAACTTGCTTTATCATTGATGATCTATCACAAATAGTTAATTTTAGGCACAGATGTTTTTTTCAGTAAGCCGCTTCTATTTGTCATAATTTACGACTTTACTGTGTTCAGTTTGTCCATTTTATCGCAAAACAAGTCCCAATTGATGCAATTGGGATGCCAAAAACTTTACACCATGTATCCAAAAGGGTGCAATATGGCACAAAAAACTAATACAAAATGTTGAAGCTTGGGACTTGGGGCTTGTGGATTGACTCGGGGATTGTATTTTGCACTTTGTAGGTATGGGGGACAGGGAAAGTGTTAATAATGATGATCTGATTAATACTGCTGAGGGTAGAAAGAGATGCTGAATGCGATCAGGGACGAACAGCGCGTTAGGGCGGTTACAGACTAGCGTTTTATACGCGCGTATAAGCTCTATAAGTGCAGTTTAGTTTTCTTCGAGCGTTGACGCGCATATAAGCTCGTATAAGCGCGAGTGAGAACATGTCCTTTAGACCAAACACGCAGGAATGAGCGCGTACACGCGTGTTCGATTTAATGTAGTGCGCGCGTTAGCGCGTATGCCAAAAACAAGCGTACACGCGCAGAAAAAACGCTAGTCTGAAACCACCCTTAGACAATACGGGCACGTGTCCCAGCATCCTATGATGTGGACTATGGGTGCGTCAAAGGCTCTAGCTGCTCACCCAGGCAAGGGGTCCTCGCACCTGGCCAAAGGCTCGGGGAGTAAGTTAAGGCGGTCGCCAATGTCGCTAGCGCGCCCAGTGTCTGCAAGCAACCACGTCGCGGCAACACCCACTATGTTCGCCCACCATTCCATCACTGGGTCCCAGCAACCTAGAATCAACGATGGATGGGGTAAGTCAATGATCCCTTAGTTAGACGGTAAGGATACGGGTTCCCCGAAGCACATTTTCAATCCACACCAGATCAGATTGAAATAGCGACATAATCACGCTTGAATAATTAGTATAATCGAATATTAGGTTCTCCCTTATAACACGGAAGGGATTAGTTAGGACGAAAAAGGTTTAGAGGACGGCCGCTAAGTTTAAGTATTTAGGTGCTCGTTTTTTTTACATGTTGAGTTGACGTCTTATGAAAAAAATAATTATATTATACCTATATAAACCTCTTCATATATTTTACGATAGTCGTCGTACGTCTTTTTAATGAGGGCTATCGTTTTTTGTCTCACTAGATGGCGCACTGTTGCGTGAGGTTTTTAAGTGTAGCTTTCAGTCTGTTATTACGGGCGTGAAAACAAATTTTAGATTAAAATCATATTTAAAACACCTTACAACCGTACCATAAAAATATCCAGCAACCACAGTGTTGCTTAGTCCCGTTTTGTTCGGAAAAAAAGGGAGGACAAAAGTTTCCGAAAGACAAAACAGTCTCAAAACACAGACATTCATTGCCCCGTAACGCATAATTGCCATAATTAATTTCAGGTAATGCAAAATATTCACAAAAAAATTCTAAATAAATAAACCCGCGTAGCTCACCCAAAAACTATGAGATTTGACATTTCGGAAAACCTCACGCTACACTAGCGCCTCTAGCGGCGAATTCATTCGCGATAGCCCTCATTGGCACACCTGTATGGTGGGGCGCGTCGGTGGAAACGTCGTCGGTGATCAGTTTGACTAGTTCCAGTACGTCTCGCGTGTTGCTTCGCTCGTCGGCGATAAGAAGGGTTTGAAGACTCTTCTGCAGCAGTTCGAGGTGATACGCCTGGAATATGCCAGGGAAATCTTGAATTCATAGCAAATAGATAGTTGTGAAAAAATCTCAGATGATACTAGTTATTGTGTCTGAGTGAAGGCTTGTTTCCAGCAGTGGACGTCTTTCGGCTGACATGATTGTGTCTTAAAGACGGTAAGTAAGGAATAACGAATGAGTCTCCGTTAGAAGCAAGCAAAGAAGTTATTCACCTCGAGTTGAGGTAAGTAACCTCTTTGGCTGAACCACGTTGTGCCAAAAATAAGTAAAAGGGCTGTCATGGATTGGATGGATGGTTGGAGTGCACGTGCTTGTTATGGCGCAATACACGAATTATCAGGGCGCACTTTATTGTTGTACAACAATTTATTCTTCAGTCGGTACGACTTCTGGCGTGCATTAACCGCATCACTCTATCAAGAGCGTAACTGCACACGAGCGTCAAATGGCGATATAGGGCCAATAACGCACGGTCTAAATGGACAGTAAGAAAGAAAGATATTTATTTTGGTTCCATAAGTACCTTACAGTAATAAATAAGAATAAAACTAGCACTAAAGTTAAGGGGGCTACTTGGGGACACGACAGGACACTAATAAAGGCCTCTACTCAGCATGTCTTGCCACATATGTGCAGTAACGCCGGTTTTCTGTGGATCCCAAACGTTCAGTACTTACGCGCATCGCGTGTGCCAGAGGGTCGTGCCGTGGCTTCGCGCGGCTGAAGAGGCAGCAGTGCGCGGGCGCGTAGCTCCAGCGGCGCGCGCGCAGGAACCGCTGCCCGCGCGGCGAAGCCACCCAGCGCAGACGCACCGGCGGCGACGCGCACGAGTCCGAGCACCAACGTTTGCACAGCCGCAGATAGTACCTGGAACGCGATCCGGTCATTTCACACACACGTTTGCCAAATATATCGTCTAACAAGCTATGTAAGTCAGGGCCGGATTTAGAGGTCTGGAGGCCTTGGGGCAACAAACGAGTGGAGAAAACTATTTCCCTAATAAAATGAACAATGGGGAATGTATGAAAAATTTAGAAACGCTTGATACTTTTTTTATCGATAGGAATAACCTTTCTAATTAACAGAAAAAAATATCAGATTTTGAAGTAAAATCAATTAATTAAAAAAAAAAAAGTTTTCTTTACCGCCAAATTACGACAGTCCGGTCGGTTACGGGTTGTTCCATAGCCCAGAATAAAAAAACATTAAAAAATAATTTATGTGATAGAAGCTCATGTCTCTTTCTATGGGCGTGTACATGAAAAACAGGGTCGGTATTTCCATGTCAGTATTATTCGGCCCGGTCAGGAATGTCACCTGTCAAAACGACCGAGTCAAAGACACAAATTCTTCTTTTTTTTTTATTCTGTGCTATGGAACAACCCGTAACCGACTGGACTATCGTAATTTGGCGGTAAAGAAAACTCTTTCATTGTTTTAAATTAATTGATGCTACTTAAAAATCTGATATTTTTTTCTGTTAATTAGAAAGGATATATAAATCGATAAAAAAAGTTTCAAGCGTTTCTAAATTTTTCAGACATTCCCCATTGTACAAATTACTGTAAGAAAGGTAAAACAGCGAAAAGAATATCAAAGTAAAAGTTGTTTATTAGTGTTTACTCGTCGGAATCTGAAAAAAAAAACGAAGTCTATTATGGGTGCCCCTCTTTTGTGGAGGCCCCAGGTTGTAGCCCTGGATGCCCTCCCCTAAATCCGGCCCTGATGTAAGTCATATTTTAATATCCCCTAATCTGTAAACTTCTTATTCTGAATCTGTCTTTGTAAATTTATTTAAACAGACGAATTATTCTGATGGTACAATTGAAATAAAAACTATCCTAACAATAACTATATTCGCCCAAGTGAACTTTTCATTAATATTTCGTTATAAATGTAAAAAATATAGGTATTCAAGCTTTTTTGCTGCCTTTACTTTTTGTTGACTGCACTTGTCATCCAAAGTAAAAATGTACGTACATACATCTCCATATTTTTGTTTTCTTATATGTTAGGGGGCAAACGAGCAACCGGGTATATATTATTTACTAAGTTTCAAGTCTATGCCATTAACTGTAGAAAAAAAAACCGTCCTGCGTAGACGATCTCCACTGGGCCACCATGATTTTACTACCAGATTCAGTGTTGTCATCGGATTTACTCAAGTAATTATACCAAATTTCATCTCTATTGTATACCTAAAAGTGGTTGGTGGTAGTTAGGTACATATCAAGATTGTAAAAACTAAAATACTTCTAACATTCCTGCTGACTGTAGTTGCTTTTAAAGCCAGGAGGATCTTGCTTGCTACTGTTGTAATTGCACAGTAAATCCAACTGGAACAGACTAGTAACTCACCCACACAACCAGTTCCCAATCTTCGGCATATGATCTTTGAACACTAGCGCGGCAGTTACATATGTCTCGGCCAACAACTCTCTATTCCCTGCCACTTCAGCCAAGTTGACTGCTTGTAGAGATAAGAGTACACGCTCGCTGCGACCACTGTGGTCAGACAACAGATCTAACTGAGCAAGACGGTGCGATATGTTGGATACTTCAGATGCCCATTGTTGAGTTGCTCTTCGTGCAGGGCTGTAAATGAAATTGACATATTTTTCTTATTAGGAAAAGTAAAATGCTTTAGTCCAATAAGTAGTAGACAAGGACAAACAGTACACTAACTTAAACATCAAGGTATAAACGCTTGCAGCACTTATTATTTTGTGTTGTACCTATATACCAGCCTAGTTTACTTAGCGGTGGGTGCTGCGCCTGGTTTCAGAAGAAGGACTTTTACCATGGAAGCAGTAAAGGGCGGCTTAGGGTTGTGATATGAGTGGCCAGCAGCAGCCTATAATACCAACTACAAACTTAACACTCCAGCACAGCGGTATGCAAGGTAATGGATTACCAAGCGCTGTATTTTCTTAAGAAACTATCACCACTAATAAGAATTTATAAGAAGCTTATTTAGCCAGAGGCGGAGGAATTGGCTGTTTTTACGTCGCTTAAAGTATGCTTGAACGTTGTCTAAACGATAAAGTTCCTTGGACAATATTTTAGCTTGGTAATTGTTTTTTAACATAATCATATCAAAATTTAAAAAAATTACCGTGTCACATGAAAATTAATTTACCGTGAACACTTTCCTCGACCTAAAATGCGTCAACTCGCTTATTTTGCAATACAAAGAGTCCTAGAAATACCTGTCGCTTAAAATATCACCAGCGCGTCGGGTAAGGAACGCGCCAAACGGCAATCTCTGCAGTATCTGCCGAAGCACAGCCGCGGCCAGCGCAGACAATTTCGCGTGTCCCTGGCCGCCTGCTTGCACGCTCTTGCCACACATCGCTAAAGCGCGGTGCAGCTCCAATCTTGCGTTTACGACGTCACCCTGGAGAAATTAAATATACTGAGCGGCAAAAAATCTGGCCCTCAAAATGCAATAATAGGTAATTTCGTATGGACAGTGGGCCAAATTTTGTGCCGCTGAGTATAGTTTAAAAAGCAGCTCACCTAGCAACTTAAGATTCTTTAAAAATTCAAATTTTCCGGTGACTTTAATTTTTTTTTTTTTATAAATGTCTTGAGTTTAAGGGTTGTTTTGATAGAATATCAAATAGTATTTTGTAACTTAGCTGTAGATTTAATCTGTTTGATTTACCTTCATTATAAAATTATCAGCTTGCCGTTTATGTTGATAGAAAAGTCCAGCCTCTTTAGATTGCGATTTTGGTACAGAATCTCCATAAACAAGAAGTTTGATGAGACATCCTCCAAGTATCACAAAATTAACCAAGTATATGAAGAATGTGTTCAATAGCCATACACCCCAAGACACTCCACTGTAACCTGGAAGACCAAAGTAATATTAAGTATACTTAGTTCAATGTAATGCAAAAAAAATAGTATGTGAGCTTTACTGCTATTAATAATCAAATTGAAACTCTTAACTATATTTAAATATGGACAGTAAATTTAGGAAACAATAATTCTTGTTCCCCTCCCAACTTATCTTCTGATATTACTGCACGTTTTGCATGTATCCATGAAAATGATTTAAAAAAAATGAAATAATGAAAACTTACTGAAATCATCCTCTGACAATATCCTTCTTTGATCAACCCTGGCAGAGAAATCCGCAGTTGCAGATGATTCTGACATAAAGCCCCCAAAGAAAGCACTGAAGGGATTGAAAGCTATAAGCCCAACCATAAACGCACACAGCGCCAACCGCGAATGGTCTCCCATTCCCATAACAATCTTAGAGTATTTTTCTTCAACCTGGAAAAGAAAATTCATTTATCATTAGTGAGATACTACGATACTTCTATAAGCATGGATATAGAAATATGAGTAGGTATAAAATAACAAATCACAGTCCTTGAGAACAAATACATTGTCATTAAATCTCTAGTTGATTGACAGCATAATGCGAACATTTGCCAAATTGATGTAAACTTTTATTTGTAAAGGCTACATTTTATCATGACATGAATTTTGTTTCAAAACAAAAGTTATTCTAATCCACAAGATCTAGTAAGTATGAGTATTAGCAAAAACTAAAGTCTTAGCTGAAACAATTAAATTGATCAGATATCTCAGATATAATTTTTATTTAGTTAAAAGTTTCCTATTGGAAGACTCCCCACTTTTAACTTCTGCTATGTGGTTGGTACATTTTTTTTCATATAAATCTCACCCGAGAAGAAAAAATGAGGCCAAAGATGTATCTCACTGGTTCATTCACAGCCAATTTACTTGAGCTTTGAAGAGCCCTGGGTTGAACATGAATTTGTAGTTTTCCTTCTCAGCCCCTTGTTTACTTTTACTTAGCAACTGTGTCTCTTACCTTATATTCAGGTGATGATGGGGAATCACTGTCAATTCCGAGTGGTGAATGGTATGGCGAAGAAATATCACTGTGCGGAGGTGTGTAAGCTCCTTCAGGTATTGGCTCTTTGACACCAGATCTATGACAAGCTAGCTTGAGAGCCATGTTCTCCTGTTTCAATCTATTGTTCTGATTTTGAAGGTATTTAATGTAGTCTATGGTTTTTCTTAAAATTGCTGATTTGTTCAACTGTACGAGGAAACAAAGGAAAAAAGGTGGTGAAATAAAACAAATATAAAAAATATAAAAAGGATGTTAAAAAAAAATTAGTGCATATTTTACACTTTTTTTAATAATAAGCATTGAAGAACTGCATATTTTGGTTTTTAGACTTTATGTAACTTAGGTGTGTCACATTCTATGTGTCATGTAAAATATGAGCTTTCGAATGTATAATATTTGTGGAAAGTATAAACAATTTACCTTGGCGTCTTCCCCAACAAGCATGTTTTTCAGTTCCACAATACGGTCATTGATGCTAGTTCTGTATCGCCTCTCAATAGCATTATGGGCACTACGTTTCACTTCTTTCACCTTGGGAGGACCAACATGTGGAACCTGACTGAGAGCTATCTTGTCACCTTCCAACACAAGGGGGATGCCAGTTGTGAGCAAAGTGGGGGGGTTGCTAGTTGTAAAAAATGTCTGCACAGGCCTGTTTTCCGGACTTCCTTTGGCATTTGTTAGTATGGTTTGAGTTGTTCCTGAAAATTGCAAAATAATAGTTTGTTAATGTACTTAGTAGTGATAGTCTTCAAATAAGCATTAGCACTTGAAATCTGTTGTAGGTTACAACTACAATACCAAAACATTCAACATCCAATTGGAATTCAAAATTCAATATTTAAATTTAATATATTTTTAAATAAATCATCATCATCGTCATCATATCAGCCATAGGACACCTGCTGTTGGACATAGGCCTCCCCCATAAACCTCCGGGTACTTTGGTTTAGTAGAACAAATAAATATTATTATTAATTGTGTAGATAGCAGTCATACTTTTGTCAAATTTCTCTGAACAAATTGTAGTTAATAAAAGGTTCACACCATGTAACGGGTTTACTTAAGAGATTAAGCTCTTGAAGAAAACAATATTTTTATGCTAACAATGCCTACCTTTTAGAGTATATTTACTAAGTCAGTTTTAAAGCTTATTTATTTATAACACACATTCACAACCACATAATGACTATGTTCATATTAGTGGCAGCAATGTTCCGCTTTATTGCAAAAACTGCCTACAAACAGAGAACCCAACAATTGGGTTCCTGGCACAGAATGTATTAATATCTTTTGAAAAATCATGACATAGAATGATGCAAGAACTATTAAATGATTATTTAAGGCAATCAATATGACCAATTTTGTGCATTTATATGCTTCCAACTATGTTATCTGGCTTTAGTTCCATTTTGTAACTCATTCTGTTGCTCTTAGATAAACTAATGCTAAATAGACCTTTGCTGTCCAGTTTTACTTAATACGGACTACATTTAACGGTATTTCTGTGGACATCTGTTATTAGGTATTTGTTAAGTACCAAGACCCATTATAACATACTGTATTGCTCTTGATGCCCTAAATAAAATAATAAACTTATTTTTACCTTGTATTGGTGCACTTGTATACATTAATGTCTGCGTTTCAGGATTGATTATATTGGACTGGAAAATCACTGGAGAAAAATTGGCATCGCTGCTTTTTATTATAACAGGAGTCATGCCTTTAGCATTGTTTTGTATCAACAAAGGTTGGTTGGGGGGAGTTTTGTTAGGCGGATTAACTTGGGTGACCGGTAGCTGTTGTAAATTGCCAGGAGCCAGATTCAGGTACACGGGGCTTTGGACTACTTGTTGGACGATCATAGGAGGTTGGGTGGCCGGCCTGCTTGGAGGGTGCTGTGTGACCTTTTCCGGAGGCAACGCTTCCGCATGGCGCAACTTATAACCCTCATCTCTACCGTACACTCCTCGCACTGGACTACTATTTAACGGTGGCGAGGTTTGTGGCGGCGGCTGCGACTTAACTTTATGCGCATTCTGCGAAACTAATGGGTTTCCGCTGTAATTAAAGTACGGAGAAACTTGAGGTGGTTGCGCATTCTCAGCCTTAACTTTTGTATCTATACTCAGCAGGCCTGTGTCATTATCACCGAGAGCCAGCTCTTCTTCTAGTTTTTTCATAAAAACCTCATCGCAGTTGCTAAGGAAGTCTGGAAAGATTTTTTGATTAATCATATTAATATATAAGGTATGATATGGTAAACGCAGTTTGTTTTATACGCCTTACCTTCTATTTCTGCGATGTCGTGTACGTTGAAGACATCAGAATTCATAAAAGGCTCATCTTGTTCCATGATTGAATCGAAATTAAATATCTATATCCTAATAAAAAATAATTATACTGGTTTTTGAAAAACCCCAAAATCTTATTTCGCCTCGTATGTTTACGTTCTTGACATCTGCTGATTATTTTTAACCAATCACAACACAGAGAAGTAGTCGCGCGATATTACGTCATTCAAGTCTGTTCAAGCTATGGTTAAAAGCGGTTATTTTTAGAATTTATATTGAAAAAACTTGCTATTTTGATTTTGAATGTATTATATTTTTGGTAAATCTAAAAATATGAGTAGTTTTGCTATAAAACGGTAATAAAATTTCTTTCAATAATTAATGAATGTAGTCTACAATTTCATCCCTTTACAATTCGTAAATAAATTGATTACTTTTAGTTTAGACGGCCTCTAGTGTTAATATACGGAACTTTAGTGAAAACTTTATAGTGAATAGTTTGGTAAAAACAACACTAGATACCGTTACTAGTAACAACGAGTCAAATTACGCGCGAAATTTCGACGCATATTTAATATAGTTCTAAACCGTTTTATACTATTTTAATACTCTCCTATGCTCTCTAATAGTCTCAATATAGTAATCTCACCAAATAATTTCTTAAATGTGTCCCATCTGATCTTATATTTTAAACACCAATAGAATTTAATAAGTACTTTGAAGTAATGAGGGCTATCGTTTTTTGTCTCACTAGATGGCGCGCTGTTGCGTGAGGTTTTTAAGTATGGCTTTCAAAGTCTGTTATTACGGGCGTGAAAACAAAGTTTAGATTAAAATCATATTTAATACACCTTAAAACCGTAACATAAAAATATCGAACATGCCACAGTGTTGCATAGTCCCCGTTTTGTTCGGAAAAAAGGGAGGAACAAGGTTTCCGAAAGACAAAACTGTCTCAAAACTCAGGCATTCATTGCCCCGGAACGCATATTTGTCATAATTAATTTCAGATATTGCAAAATATTTACAAAATTATTCTAATTATAAATAAACCCGCGTAGCTCACTCAAAAACTATGAGATTTGACATTTCGGAGACCTCACGCTACACTAGCGCCTCTAGCGGCGAATTCATTCGCGATAGCCCTCATTGAAGTTGGCCCACGTCGTCGGTATTAAAATTGATCAAGATTATAGTCATCATCATCATCATCATCCCAGCCTATCTATAAGCGTTCCACTGCTGAGCACAAGCCTTTTCTCAGACAGAAAAGACTTGAGCCGTAATATCCTTCCATGCGGACCCATTGCTGATTGGGAACTTCACATACACACCATATCGAATATATTGCTTTACAGGTTAGTGCAGCTTTCCTCATAATTTCTTCCTTCACCGTGAGCCTCGTGATAAATTGCAAATATTATTTCGCACATGAATTTGGAGAAACTCCAGAGATGCATGCGAGCTGGGATTTGAACCCGCGATTCTCTGCTTGAGAGGCCATAGGTCAAACCAGTAGGCCACTACGGGATCCTTTAGTTAGATTATACTTAGTAGGTAAATATGTATTTCAAAGGATTTATAAGAAATTATATACATGTAGGTACATTATTACATAATAAGTACCTACTTAATTTAAAGAAGAGAAAAATCTCAACGCGAAAATACAAATTCACTCTATTACGAACAAGAATAAATAAACGGCTTTTTAATACAAATTTTAGATTTTGAAGAGATAAGACAGGCTAATACCTAAATCTACCCAAGGTATTGCTAAAATTTGCACATGTAGGTACCTAAGTTACGAGGGAGTTAGCCGCGGGCTTTTCTTTGAAGTTAGGTACAAATGAAATCTCTGACGACATATTAAACGTTTATTTTATATTTATAACATTATATTATTTGTAAATATAGAGTTCTTACTTAAATATGAAATTACGAGATAAACAAACTCGTTCTAAATATACATACCTAATGTAGATACACATATTCAACTACATGAAAATTAACTACTTACAAGATGTTTTTTGCGATCACAACTAAAATTGTACTTACTGCTACGTAACATCGTAACTAAATATTAATAATAAGGATAGTATAGGCACAAAAGTGGGTTTAATATAATTGGTAATAACTAACATCTGATCAGAAGTAACAAAAAAACGAGTATGAGGTAAACGGAGTTGTAGTAACGCAGGCACTCTTGGTTTATTTAATGTCTTGCTGCCGTCATTCAATAGACAATAATAAATAAAAAACAGTTAAAAATAATATGATGAAACGCATGTTGGATTATAATAGATAATTTAAAACTTTCGCAATTTTCACTAATAATTAACTCCACCGGGGACTTAATCACGACAATCTATATTGCTAAAATTACTTCAACGTTTCAGCCACATTTCAGCGACGGCGGTCACGAGGTACGATTAACAGTCTATCATCGTACTTTCAGAGATTGGTTCTAAAATTATTTGTACAGTGTTAGTGCCAATAAATTAGCAATTTTCGAAGTAATGTTTGAGTTTTAATACTAACGATTTCGGGCGGATTTTCGACGTTGTCATTTGTATGCCGTCCTAAAATGTATATATTTAGCATACTAATTACAACATCTGAAGTCCACCCTTCTTCACCCGTCTTCTTTCTTTCTTTCTTTGATGTCTGAGCGCAAAAAACAGTTTTTTAATCGAGAAAAATTGCATGACAGTGACGCTCAAACCAAACGCTGCGTGTATAAATAAAGCTCTACCGAGTTTAGAACTCTGAAAATATCGGACAAAATCCTGGTGCTCGCCATAGAAACTTAATAGAGCACAAAGTGCACCTACTGGAATGTCCTAACATACCTACAGATTACAACAAACAAAGGCACAACACCGTGAGACCTGAAGGCTCTACATACTACGTGATCCAACTTATATTATGTACGTATGCAATACTAAGGTAGATAAGGTAGTACAAATCTATGGCATTTTCAAACTAGACTAAATTAACAAATCAGTCTTCCAATTAAAATAAGTAAAGTGTAATAATTAACTTAATTATATGAAGAATTAACACATAATATTTATATTTTATTTTATAGAAATAACGTTAAAGTTAAGAGTCCATCCAATAGATTATTACTCTGATAAGATATTGATACACACGTACGAGTATAGGTACTTACCTAATTACCTATTAGGACTATACGCGACACTGCTGAAATCTAGTTTTGTCAGGTTTATGTTGCATGGCATATTCGTATTTACCTGTACCTACTTTGTTTTCTTAGCGTTAGAAAGAAGGTAAGCGATCTTGGCGTGCCTTTTTATTGAAAATCACTTTTGAAAAATAAGTCACAGCAAATATGTAACAATTAGCAAGCAAGGATATATGATCATTACATGCTTTTGGTATCATAAGTAATAGTTACTGTTTCTAAAAAAATGTTTTTCAATAAAAAGACTCGTCAAGATTGTTTACCCTCTTTCTAATGCTAAAACAAACGAAGTATACCGAGAGTCGATAACAAGTTGAAGAGAATTACAGCGAATTGCAGTAGGAGATATTAGTTCAGTTTTATATAGAAAAATACGACATTGAGCATTCTTATAAGTAAATCGACTTCTTAATGCTAGTAAGAACGACTGTGCTAGTGCAAGTTAATTATTACTACTTATTGATTCAGTGAGCACACACCTCTAAGTATCAACAATGAACATTTATGGCAATTGACAAACAAAATAATTAATCTACCCGTAACATAGGACTTTAGTTATTTAGTAGTTATACTTAGTATGTACTTGCGTCGCTATTCGCGGTGACCGCGCCGCCTGGCGGCCATGGTCCCCTGGTGGCGCGGCGGCGCGGCGGCGCGCGCGCACGCGGTCGCGCGGCGCGCGGCGCGGTGGACTAGAGTGGCTGTAGCGAGCGTGAGGTAGTGGTGGCGTTTCAGTCTATAAACATCACAGTCGCGGACAACTAAATTGCACAATAACTCGTCTAGGCGGACCCCCCGAAGCGCAACGCCGGCCCGCCTTCCTGCCCTACGGCCAAACACGGTTACCAATCCAACTAAGAACAACCATTCCTAAATTATTAATTAAAGCTAACCTAATTCGCTATTTAATTAACAAAGACGTAAATGTTATAAAACATAAAAAACGAAAGAAGAAAGTAAACAAAAATAAAATCACAAATAGATACGCCCGCCGACGAACGGAAATTTTATTTCGTTATCGGAATAAGGCGAAAGAAATAAATAGTGAAGAAAAGAGGTAGTGTGAAATTGGCCGCGGGGCCCATTGCAATCGCCCGGCCGGAGCTCCCGGTCAGCGTGGCATGCGCGCGCGGCGCGTCCTACCAGTAGCCTACCAAATAAGTGCCTTAACTTCTATCTTGTACGCCTAAGTAGTCAGTCTTTTTTCCGTGTGTAACATTCTGTCCGCCTGACTCTCAATCTCGTTCACTGCTGCTGCAGTCTAGTGCAAAATGCCTAGGCGGCATAATTACACCAGACGGCGGGTCGAAATCGCGGCGACGGGATACTGAGAGGTCCTCCACTTGATCGTCTTCGGGAGGCGGAGATCTAGGTGATAACGGTTCGGACTTTGGAGGCGTACGCGGAGCTAAGGCAGCGTGAGCTGCGGCCGCTAAGGCCATGGCATGCAGGGCTTCGCGACCACCGTCCCTCGTCGCTCCTTCTAGTGCTTGCTGCAGGAACGACGGGTCTATCAGTGGAGTCGCCGGCGAGCTTTCGTCACCGCCGCCTGTGCCACTAAGCCCATAGGGAAATGCGGCGCCATTCGACTCACGTTTGACACCGCGGCTCATAGGTCGACTTGTAGTTATACCGAGTTTTTTCACTTTATCGTATAGTGTACGTGATGGCACACCGTATTTTCGTGACGCTTGAAGAGCACTCATTCCATTTCTGACACATTCGATTGCGGACATAATGTCCGACCTAGTGTACTGCTTGTACCGTTTCCATTCTGGTTTTTGCTGAGCAGGGACATAGGGCGCCAAGCCGGCTCGAACATCTTGTTGAAAATTAGAAGGCGGAGGGGAAGGATGGAACGAGCGAGGGTGCTCCTCGTCGAAAGAGCGTTCAGTGTAAGGGGAGTGTGCATCTTCTGAGCGATCTGATCTATTATAAGGTGGCGATGATGCACGAGAAGATAATCTACGGGGGCGGTAATCGAATGGGCGTTGAGGGCTAGGTGGTCGTTCCGAATCGTGAGCAGAACCGTTTGAATGGTTGCGAGGCGGCGCTTGTTGGGTCACTGGGTGACAGACAAGGGACACTGGCTGTGAGGAATCGGGCGGAGTGGTTTGAGCGAGGACGTTTCTTAGAATGGGCGTATCACGGGTGGCCAGCATGCTGGATAATTTCTTGCGTTTGAGAGGGTTCATGTCCGCGGAGTCGTAAGCAGCGGAGAGCGCGGGTGCGGCGGGCGGCGGTGGCCAGCGAGCGGGTGGCGCGGGCGCCGGCGGGGACACACTGGAGGGCGCGGCTGGCACTACGCGCGGGGGCGATGATGCGGGCGTGCGGTCGCCGCCGTTCGGCCGCCGGCGCAGCTCCGTCATGTCGAACAGCCCTTTAACCTCGAGCTGCTCCGCGACTTTCATGATGTGCGGGATCTGTGCTTGTGACACGTTCACCTCCCCCGTATACATATATTCGAGCAACGCGCGCATTTCAAAATCCTTGACCCCTGGGAATAGGATGCTGCAGTGGTCCATCGGTACATCGGCTAAGATGGACTGAAAGTAGGGTGAGTTAGCCGCCAGCACCACTCGGTGCGCTTTGAAAGTGATCTGGTCGTCAACGACCAGGGTGCAGTCCACGTATGTCTCCACCTTGATCAGCGCTTCCAGTATCTCCACGAGGTTGGTTTTGTGGTGGTTCCATTTTAGGCAAAAAGTCTGTTGTCCTTCGCTGCTTCCCATTTTCCGAAATTGAGACTCTGTTGACAAAAGATAAAAAATATGTAGCACCAAACAAAACAACTTAAAAAGCTCTGTCAGTATACCTAGTGCCATCCACGAAGACGCGTGACTTTGTACGGCTCGCGTCATCGTGAATGACTCTACCTATAGATAGGTACGTAATGAAAACATAAGAAACTTTTTTATTTAATAATTTAGTACCTACATAATTTGCAATAATTACTAAGATTAAAAATCATTTAATTTTAATAGAGTTCAAATCGTCCCACTTAAGTATTTATTATGTTTATTCCAAATATGTATGTTATTTTAACCCTTTGACCGCCACGGTCGGCAAAACGCGACAGCTGAAAATCGTGCCATAAGTGTCATGTCGGCATTACGTGGCGCCTACGAAGCGATTTTCCGAAAAATTTTTTTTGTCGTCTGTGGCCGACCGCGGCGTTCAAAAGGTTAATAATTAAACGCAAAGTCTTGTTTTAATAAGGACTAAAATTGCTCTCGGTATCATATTAGAAATTATATTATAGCAAACTTTATCACGGAAAAATCATCTACGAAAGGAAAACATTAATCGGCAATGACAGGTAATACAACAACCTAATGCAATAAAAATGATGAGAACCTATTAATAGAAGTGATAATTAATTCTATTGAACTTTGTAAAACTAACCTGGCAGAAATCCGTTGAATGTTGAACCAGGATACATGTTGTCAGTAATAGTAGCTCGTTATTGCGAGGCACATAAACTGGTAATCAGCACATGAGCATGCATGCCAGCGGTATGCAGACCGGTCGCGGGCTCGTCGCGGACTGACGTGCGGTCGCCGCGGATCCACTGCCCGACTGCACCGCCCTTCCCTATTTACATACGCACCGAAGCCCTTCCTCACTGCCAAATTGACTTTTTACCTTTTATTCGGCAGGTAAATCGAAGGGGACTGTGAAACCTGCTTGCCGGCTTCCCTCCTGTCACGATATCCAGCGATTCGCACCGGACACAACTCGACGTAGTCAGCATTCGAAATTAAACTTTAATTCATAGTCAACGAGCTGCTGCGATTAAGAATTATGAATGAAACTTACTTTAAAAATGTTCCATCCAAATCATTCGACATCTACGAGGTCTACGAACGCGTAGCACCTCTACGACTGCAAAAAACATACGTAAATAATTCTCACCTACGATTATAATCCAGTATGAGCTAGCTAGATGTGATTATGATTGCCAAAAAACTCATTGGAAACAGCACCAGCACTTGTAACTAAAGTTTGTATCACTTCGGGGGTTGTTTTCGCGCGAGAGTGAGGCGGCCCTGTGTGGGGGCGGCGTGCTCTGGTGAACGTCTGGTTGCGACTGTGGTGCGAGTGCAAGAAGCGCGGGCCGCGGCCTCCGCCCCGGCCCCCGCAGCTGCGCTTTGCTTTACGCAGGGCGAAGAGTGCACTGCAATTGCGTGCGGGCGGCGCGGGGTGCGGGGGGCGACGGCACGCCGACGAATTGCAGCGGGAGGGCGCGCACCGTTGTGTGTGTGAGTTAGTGCGCCCGCGCATTGCTACGGGAGCCGTGCCTGTGTGCGCTAAAAACAGCGCTACACCGTCGTCGAGACGATAGAATATGCCGATAAAAAATCATTGCCTCGCCTAGCCCGCTGTTGTACACTAACGCTGAGCTTTGCATCGTGCCGTTGAAACCAGGAATTTTCTTGATACGTTCCGGTATTATCATAAATATCGAATTAATATGCCTCGTTGCATTTCACGTTCCAAAGTAAAATAAACTACCTACTTTGTTTCAGAGCTAGATGACTAATTAATAATGTAGTTAGCTGCACTTCAAAACTAAGGAGTTCGTCATTAACAGTAGGTAGGTAAGGTACATTCTAAGAACATTTCAGACCAATACTTACCTGCAGCCAAATTACATAAATGCAATTTTCTGGGTAGATATTGCCTACCTATTTGTTTAGTCGCATAAAAAAGATCTCTACCAGATATCTATTTAGACAGAAATAAATTTGAATAGGCTATAGTAGATAGTGGCAATAAACAAGCAGAAAATGCGTAAATTAGTGAAATATTTAACCACAAGACTAAAAAAAACGTAAGCTTGCCAAAATATTTTTTGTTAACTTTGATAAGCCAAAGTTAACAAAATAATATTTTGGCAATTTCAACAAAACATTTTCTGATAGAAATCTAAATTAATGGATTTCAAATCAAATATCAAATATCATGGGGCACTTTACTTCACACCAATTGACCTAGTCCCAAACTAATGACACTAGGCAACGGGTAAACATACTTATATAGATAAATACATACTTAAATACATATTAAACATCCAAGACCCGAGAACAAACATTTCTATTTATCATAGAAATATCTGCCCCGGCCGGGAATCGAACCCGGGACCTCTAGCTTCGTAATCAGGTTCTCTAACGGTTAGTTAGGCTAGACTCTAGCCGCTAGAGTCTAACCACTTGGCCATCCGGTCGTCTAAAGTAGTTGTAGAGTTTGTTATTACATCGCGCCCGCTCTGCATAGTTCGCCCCAAAATCCCCAAAAGTGCGTGAACAACGCCGTCGATCGGGGTCATTGACACATTGCCTACGGAGGGAACGCCAAAATAGCGCGAAATGCACTTAAAAATAGACTAAGCTGTGTGCAATATTTTTTGTCAGTCGGAGCTTCCGTCGAAATGCCACTTTCTATTATCCATATGGTTATACAGTAGTACAGTCATAGCAACAATATCTGACACAACAAGCGTGCATAAATATCTGATATGACTCTATTTGTAGGGCCGGAAGGACGTGTCAGATATTTTTGCACGCTCCGCTGTGGCAGATATTAATGCTGGTGACTGTACCTACCTATTATACGTAGACTTTCACTATGCTATTACTAATTGGTAAATAAACCACGTTTTCTTAATTAAGAAAACCCACGTGTTTCTCTTGTCATCAAATGAACTAATCGATCTCCAAACAGATGACAGCCATTTGATACAGTTTCTCAATATCAATTTGTGTGACGTCATTCTTCATTATGGCAATCATTATTATACTTAGTTCGTATACGGGACACGTGGTTTATCATTGAATTGATGGTAGTAAAGGGCTGCAATCAATTGATGACATCTCATCTTATACAAAATATATCACCGCATCTAACAAACATAATAGACGATATAATATAATTAAGAATAAAGTGAAACCCAAGTGCAAAAAGGCGTCAAATTTTATTCAATATCTCCTTTATATTCCCAACATATTAGGTAATAAATAAAAATCTTTGGTATGCATTTCAAAAATATTCTTAGTTCTCACGAACGTGTAACTCTATTGTTTAGAAGTTGAAATTGGTATAGAAAACAAAGGCTGCAAATGTCAGTCGGACTCTCGTCACCTCAACAAGCGAATGTGGAGAGCCACTCCACTCTAGTGCTACGAGCATTTGCATATCGATGACGTTCAAGTAATAACTTGTTTATTACAATGGCACCACTTTCTATGGCCATGTGGGAATTTATTATTAGTTAAACTGAGTTCCTGCCAATTGATTAAATAAAATTTTGCCTAATGGAAAGTTTGATGCATCTCTAATGATAAATATCATAATAATTTGCAATAATTAATGCGTTCAGAGGCGAGTGGCACGCCGTCCTATAACTATGCTAGCGGTCAACCACACGTCCGTTAATTGATGGTAATTTAGAACGAAATGCAAATACCTCTTTGTCAGCAGTATTTAGGTAGGTACCCAGCAAAACGACAGAAACGATTTTGAATAAAATAAATGGATACGTAAATTCGCACAGAACCATTTGCATTTGCTAGCACTATCAAATTGTCGGTGTCAATTATTGAACAATGATCCTAAGTGAGGGATAAAAGAGCATTATGCTAATACCAGCATAGTCGTGCATCGCGACCTATCCCACGGCGGGCGCGGCGTGCGCGCAACAAAAACTGCAACCGAGGGGTTAAAGAAAACTAATAAAAAAGCAATAACGCGATCCCGCATGGTGGCTCGTTGAGCTGAAATTGACGCGGCTGATGAACCGAAAATAAGGGATACACGATTGACGATAAACGCTATTGCACACGGAGTAATGATTCACCGAGGGCATGCAGACAATAAAATGCACTCGATTGAAGCTGTATCAAATAATAGAACCTTTATTTCTTCATCGTTCAGCTTTTGTCACATCAATTTTAGTGAAAATGTGCTAGTAAACGAATCAGTAGTTATGTATACCTAATAAAACTACTACGTAATACTGTAATAAAAAAAATAAGTTTCAGCGTAACTTTTTCATTCAATGGAAATGGAACTACCCCTATCATCAAAAACTTAATGAGGTAGTGTCAGTAAATATTTCAAGTAGAGCCAAATAAATACGATATTTATACTATTAAAATATTTGTTTACTTTATTCGTATTACGTATGTAAATACTTACACTTCACTGATTGTATCTTTAGCGGTTGTTTTTAGGTGAAATGATAATTAAACAACCATACATATTAATGGCAAATATTACAATGCATTTTGCATAATGAGCGAAGGGTTAGCGGTTGGTATAAAGAGATAATTGTAATTTCACGGGTCCTGGCGTCCTTGTCATTTGTCACCAGCATCCTGCCACGCGCCCTGTCCAATTTTATTATTTTATATTATACATTACTTGAACCCTTATCTCAATTATTAACTGCGAGACAATTAAATAATAGACACAGTTTGCACTCTGTTGTTCCATGTTGACTCCGCTGCGTTTTGCTAATGGAATTAACAAATGACTACGGTGATGAAATATAAGTGGATGGTGATGAAATAATAGTGAATAAAGTTAAGTAAATAGTCTTTCGTGTAGGTATATTAAAAAAGGAAGGAAAAACACTTTCTTTTCAATATTTTATTTTATCGATGAAAAATTACAGATTTCTAATATCAACAGTCTCTAAGTTATAACTTGCGCAGTATACCGCGGACGGGCAGACAGACAGACGAACACGGCGAAACAATAAAGGTAACAAAAGGCAATAAAGGAACTATGTACAATTTTTTTTTCATAACGATTCCAAGTATATCTAAGTATTTATTTAATCCGCAGGCATAGCTAGCACATCGAATGTTTTATCGTTAAGTTTCGTGTTTTATTTTTCACATAATCTGACCCTGACCACATAAAGAAAGCGGGCACCCCTAAAAGCGAGTGCTTAATAATAATTATTCAGATCGGGCTCCGTCCACGCCCTGCAAGCGGAGCCCGGAAGGCGCTCATTGTAGCGAAACTCCCCGAGCCCGATCCAAAACAATACCTATACACTTTCCTCCCATTGTCTAGTCGCCCCGGAGTACGTTATAGCGACATCATAGACTGTAAATTGCGAGATTTGATGCTTATGTATGCTAACAAATTAGTAGAAGTTACATAAAGGTACCGGTACCGGTGGACCTAGATGGCGATTTCACTGTGCATCTGCTTCAATTTCAAAGGTAATATTATAAATAATGCAATATAAGTAAAATAAATAAAAGTTGAGTTAAAACTAATTATGAAAAAAATTGTTGCCAAAAATTTAATTAAATCTGGAAATGGCCCGTGTGGTATTGTGCCCAAAAGGCTGGCAGTGTTTCCTCGTTGAATAGCTATGCTAATTAGGTAATTAAATTAGGTAAGTTTCATTTAATTTATAGTGGTTCAGTAATTCTCATTTTTTTTAAGGTTCCGCACCTAAAAGGCTGCCAATTAATTAGATACTAAGGCTCCGTTGTATGTTTGCGTCAATGTGTCCGCCGCGCGATCACAGGGCTGGCTCTTTCGTAACGTGAATAATTGGTACGCTACTGTCAGTACGGGGCTACGGTCACAGGAACAAGATATAATAATAAAAAAATGTGTTTCATTGCAATCCAACTCGTGCTTGGTTGTTTTTTTTTTAATATAATAAAAACACTTTCGATGCTTTACCTACCTACTTACTTTAGGCAGCTTTCAAAATTAATTCGATTACTAGGTACTATTACGCTTTAAAGAACTTAATTACGCTAACGAACGGCGATGATAAAAAAACGTAATAATTCACTCCAAAATAATACAACCGTCAAAGTTTGGGAGAGATACTATCGACTCTCCTATGAAATGGGTCAAGAGGGTGAAGAAAAAATGTAATAAATTGTAGAAATGGGCGGTTCTGCTAAGTATCGTTGTCAAAATATCGGCCAGCACCTGCCCGGCAGACAGGCCGGCGCTCGCAATCAACTTCTCCGCTAATGTCAACATTTACGCACATGTCTCATTTCACGTTATGGCACGCGTAAAGGAAACAATTTCAAATTTAACTATGACATGACTAAAAAAATATTTCACAATTTCTGTTCCGCCATGGGGCATAATTTAATTGATTTTTAATTTTATGTTGAGAAGTAGGTATGTGTAATGCTTAAATAGGGAGGTAGGTAATAATTTTCCTACTTATAGATACTTTAGCCAAACGGGAATCTTAATCCTATAATAAAGTAAATCTCAAGATAATTTGCTTCCCAACTCGCGGCCATGTTGCCTTCGCCCGAAACTCGAGAAAATAAAACAACCGCAAGCTCTCTACTTTTTTACTTTTTTATACAGGATCATTTTTCTTGCCGGCTAAGGGATCAGCATTAGACCGCTAAGGAAAAATCAACCTATTTCGAAGCGTGATAAAGTTGTATTGTTAATTTGGAGGCTGTGGCGGAGTGGACGTCCTTGGGCGGACTCGATCTGCTACCCGCGAGAGATCGTCCCATCGCGCATCGCCGCATGCTGGTCGTTGCACCGACACGATACTTTTAAAATGCATTCGAAAGTTAGAAAATGTATTCGTTGGTAATTTAGTTTCATATATTTTGGTACTACATCTACTTTTTAATGAATCTCATTAGCATATCAGATAATGCTGTAGTCGTGGAAGAATTGTTTTTCAGATCTAGTATTGAAAGTTAAGGCAATCGCAACTTGGTTTTAGAGTTTCGAAAACGTTGTTAATTACGTAGTTAAGTGTATTTTTGTAATATTTAGCCGCACCTCTCACTTATGGAGTCGAACCTTTGCCTTCGAATTAACGACTTACTTTTGACACTGGTTAAATGTCTATGTTAAAAGTGCTTTGATTACGCAATTATATGACAACATATTATTTTAAGCGTATTAGTTTCGTATAAAATCACTACTTGTTTACAAGACAATCTTACTTGTTTTAAATACACCTAAATGTCCTTTAATGAAATAATAATCGTATTCTACCTACTAACCTGAACACTACCTATTCTTATTCTACCATGTCGGTAGCTATTTTTCAATAAAAATACGTGTAGAAATATATTTATGTGTTTATATATATAGAGGCGACTGAGGATATAGGTTAAGGTATACCGTAGGCGACAGGCTATAGGAACCTGTCACTATTGTACCGTTTTTGTCAAACTTAAAACCTAAAATTGCTTAAAGTCGCTCCGAAGCGGTAACGTTTCGTGTGCTCTGCCCACCCCATTTGGGACTACAAGCGTGATGTTTGTATGTTGTGTGTGTATATATATATATATATATCTAATTATTTGATAACATACCTTAATTAACATAAAGCTCAAGCATAATTGAGTACATAATCTGCATTTTTTTAAACGATCGATCTCAGAATACATTAGTAACTTTAATACAGTTATGTCAGCAGGATCACCCCTATAAAAACTTAACTTACTTTCGTTCAAAAATAAACACTATTAAACCAACACCGGTGAATAGCGCGCATAAATATTGTATGCAGCGCAAGTTTTTTTTAGCGAAATCAATAATAAAATTGTTGGTCGTTGAGTCCGGCGCAAGTATAATGGTCGGTAGATAGACACGATAGCACTACATTGAGCCGTAATTATAGGTATCGTACCAAAGCTGGTCGATGGACAATGGCCAAGGCACCTGGGGCCAGCATTCTAGTTTGCCCTTTGCTAAACCGTTGGTGGGACGAGGATGGATGGTCCCCAAAAATATTCTCAGATGGCCGATCTCCAGTCTCCGATTTCTCCGTGGTTCGGTTTTTGAAATCACGTAACTAGAAAATACCGATTTAAAAAAAAGTGAAAAATTGTGGTGAATTCGAAATACGAGTAGAGGAACATAAAATTACAGCTCTAAGTAACTAATCTTGTCAACAAGTCAAAGTTTTAGTTTAAGCTGTATCTAATTTAGTAGCAATACGCAGATTTCTACCACTAACGATTTAAAAAAAGAAAAAGAAAGAAAATACATTTATTCACAACATAAGACACAACAATTAAGTACACAGAAACAACACGAAAGATAGTATAAATCGGACTCGTGCTGGCTCAGCATAATGCTGAAGCCGATTTTCAGCCAGCCCCGTTGGTGACCCTCGGACCACTACAAAGATATACTACAAAGTATTTTAAGTATTATATGATTTCAAAAGTGAGTTCCCTATATTCTTCATATTGTTTATTTCATTGAGTAAATTTTCTTTTTTAACCCCGCATCTTTCCGACTATACTTCGGTAAAATGTGAAATAAATTAAAATCTTACAATGAATGCAGTCAGTTAATTAATTTAGATTACTGATTATACCAAAGCGTTCATTTCTTGTGACGCTTGAAAGTAGATGTTATTTTAACTTCAAAAATAAGTAAAGCAAAAGTCGTGACATTTAGTTACTGGAAAATAGTAAATAAACGTAACTAATGATTATGAAACATCCATGAATGCAAACGATGCAAACCATGATAAAAAACATAGAAGCAATCTCAACGCCGTCGCCTTTCACCACCAATTTACTAAACTTATCCGTAGCTATACAAATATTGGTGTTTACAAATCTAGTATGAATCATGGTAAAGTGAAGGCCGGTCGGTAGCATATGTCGATACAAACCCTAGGACGATTAGAGTTTTACGGTCGCTTTATTTGCAACCACCCTTCGGTAACGTTGCTAGGGGTTGTGGCCAAAATTGTATTTTTATTATAATTGCTCCGTTTTTTTATTGAGAGCCAGTCCGCAAGGGTAAACATTGTAGGGTTGTTTCGCTACAACTAGCCTAGCGCATATCATGTAATTAGTTTTGGTTTTGAATAATGAATATGATTATGCTATCGGTGACAGTTTTGAGCACCATGGCCGGATCTGTTTGGTGTCGTTTTGCAATTTCCTTTCAGTTCTATTTCAGGTTTATTATTATTACACAACTTCCAATCATTTCTGCACATAATAGTTAATGTTTTATTCGACATATTGTAGTAAAGAAAATATTTTGGACATATTTTTGTTAGTGATGTACCGGTGGGGGTAGGTAAAAATGTTTATTTTGCTACCTACTCGAGAACCACCGATGCTAAAATATGTTTATCGTTTTTGTCCAAAAAGAAATAAATAGACAATAAATATCACTCACATGTAAGACAAATACTGACAATCTTATTACACAGGCAACGTAAGCGAAAAAAATATACGTATTTTTTATATTTTGGGTTCCGTACCTTATTCTGATATTTTTTCAGAAACCGAAACGACATCATTGCTTAACATGGACACCTACCTTCACTTTTTGTTTTGCACAAAAGAATTACCTACATAAGTATTTAATTCCTTACTAGTTACGCAAGGAAAATTGTAAAGGGTTTTATAATACGATTTTGTCTTGTGTCCATAGAAGGTTCCCAATAGCACGTCCTCTGGAGGATCTCTAAAAACCAGCGAATGTAACCTCCTGTCGATTGCCGATTCGACCCGCTTCAAAAGGCTTACTGTAAACCCCTTTTCTCATTTTTATATCACAAAAAGATAGCCCATAACTATTTAGTTGCCAATTGTACGTTGATCCCAAATGTCTCTGTGAAACCCTTTTATTTTATTTGATATTTTACGCAATATCCCTTACGTTCTATCTTTTATAAAGAAATTCCATCTGCATAAAAGCATATTTTCTCGATCTAAAAGATCCTAAATAGCACGTCGTGGTGCTCGCGGTATCTCTGGCTTTTAGATATGATTGGATATTGCAAATTACTATTCGGTCGTCTATTATCGCTGTGGCTTAGTTTCATGGAAGCGATAACGTTATCTATAACTAGAATTCGCTGCACTGCAGCAATGCTATCCTCCACCAAACTAGGTAGGCACAAATAATCGTTTATCCTTTAACAAAATCCGATACGTTAAATTGCTTTAACCTGTAAACCCATATTTTGGTCAAGGAGAGTCAGAGTACCTAAGCAAGTATTTTTGATAATTTTATCATTAAAATCACCATAATTGCAAAAATATGTTATCTATGTATAGAAATGCTTACACATCAATAATTGTGCTTGCGTGCGTGGTTTCGCATTATAGGTTCACGTAATTGCTATTGTATATTAGTGCAACTTAGGTTAGCAATACTACAATTTATTACAAATTTCTACTTCCGAGAATTATTTTATCTTTATTTAAAACATGTGCGTAACGCATAGTTCGATTTCTTAATAGATCTCACGTATTGTGAAATCATAAAACTACACATTATAAATGCATGTATGTATATTGTAACTCGTTTGCGAAATTATCTGCTTCTTAGAGATCCATGAGAAAAATAATTTAAGTACTTGTTGTAATTTAATTATGTAATTATGTAATTTATTACTTAGAATTGCTTGCGAAAATCATGATTAAGGGATTAAGGGTAATTTTATTGGAAGTTTGACCCTGTTTGACTTATACCACTTTTACAAAAGCTAGAGAACATTTGGCAATAAGTAGAGCCCTTTATTGTTTAGTGAATACCTAATATTTATATATGTTTAATTTTGTTTCCTGTTACGGAGGCTGGACTTAGGGTATTTTCCCAGACCTCTTAAAGTAAGCAAATAGAGGCCTAAAATTTAATGAGTACCTAAGCAGTTTTTTTACCTACTGAATTCTAACAATCGAACCATAAAACCGGAGCTGACCGATGTTTGTGCAACGTAGCTCGAAACGTGCGAAGAGCCGCAGTGCGTATCGCGCGAAACGCAACGCACACGCACGAGCGCTGTGCAGATAAAATGCGTACGACCGATAACAACGCACATGCGCGATAACACTTAACACACTGCCTTGATATTGCACATTTCATTTGCGCTTAGCTGTCGACGTATGATTAATAAAAGCCAAAATAATTAACTTTGTCTAATTGTCAAGTCCTTTGTAGCTAAATAATTCTTTTGAATCATTTTTTTACTCATACATAATGGCGCTTTAGTGATTCGCAGAACCGGTTATGCAAAAAAAAATATTGACGGTCTGGCGCTACATTCGCATACGTTCGCACTTCAAATGAATGTCAATGATCTTTCTACTAACGGAGGGGTATCCCCGACCTACAAAGAAATGCAACATTGCACAAATAATACATTTTTGTAGTGCAGCCAGCGTGATGATGACATTACAATGACGAGTCGGCGGCCGGCGCGCGCAAAAAACTGTTTTTGTTGTGGGCGGGCGACGCGATACCTACGTCAATTTCGCACAAATGTACCAGGACCAAATGAGATTAAGAGGTGTTTGTGTTGTCGCAAAAAAATGGTCAGCGTAGCAAACTTGTTCTCAACTCATTCATAAATTTGGAGGTGTTTCCTGGTTCTGTTGTTGACTTTACATAATGTTTACCTGCATACCTGCGCGATATCTAATTATTATATTGAATCTTATTTTAATTACGAAGTCCACAATTTTTACTAATAAAACAGAATGCTTATTTTTTTTTATAGATGGCTTAAAAGTAGAAGTACATACCTAGATGCAACTAACGCGTGTTATAGCATACTCCAAAATTAAATCAATAACTTTGTTTTGTTACTATATGTCTAGAGATTTACGTATTGAAATAATTCTACTTTCAATAAAAAAAACACATAAAAAGTAGGTAGGTATTTAATGTGAAGTAGGTACACAAATTAAGAACTTAATTTTGTAGAAAAAACATAACTTTTAGGTATTTATTATTTTTATTTCAAGTTCTAAACAAACAACAAACCGATGCCAACACTCTCGTGAATGTTTGATTGACTATTTCCGCGAAGTTTATCAAACTTTTACAGGGATTTCATACATTCGGAGGAGGTATTCCTCTATACAACACCTATAGCAACCTATCTATTCATGTTATTGCTCGTCTGAGAGGTGAATGACCCGATTTGAGACTGTACATAAAGCAAGGCATATACCGACTGACCAATGACTGGCGAGTATATAAGATAAAGTTTGCGCGCGAACTGAATACATAGTGATATGACTCATTTTGGCAACCGGTTCGCGAGTAGGCGTCACCAATTCGCGAGATACGCTCGCACACATGAACAATCTCCGATAACAGTCCTGGTGCCCTGGTATTCAGTGTAATACCTACCAGCGGCGCCTAGTATTTCGTGGGTCTCTAAATTAGGATCTTACTAACTGAATCAACAAACAATCAATAGAAACATGTAGCCTGTATTTGTTTTTTTTTATTCATGCGTCATTTAAAATCGGCGTATTTTTCAACAATAACTTTTCAACAGAACAACTGTACACTGACGGCAAGTCAAATATACGCGTAATCTATACAGTTGCGATATTTGTAGCCTAAACAGATTGTTCAACGCGTGAGTCGCCGAGGTTACAAGGAGATTTTGAGGCCAAGGTTTTACTGCTAATAGTTATTTTTATGTGAGATAGATAAGTTGAAAAACTGGTGCCGTGACATTGGAGATAGCTTAAGGTTCACCATCCAAGTAGGTATACTACCTAACCCTAAGTAGGTACTAATACTTGGCGAAATGTAACTTTATTTGTCATAAAATAAGATAACTATCTTTCACCATTCATCCAACAGTCTGAACCCAATAATCAAAACCAATTAGGTAGTGCAATTTTTACTTCAGAAACATTCGGCAGGTGCAATGTTGAAATTGAAACTGTTTTTTTAATTAATTAATTTATTTGTTTATAAAAAGATTATCTTGTGGACTTACAGTGTAGACCAAAAGGTCCATAAGCGAGTAAACTTATAGCTACAAAATTATCATTTAGATAAAAAAACATTATAAAGCAAATAAAACAGAAAAGACACAAGCATGCCGTTGAAGGTATAAAGGTTAGTTTTCCTGCGACTCATTGGAAGCTCTCCGCCGAATTATTAACCTCGTCTTGCACGTGGAGCCTTCAACGTTACGATTTCGGTAAAATTGACAGTTCATTAATTTGTAAAGCAACCCCTTGGTAGGTAGCCTGTCGGTGGTCGAGACCACGCGGCCGCCAGCGTCCTCGTGACCAAAATACGCGCGGTGAATAATTGAAGCCAGAGCGGCCACCTCCCACCCCCTGCCCCCTGAACTTTCTTTTTATTGGTTCATTATAACTCAAATGCTTTTTAACTTGTAAAACAATTGCTAAGTAAGCGGACGAATTATTCATTATATTGCATGTATTTTGTAATCTCGCTAATGTAATAAATATCTCTACCCGTGACGTGGAGTGAACGATTTCGTTTGGCATCCCCCGTATCCTGGAAAATAAGAGAAGCTTAGGTTTGGTAGGTATATCTTCGGACTCGATACCTCGCTGTTAATACTTGTCATCGCAATAAAATTTTGCCATACATGTCATCGCTGACGTCGATATTATTTGTTCATAGCTGACGTCACATAAAAATTTTAGGCAACCCGGTGAGAATGAGTTGTCACGGCACCACGCTTCTGATACTTGTGAGTGGTGCAAACCATTATTATAAATTTTCGCTAGTTTTTCGTAGGAAAAAAATAAGTGGTAAATTTTTTCTTATTTAACGAAATTTCAATTAGGGCACGAGTAGAGCATCAGAAACTTTTAATTAACAAAGAAAATTTCACTAATGACACTTTAAACAACGGTGGTGGTGTGTTTTAAATTGATTGGAATAGGTGTATTGCCGGGTACTCGTAATTATAGAGAGGTGTTTCGGCCTCGGTTCGTCCGAAAAGCATCTATTTGTCTTCTACACGCAAATGTGGCAGGGAAATTTGTGTGAATAATTGATACATGTCATTTGGCAACCCCCCTTCGCCCATCACCCAACTCGTGTCACCAGTTCACATAGTTTTCATAAATGTGTAGGTGTAGGTAGATACTTGCCTACTATCTTAGGTGCCTACCCTCTCTTTGCGTATAGGTCATTAGCTAGTTCATACTATGCTTAGTGTGTGAAAACATTTTAGAAAGTTATGAAGAAACAATTTAACGAAAAATTGGTAAAAAAAAAGCATAAGTTGTGATAAAGTATAGTCGATATGCAGTCATTGCCAGATTGGTTGTAACGAAATTAGAACAACAAGTATCACCGGACGTCTCAAGCATGATTTATCTGATCTGCAATCGGATCTTAACATTTTAAGAAGATTGTACGGTAAAAGCGAAAACTAACCTTTACATACAAAGGACAATAGCAGTGTCCAAAACGTTAACCAGTTTTGGCTACTTCATTTTCAACATGTCAACAAGCAAACAAAATGTAGGTTGCGGCTTTTTCTTTTCTAAAATATTGATATTACCTATAGGTGCACGATGAGGTAGGTCAAAAAGAACATACATAGCGAAACGATTTGTACTTTGGGTAGGTATGCAAAGAACTGGCTAGTCATTGTGCCAGACGGAGTGGTGTAGGTGGCCAATAGGCTAGTAAAAAAAATGCAATTAATTGAAAAGTAAAAACGAAACGTATACAAAGTCAGTTTTGTTTTGTCTAGACTTACAACATGTTTAAGTAATATCAAAAATTAAGGGGTGAACCCACTCTTCTCATTGATATGAACAACTATACAATCCTCTAAATTAAAAATGTTATTAAAGGTCATCCTTCATAATTTGACCAAAGTGAAGTGGCTGCTATGATCGAAAATGATTAAGAGTAACTACAGACACCTAAACCTAAATAACCTGTTGGATGGATAAACTACGGTACCCGGTGCCTCCGTTTAAGGAGTTACTAGTTTTCTCCAAAAGTTTTAGGGAAGACGTATTGATAATTTGTTGTAGTAGGTAAGGACACTGAATATCGACGGGCGGGGTACCTGCTGGTGTTGGGCAGCGAGGATGAGCGGCCGGCCACGCACGGCAAAAGGCCTCGCGATGGCCCACATCGATATTCCGTGCATTATTGAACAGTCGCGTGCTGCCTCCCGAATTTCCAATGTTTGGCGATTGATGTGTAGATTGACTTTTGTCATTTGCCTCGACCATGTCAAACACTGAAATGTTTTTCTATGCCCTCTCCTCAAATTATGGTGGATGGAATCGTAATGGACTAAGGCGATTTATATATCCGTCATAGCTATATTTTTATGTATTTTGGTGGCCGATTGGCCCGGTGATGGATGAAAGCTGTCCGTCGTATACCCTGGGACTCATTTGCTACACGAATCGATTATCATTTGGGTGACGCGATGGTACCATTTTCTGAAACGATTACGAATTTGTATAAAAGTAGCGATGTACCAAAGATAAGGCTAATGAGCGGCCAGCAAATATTGGAATACGTTTGATGTTTTTACCTATCAGGTGAAATATTTTTATCGGTCACCTATTGTTTGAACTTTTTAGCTTTTTATTATGCACCGTTAAAGAGGAAGTGATAAGGAATGCGCAAGCTTTTGCAGATGTAGCGTGGGTGGTCGGAGAAAGGACAGGGAAAGGTAATAAAATTTAGCGGCATCTTTACTAGGCCTGATATAAAATGTCGGTGCTTTTGAACGTTAGCGCCGCTTTTGCAGATAAAATTACTAAAAAGTTTTATTAACTAGAAACAGTTATGTTTTTGTTGAGCTTTAAGGGTTGTACAATTAGCAAAGAAAGTTATATTTCTAAAATAACTATGAGTAACACATAAAACCCTTCCAACCGTAGTAATAAAAAACATTTTTCTAAATGTTTAAGAACCAGCCGAAAACATTTGATGGTTGTTCTAAGGACAATAGCTATAAAGATTAGGTATGCTTTCAAACCTAGACAGGTTCACATTGTAGATAGATAACTACTTACACCAATATAAAATCTAGAATGGAAGATCATCTACGTAAAACATTATAGTCTAATGTTTTACGTAGATAAGTTTTCCGAACTTAATCAACACGCTGCGCCGAATATTTTTTAAATCTGGTTAAATATACATAGATATTACCTATTTGAAAAGTTCAATTTTGTTATGACGAAGAAATGAGTGGTCACGTTATGTTTGTTTGTGTACAATACATGTCTTACGTGCCGCATTGCTTTGCGTTGGCAAAGCTACTCGTTCAAAACCATGGAATAGAATAGTTACCTACTAAATAATACGTTACTAAGTTACAAGTGTGAAAGCGCGTTCCTGAGAAAATGATCTTGACAGACGGACAAGAAAGTGGTGGTGGTGTGTGTGGTCCTAAAAGGTTTCCATTTTTTTCCTTTTTATGTAGGTACATAAATACGGAACCTTAAAAAAATGCTAAAATACGTACCTAATAACTAAATTTAAAGAAGTAAGAGAAGTTATAACCCGAGTGAATGCCTAAGTACCTACATGTAGTTAAAGTAAGTATCTATCACTGCCCTTAGAATTACAATGTTATGAAAAAAATCTGTGGCCCTGTTAGGTAGCTTATTCAATAATTATTTGTATTAAACACGTTACCGACATGTGTACCTACATATAGTATGATAACGGTTCTTTATCTATATATTGATTGATTGTCACCATAACTTCCGAATTAGGTACAGTCGAGTTCATAAACTAGTGAGCAAAATTTAATCAAAAATATCTGAACACAACTCTATTATTAACAGTGTGGAAGGTGATGAAGATATTATTGATCAAATTTGTGCTCACAAGTTTATGAACTTAACTATACCTAAGTAAAGTAGGTACATACTTGCCTACTCCGGATATATTTTATGTAAATATGTATACTGACAGTAAAGCTGACATTCGATGACTATGGATGGCTGTCAATAATTCGCTGAGGCAGGTTATAACGGAAATGACATTCGATGACTATGGATGGCCGTCAATAATTCGCTGAGGCAGGTTATAACGGAAATGCTTTAGTGTCATAGTTATTCCCAATTAGATTTAGGTTTTTTTCTTTATTTTAACTAAGCACTTTCGGTTATGTTATAAAAGACACTTTTAGGACGGTAAAATTAGTATCTGATTAACAGTAGTTTGTAAACGAGTCCTTTTAGTGAGTAACGTAAAGAATTATGAGTTCTGATACTTCTTATCGTCAAATACGGTATACCTACTACGCGCCGTCCATTAGCCCCACACAAGGAAGAAATGACTTTCCAATGAAAATAGTTAAGTACCGTTACGGTCCTTTTATAATCACCCAAACGACGCGGCAAAGCAACCATCATAACCCGCGAGACCTAAACCCTTTACTGCACAACGCACGCTTTCTGCAGATGAATAGCGCAATTTTTATTATTTTACGACATGCCTCAAATATTGCACAAGTCCGCAAAGACGCCGACTGCGTTTAAATGGCGCTAGATAAAGGAGTATAATAAAAACAAACGGAAAGGGTTTACACAAATGCGGAAAATTACGCAACGCCCGCTTTTATGAGTGAGTTAAAAGCCCAGCCAGAAAAAACGACTTCGCAGGTACGGAAAGGGTCCGCTATTGTAGCTACGGTCCCGGCACCTATACAAAAGACCCCGTAACGCGAATACAAGTGCCATTCACCACTATAATGACACTGTATGCAAATAAATGCAAATCTTTTTACGAGCGTTCTTTTACAGGGCGACAATGAGCGCTTTGTGAAAGGCCTACAGCTACTGAATTCGATTATGTGTGTTGTAAACAAATTATCGATTCTAGCAAGTGACCCTTTTGCAAGTAAATAACTATACTACAATGATAAATTTAATTTTATTTACTATAAATTATAACACAGACATTTTCATATATCGTAATTTACGTATAGGCTGGCAGTCAGATTAAAGTTGCATGAAGCAAATAATAACTGCTACAACGCCAGCTCGCTGTAACAAAACAACTTTTTCTTGGAGTTCTATCAGGCAAGATAGTTGCCCCTTTGAACTTGATCTTTTTATCAAATGTGGCTACGAACTCAAAAATTATATCGGCGTTTCGTCGCATTCCGCGCTCCCACATACCCACACGCGCGCAACGAACGTGTTACTATCATAGATATACGCACACTATTGTAAAACGGGACACAATATTAGGAATGAATAGCAGGAGAAGTTTAAAACTACTTAGTTACCAAAAAGTATGCACACACATAGCACTCTAAGCACTGTAATTAAGCTGATGCACTCAGTTCCACCTACTCTCAGTGCGAGTGCACTTAGTGCAAAAAGAGTTCAAATAATGTTTTGCAAATTAATATGTATCTATACTTCTATGTATAAACAATCTTCAACATTATTAGTCATGCCGATATCCCAAAATACTTTAATTAATCGCAGACATAATATATAGTCATATTCAGTCGCTGTAAAGAAATTACAAAGCTGCACTTACATAATCAAGCTGGAAAGATACAACGCATACACGGTGAAAAGTTAATCTATCTGCATATTACATGCACGTTTATATGGTGGTGCAATGGTGTGCGTGACCTTTACACCGGCACGTCATGTGTGAAACTGCTTCGCGGGCGCAGGCGCAGCACACGGATGCATCGCACGCACACAGCGGCACGGCTAGACACGAATATTGCTCGCTATGCTAATGCAGCGGAGATTGGGCAGGTCGTTGGCCGCGCTCCCGGACGTTAAGTCATTCGGCAGAACCCGTCCTCCACCCTCGCCCCCGCCCGGCTACCCGAAATCATTTAACCGCCGAAGGAACCAAGATTTTTAACGTTTCCAGGAAAAAGTATTCCCGGCCGTATGAAAATTAAATTCAAACGTCGCGTCCAGCCCAAGCCCCAGTTTTTCTAGCAAGACTATTTATATATTTTTAACAAATTCAGGGCATTAGGTACAGTCAACCAATTTGGTTACTAGTCCACCGTAAAACCTTGTCATCATGACATTTTACGTCATTAGATAATAGAGAAAAAAATTGTGTAGGTAATAAATAAATATTCTAAGATTCTATGATGGCTCAAGAATCAAATTGGTTGACAGTATTTCGGTGTTTTTATTGCCACTTTTCGCTTAACTACCTACAATATTTGCAATAGTCCAAACCATAATTTAAAATAAATATGTACATTATTACGAGTATATCCCAAAAAAGTACAAATGAATAGGTACCTACATGAACATTTACCGTTAATTCTAGATTTAGCTTTATAGTACTTGAATAAGTAAGAAGACCGCGTCTCATCGCCGCGCTGGCCAGTGGCCTTGAGCGGCGCAGGCGCAGCGGATTACTCACCTATACACGCACGAACCCCATGCTTTGATTGTTCGCTTGTGTGCGTGCAAAGGGCTGATTGTAGCATCCAGCTAGAGATAATTATGTAAGTTTGAATCTTCTGGGAATCATAAGAATTGCCTTAAATATTATACTATTTAGTAGGTGTACTTACTTACACCGTAGTATGACCTAACATGAAAAATACTTAATTTATATACACGTTTTTGTATTTTTGCAGCTATGCACGTGCAGACACTAATTTATATGTATTTCTTATTACCTGTTGTTTTCCAAGTGAGTTGTTTTGCAACCCCCCAAATAAAACCCTCGACCTTAATGTGCTTGTCATGAAACCCGTGGTCGGTAAATGAGTCATTGCGCGTACACATTGTCTTGCCATGAAGCCCAAGGTCGGTAAATGAGTCAGTGCCCGTACTGATGGCGCTGCGCCGTGCCGCGTGCGCGCGCTCCTGCTGCAGGACTACATGGACCACCACATGCACACGCACGTTGCGGCGCATGCCGAGGGAGGTAGAGGGCGACGTTGCCAAGAGCACAGCCTAAGGTATCGCCAATATTTGGAACAATTATATTTTTTCTTTTACAAATATAAAATTTTACTTGCAAATGTGATTAAAAACATTGTATGTCGCACGGGCGGTACTAGAATTACGAACATCGACTCATTAAAGCCCTCAGTCTTCGACTTCGGGCTTCTAATAGACTCTCGTTCGTAATTCCTTATTTACCGCCCTTAAGACACAATGTACTATTCTCTTCCAGTCTATATTCGAACCTATTTATAAATTGTTCGTTTTCAGACATTATTCAATAAACACAGATATTTCGAGCGCGTATTTATTTTGTACATCAATGCTAATTCTGTAAATTTTGCATTTTGATACCAAATGGGTGATTATGAAGGTTACATTATAGAAACTTATATTATAGAAAGGTAACTACAGAGGCAATACGCTTAGGAATCGTCATAGCAAGGACCTTGGTCCGTAATCTTCGTCCGTAAGGTTCGTAAACTTTCAAGTTCTATATTTTCTTTGTATAACGTTACCTATCAATTCTTGCTAATATCTGATCCATACGTCACATAATCAAAATAAATATTATTTAACTTTGCGTTGTTTTTTTATTTTAGTTTTTATTTTTCAATTTTGTGTTATTAATTGCATATTTTCTAACAAATGTATTGAAAAATGTCGTATGATGGGTACACGGTTGGCAGGGTTTTGCAGGCTCGTGACGATGAAAACTCTGGCCTTGCGGCTCGAGTTTATCACTCGTAAACTCAAAAAATTATTACTATAAAAATTGCACCAGCGATTTAAAATCGCTTGTTTAACTAGTTGGATCTAGTTTGATAGACAAAACAATCGATAGAAATCTTGTTTTCAATTCCAACTGAGCAGTCTCCACGTGCCATTATAACGACTTACGCGTTTACCTAATTAGGTAGAGCCTACATGAAGCGGTGCAGATGCACATACCAAAGCATTTTGTAGTGATTATTATAATAATTCCCTTTCGTGCCCAATATCTGGAGAAATTGTGTGGTACGTGGGCGTTTTGACAGGAGAGACGGCCGCGGTCGGTGTCGGCGCATAATGGATGCATCTATTAAAGGTGTGCCACTTCTCGTGAAAGTGCATCGACTGCAGCCTTGAACAGACCCTTTCCCTCGTCCATCAAGCCAGCTCCCGCCTCGCGCTCGCCTCGTTATAACCAACCGTGCATTAAACTATTGAGCGGACATTTATCGCTGCCACTTATTAAACTCTCTTTTCGGGGATTGAGTCAGTCGACGGATGTTTTCTATCAAGTCGGTGCCGAGCTCACACAAGGGGATGTTTGTGTATGACTGGCTTTATGCGCCAGAGCTCCTTCCCCTTTTGGTGCGTGATAGTTGCACTGGCGATGCATGGTGCATGGTAAGTACATCCTGCGGGAGGGGCGGTGGGGGGAGCCGAGCGGTTATTTCGGTATGCACATTGCAGCGCAGCGGTACCGTGGACCGCGGCGTATCGAGGCACTTGCCACTCAAAATAGTCAGGTCAGGGACCGCGAGCTTCGCCTCGATCCTTCCCCAAGGTCAAGCCCCGAATGTTCCGCGCTGTCCTATAGCCCCAGATGCTTCAAACTTTACGCTAATTGCGACTTTTACCTACTTAACGATGGAAAGTATTAAATAATTTCTAAACTGTATAGATTAAGAGCCTACCTAACCTACTAAATCAAAATTGCATTTAAAATATTTACTCATAGTCAAAGGTATTACGCTTTATAACGTGAATCATGTTACTTTTTTATAATTTAAAAGTATTATCGTAAAATCGTTTCATCAATCGGTCATCATCGTCATCGTCTCGACCTATATACGTCTAAATGCAGGGCACAACCCTTCTCTCAGAATGAGAGGGCTTGGGTCGTAGTTCCCACGCGGGAACGTTGAAATTATCAATTTTTTTATTTGTACATAAATTTTTCCATTTAGTTGTGGTATTTTGTCTGACACAGAGGTAATCTTAATAAACTAAATATCATATAATTTTAATGCTGTCGTGAGTAATGCAAACGTGACTTCTCGACAGTTTAATTGATTCTTAATTGCGAATACTCCATTAAACTCGCGAGATTTAACCACGCCAATCGTATCATTAGGGTCAGAAATTTGCGATAAGAACATAATGGATTCGATCAACATCAATCAACGCAATGATACAAATGACGCAGACAAAGCTATATTTGTCTATGAATTCATCCTACCTTATGACTGAGGCAAAGACATCCAGCAAAGATAGAGTCTGACCAGTGAGTCCTAGCGCAAACAAAGTAAAATAAACTTAATTCTGGCAACCCTGAAAATCAGTCAGACAAGCAAAATATAAGTCAAAATTGAATTATAATACAACAAACGTAAAGCAAGCTTTTGTACGAAAACGTGATCAATATTGAAAATCATCAAGCCATCAAGCAAGGGATAAAATAGTAGATTGTTCAACAAGGGACTAAAACAAGCCATAATGACACGAGATGTATAGCCAATCGAGCAGAGCGAGGCTATAGTTCAAGTGTTATTATGGTTGTTTATTCTCGCGTAAGCACTCTACTTTTCACTTTGAATGCGAGGAAAAAAAACCAGCGCTCTGTTCAAAATTACAGTTACTTTTAAAAACGTATACTCGACTAAGAGACATCTAATCAAAATTCAAATAGCAAAAAAATGGTTACGCGGTTTTTTTCTTTTCTTTTATTGTTTTTGAAGTGACGCTTTAATTGCTTGCATATAAAGCCAACAGTTACAAAATTGAAAACTATTTTAAAATTGATTGGATTATGCATAATAAAATGAATTAACCCTTAATATAATTGAATAGATTCATATTCATAATCATTAATCGCATTTCACGAAATTAAATCGTGTTTTTTTTATATTTTTGCACAGTTATCATTTTGAGGTTATTTCCACGCCCTAAAAATCAATTCACAAACACCATGATTGGCTGTTTAGGGGTATCCAACGTAAATTAAGAAATAATTACTTTAATCTCTAGATATTAATGAGGAGCTTTAGTCTCGATATGCAGAGACTAGAGTAACATTTTATGAGCAAGAGAAGTTAAAAGGTAATAAGATCATTCTGTATGAATTAGATTAGAATGGGTGGTTTTAAGAATAAAATCCATGCTGTCTCTTTTCATACCAATGTACAAATATTCGTACGCATGAATGTGCCCCCTGCTACGTACCTATTTGTGACAGATATTTTTTATGTGTGATATACATTATGTTGCCAATCCAATTTATTATTTCACCTTCTAAGTACCGTACCGTCTAAAAACAAAGATTGAACGAAATTTATCATTAGATCATTACAAACTATTAATATACACAACGGATAGTGAACGAAAGTGCCTATTTCGGCAGAAGCCTCTATATTTTTTTGTGAAAAACAATAACTTGTCCACCCTCGTGTTGACTACCACTTCTACGGTTTCAGCTTCCCTAAGGTTTGGTTATCGACACCAAAATGTTTTAAGGAGTTACCAAATATCACTAAATAAATAGCGATTTATCGGTACCTACATATCTACAATAAGACATTATACCATAGTTGTACGGGACAGGTGAAGTACCTATGTAATAACTATGAGTGATAATCATAAAAGTTTAAATCAATATTGACAGGACGACAGTATCAGTAGCCTCTTTAAGCTCTAAGGACGTCTTGTAGGCTTTTTTTAAACTAGATTTAAGGCTTAAACTGACAGTTCTTGTATGGATCGACAGGACTTAAGACCACTTAAACCTAGATTAAAAAGCATGCAAGTGCCCCTAAGTAAACAAAAACTGGTTACTCAGACAAGGAACAGTTTATTTAAAACAAATGCCATTCTAGGCATGACAAAACTTTAGATGACTCCAATCGGGATCCTTCCCGATCGAATGCGTTCGAATGTTTGAAGGCGGATAGACGTTTCTAGAGGGCGCACAGAGCAAGACAAGGCATCTCCGACTGCGTTGGCGAGGACATTGCACTTCTACCGCCCCTCCCCGGCCCTTGGGTCCTTACTTCCCCCCACTGGCCTTGCCGAAACTCGCTTCACAATGTTGCTTCTACGACCGGATTTAACTATTTAGCCACCCGTTGCATCGTTTATTTTTTGTTTTGTCCATACAGGGTTTGTCTTTGAACCGATGTAGGTACAAGACATTGAGGTTACTGTCTAAAAATAAGCTTGGGTAAATTTGTTCTTTATTTACTTGAAAAGTTAAATGAATTTGTACGGATCATTTGACAAACAAATTGCGACTTAATAAAGTTGAGATTGTAATTCTACTTTAAAACCGATGCAAAGCAACGACGTACCTCTGTCTAATTAGTTAGTTGTAGATCTCTGTGACTAGCAAGCAATGCCCATATAGCTATATAACAAGCTAATAAAACGTATTAATTAATGAAGTAACGTCATAAAGCCTGCTTAACATTGAATGGAAGGATAGCAACGACAGTTGATAGAATCAGCGTCACGGCCGTCGGTGCAGCGCAAGCACAGCGCTTCCCGTTACTTGCTATGTACACGGTACATTGGGCTATGTACTGACTTCACCCAAAACATAACGTCAGCAGGAAAACTAAAATTCATTCTGATTTTTTTATTTTGATGATAGAGTTAGTTTAATGACAAACATTTGGTAATTTTAAACTTGATGCTTTGAATGTAAATCAATTGAATTTGTTAAGCGGTAGTATTTCAGCTTCAGCTTGTTATTTCTGACATTATTCATCAAATTCACTACTTCCTCGTGGGCCGACGACGCCAAGTTCATCTACTATTCATCGTTCAGGGTGAACGGACTCAGCGCCTGCGTCAACAACCTGGTTACGTCTCATCTTAATGCATGTTCTTCTGAGTTTCTTTCATAGAACTTCCCTATGAACTTCTACCAGAGAATATTGATGTGAGCCAGATTTTGGCTTCAATCGTCTTCAAGTTGTTAATAATAAAATTTCTACGAAACTTAGCTGTTGTCCACGACTTTCTCTGCGAAGGATTTGTTGATCGCGTCCCGTGGGAACTGCACAATTTTTCTGGATAAAAGCTATCATACATCCTTCGCCAAACTACCACCGTACCAAATTGCATTACAATTGGCGGTCTTTAAGCGTGATAACATAACACACAAACAAACATTTATAATATAACATTAATTAGGATAATTTGAGTCACTAACATTAACTAGTGTACTAGGTACCTAAGGGACTAAATGTAATAGATTCTAATAGAAAAGCAGCGCTCTAGGAGTGAGTCTACGAAAATAAAGTAGGTAATCCACCATGGTGCCACCAACAATTACCGATAGTAATCTTAAACAATGATTTCACAAATCAGATAAATTACTCTGCTTTGCACTCCTAGTCATGAGAGGAGTGAGAAAAAATAAATATTCTACTCGAAAAAAAATAAGTCTTGGCTCTCACTTTGTTTGCTAACGGTGATGCGTTGCGGTGTGAGACCACACCGCGTCGCGCCTGCCTCAACACTCGCCGCGTTCACCGCCGCCACGTCACGCCGCCGCTTCCTGGCTCGCTGCAAGACACATCCTACACAGCACAGCTACTGTGATTTGATTACAGGCCTTATAAATATTTTCATACTCCAAGGAGTGAGGACACTGTTTTTATGTTGCTATCTCAATAAGTTTTGCGCGCGAAAACACTGGCAGCATTGGTTAGGTGCACGGTTTTTTTTTTATATCGAGACATTCAAAATGAATAAGTAGATGATTTCTGTCAATATTCACAACGAAATCAATAATCTTCAACACGGAAAACAACAGAAATAATATATGTTTGGTACCTATAATATTTTTTGTTGGTCTAGACGTTGACTTAACTAATACAAACATAAATAGTTTTATTTGTTTGTTTGAAAATGTATTTTTAAACTAAATACGAACCGATACCTACCTACTTTATGTACTAAATGATAACTTAATATAAAACGTACTTACTTATTCAATTTTATTCGTATCAGGTCTAAATAAAGTTGTCGAAGTTTGAACTTCTTTCACACGACAAAATCGAATGAGACTGTCTCTAAATCGATGACAATATTCTCATTCTATGCAAAAAGTCGTCAAGTTTGTGGCGTTTATTCGTGCTATTTGTTAGGTATAAATTTCATAACAGATGCTTTACTTTCCCTTACATAAAGAATCACTTTGCAATGCTAATGAGAAAATTACTAATTTGCGGAAAAGTCTTGCCACCATTACCCTAGTTCTTCAGATATGTAAGCACCGGGTCATTGTGGGGGAGGGGGGGGAGGGATACTACACCTACCTAGTGAAGAAGTTCAAATTATATTTGGAAACAATTTTAATTTAAACATAATCGCAAGTCATTACTGTTAATACGTACATTAACGGTAACTATGGCCTATGACGAAGCATATTTGCCCAGCAAATGTTCTTAATTTACGTAGGCACCTAACACACTTAAAGGCCGAAGAAAGTCCGAGAACTGATAAGTATTATAATTCCATCTCGGAGTAGCGACTGTCGCTTAATAACCGCAAGCCCGGTGACCCAGGACCCTTGTGGAAAAAAGAAATTAGAGCCCAAAATTTGTTTTTCTTGACGTTGTTTGCGCTCAAAGACACCTAGCTTTATTTTTATCCATAATTTGCAGGTTAGAGTCCGAGGGCTCCTGAGCATGAAGGTCCGGTGCACGGCACCGCCTAGCTCCCTGATAACTATGCCACTGCGGGCGTCGCTTGTCACCACGGGGTACTAAGTTTCATGGTACAGTCACCAGCATTAATATCTGCCACAGCGCAGCGTGCAAAAATATCTGACGCGTACTTCCGGCCCTATAAAAAAAGTCGTATCAGATATTTATGCACGCTTGCTGTTTGTGTCAGATATTGGTGCTGGTGACTGTAGCAAGGATTCAAAAACGCGCGGCCGGGCGAGTGAGCGGACACAGCGGCCGTATATAGTGCCATTTCGTTCTGGAATGGGGTTTGAGTAAATTGGTTGGGTGTTTGCGTGTTGTTTTCTATTTTACACAATTAATAATTTATTATTATTTTTATCGATCAAAATTATTAGCGGGCCGCATTTGTAATGAGTTAAGAACCCTTATTTTTTTTATCAACTGTCACCGAACACATCTACTAACTGTATGAACGCGTTTTAAGAAAAAGCAAGCAAACAAGGCAGAAGTTCCACTTAGGTATTCGCAGGTATTTATAAAAGACAAAATAACCTGAAGAGAGATAATAGGGTGTATAACATAAGGGGTGAAACCTCATCTTTTAGCATCCTATTCAGTGTCTACATATGATTGTTCTGAAAAAAAAAATGAGTAGATAATTACGCAGCGCGAGTAGCTATGGGTGCAATTGGAAATACGGGTGAAGACCAAAAAGTCGCACACCGTTAAAGCTGTACATCCATACAAATTATGATTAATTTTCGTATCACAATGGAAAAAGTTAATGGAAATTATAAGTACCTGCTAACGCAGCTTTAACGGTGTAAAACTTTTTGGTCTTCACCCATACCAGTTGGCTTGCTAGTCATTACAATAAAGATTTTAAAATAGTGCGCATTAAATTATGTACTTTCTCCGTATTACAATGTCCTAGGACAACAAATGTAAATTATGTTTGTGGAGCAGTTGATAGGCTATCTGTCTATGCAAATTGCCCTTTAAATGGCCAAATCGCTAATTGTACATATATACAAATAAAGATAACTGTACAAGGACGTAGTTGTGAACCTAATAATGATGTTAATTAATTATTTGCTAAAGTCTCTAACATTTTAGGACTAATTATACTGACCTTTATATATACTGAAAGCTACCTAATATTTACCCATGAAAAATTTACTCGACAGGATTTATTGCAAAAATAGACATACCTAGTTTTTTTATTAATTAAACTACGTAAACTTAATTGATGCTCTAACTTTTAAATCCTACTAAAGTTTGTGAGTGAGTGAGTGAGTGAGTTTGTGAGTGAGTATGTTTGTTAATTCTTCACGCTGAAACGGCTGAACGAATTTGGATGAAATTTGACAAAAAGTTAGTTTATAATCTGGATTAAAACATAGGATACTTTTTATACCGATATTCCCACGGGATAGGCATAAAATCTTTAAATAACAACCGCTGGGCTTAGAGTCATGAAATTTGGTATATATGTAGATAGCTGGACGTCTGAAATAACACATAGGCTACTTTTTATTCCGATGTTCCCACGGGATAGGGATAAAATCTCGAACTAATAACCGCTGGACTTAGAGAAATTTGGATGGATGTAATTTTAACGACGATGTAATTTTAGGGAATTCCCATGAGAATTCAATAAAATCCCGGAATTTCAATTCAACTGCTGTATTTAATGATTTACGCGTGCGAAGCCGCGGTTAAGCGCTAGTATAAGTATAATAATGTACTACCTACATAACATTGCATTAAGCACGCATGAGACAACTCGGAAGCAGCTCCGATTCTATATTTGGATTCCCCATCAACATCTGAGGAAAACGGATGAAAGGCGACACGATCAAAAAGAAAAAGAATTCAATTATATTTAGCAATCACCCCTGTAATTACTACAGGAGGTTTCTTAATTGAGCTTCCAATAAAAAGGTCGAAGCTTCCGACTTCCCACGAACGCAGAGCAGAGGGCAGAGAAGCATGTGCGCGATGCAGCTTATTACGCAGGGAAATATTATCAAATTATTATGCTCTACATAGAGCTAGATATATGAAGACTAGAAGATAAATAATTCAGGGTCGTTTATAGTCTGTTTGCCGGCAATTCATAAAAAAATATTAAAATCAGGGATTATTTGATGGCCGTATAGCCCAGTTGTTAGAAGACCTGAGTACGAAGCTTGAGGTCCCGTGTTCGATCCACGGTTGGGGCAGAATGTTTGTTCTCAAGTCTTGGATGATTAGTATGTATTTAATTATATTTATCCGTTGCCTAGTACCTACCCGTAATACAAGCTTTGCTTACTTTGTGACTAGGTCAATTGGTGCCAAGTGTCCGTGATATTAAGTTAAGTATTGACTCATTACAATTGTTAATTATTTTTAAAACAGAAAAGAACACGTGAACACAAAAAAAAAACTCGAAGCCCATTCCAAAACGAAATGGCAATGTGGCTCAAGCGTCCAATCAGTTACCGGGGCCTGGCGTTTGACAAGAACTGAATGCCTAGTACACGAAACTCAGTTCGCACAGTGACAAGCGACTCCTGTCCGAGGCGTTATCGTATTATTTATCTACTCCCGGCGAATAGAATTTATACTATTTCTGTGTTACTATGATAATCTGTTCCCTTAACTACCTTGACTGACCTGCACGCTTAATTTATCACTAGAACCAAAAAGTCGCAATTATTGACAAGCGACATAATGACATGCGACGCAAATAAAATCACCATTGCATGCTAACTGTAGCGCAATCGATACGTCATAAAATTCTCGAAGAAAATAAAACACTTAGAATGTTTATTCTTAACCCTTCCAATGTCTACATCATAATGTTTTTGTGTGCACTATCAAATGATAAAAATATGAATAAATTTCCGTTAGTGTCAGGACCTGGGACAACTTGGTCTATTTTAGGAGTCCCACCCCCTTTCGGATTGATTGGTCGCGTATTTTATTACATTAATGAGTTTAGTTCTTATAATTAGAAATAAAATACGTATTTATTAAGTATACGTTTTTATTATTTTATTAGTATTAACAAATGAATAACGCTTGCAGGTGGTAGGACCTTGTGCAAGGTCCGCCCGGATTGCTACCACCAACTTGCTCGCTAATCCTGCCGTGAAGCAGCAGTGTTGTGTTTCGGCGTGGAGAGTAATACAGCCGGTGAAATTACTGGCACTTGAGGTATCCCATCTTAGGCTTCTAGGTTGGCAACGCATCTGCAATACCCCTGGTGTTGCAGATGTTTTTGGGCGGTGGTGATCTCTTACCATCAGGCAATCCACATGCTCGTATGCCATCCAGTTGAATAAAAAAATAAATGATGATGAAACTAAATCGGAAATTTCGTCATTAATTAATTACATTAAAAAATATGAAAATCAATAATACTATGCATTCACAATATGTCGTTAAACTAAAAAATACAATTAAACTAGAATAATACGGTTAATTGACTGAACTAAATATCTTCACGTATTCCTGAGAAAAAGTACGTATGTTAATAGACGGTCGGACGAACAGTAAAGACAGTAAAGTAATCATATAAGGTTTTCGGTTTTGCTGACTGAGGACGGTACGGTACCATAAAAAAATCAGAAAAGTTATGCACAACTCGGTTCACCTAAAAAGAAATACAAATTTCCTAAAGTTGATAACTTCGAAAAAGATTAGTGAATTTTTGTTAAGTAAATGTGGATGTCATTAAATATTCTTTTATTATTGGTAATCCACATTCCAGACGTTGTCGTCATGCATGTGTAACGCATGCGTTGAACTCCATTGTTTTGTTTTGCGAAACAAGTAGAAATCGCAAGTTTTGTATGCTAATCCGACGACATTTGAACTTCATTAATTCTTGTACTCGTACTTTGGCAAACAATAGGCGTACCTACTCACTGACCAACGCGACTTGTTTACCAGTACCAAACAATTGTTTTCCTTGATTACAAAAATGGCGACTTTAATTAATATTAAGATTGTAAAAATTAAACGCAATAGTGAGTAGGTTTTAACATTAAAACTATAAAAAATGTACTTTCTCGGTTTATCAATTTGAGTTTGTCAATTTTCATCTGTGACTGTTATGTTATTTTATCCACAAATTAATTGGGACTAAATGGACGTAAATACCTATCCATTTAAATTTTTTAGGTGACAAAACTTACGTCCTAAACAATTTTAACCAGAAAACCGCCCTTAATGTAAGTTTATTTAAAATCAGGAAAGTAAAGCATGTGTTCTTTTTATTACACTTTTTACACCAAAAATATAAACGACTACTATTACGGCTGGTAAAAGTACCTACACACGACATTACTAAAAAAAATTTTTTTATACGCAATCAATGATATTTTACCTTATAGAAAAATACCACTAAAAAGTAATAAGACGAGATGTTCACGCCAATATTCGGATGGTCGTTGGCGGGTCATAGGTGACCAACGGCTAATAGACACTGCCCACTGGCCAATGCACCCTTTTGCGACTTGCATTCAACACATCTGTCCACTGCCAAGGGATTAATGCACACTGCCGATGCGTTCTGAGAAATAAATGCAGCAGGTATAATCATAGAAATAACTTAATAGAACTGTCTTTTCAGAAGTTATTCTACTAGTACTTACGCTTTGTTGGTCTTTAACTATATGTCTCTGAGATTTATTTTATTGATTAACATTACCTTGAATTTTCTTAACAATTAAGCATCTTGCGATATCATAGCTCTGAAACACAACCACTGAGCCGACAGACCAACTCGTTTCAGCAGCGGAGATGACATACTTACTTGGAATTTGTTCCAAAATTGACCATTTCTCTTATCGTTTTTTTTTCACAACAATAAAGCGACTTGCGCTCATCATAGCTCGTAAATACAACCATTGAGAGCAAGCAGACCGATTCGTTTCACCTGCGGAGACGCCATACTTCGAATATGTTTTTTTTTCACAACAATGAAGCCTCTTTTATGCGCTTTATCTCAAAGTTGCAACCACTGAGGGCAGGCAGACCAAATTTATTCACATCTCTACAACCTACTCGTACTACGTACTACTACGTACTCTAAAAATCCTGTCACCTCAGACTATTTTCAGTGAAGACTCATTGTAGACATTCGAATACTAAAATTCCGTCTTAGTTACCAAAATGTTACAACGCAGGTGGATGCCCCTATTTATTATGTAATCTAGTTATTGCAAATACAATTTCAATGTCATAGAACAAGTTAGCAAAATAAAACGTCGCCCATTCCATTTCTGTCCCATGGGGTCAACAGTGGTCAGAGGTGACCAACGGTGACTAGAGGGGATGCGGCCTTGAAATAAAAACCTATGTATTTGAACATCTAAATTCACTGATCAATTCACAACCTTTGATGAAACTTAAAGGGAAGAATTTAATTTAATTTGTCATTGCGTAAAAACAAGGCTGCTGGGAGTTTTAAATGTTTTTGCTAACCAAAATTACTTACAGACTGAGTGTCTGGACAAGATTATAGAATAAATACCTACCTATTTATTAACAATACAAACCTAAAAACTTCATAAATTGCTTAGAATTTCACAAAAGCATTTATACTTTTATTTTGTTATGTTTAAGAACTAACAACCCAAAATCCTTTGTATCTAAAAACCTGCTGCCACTTTATAGAAATACTGATCACCGTTTAGCACTGCTCATTTCATTGATATTATAATGATCTAGTGAATATGCATTACCCTTCGCAGTAAGCAGATGTCTTGAATGCAACTCGCGAAAGGGTGCAGTGGACAGTGGCCACTCTGCGACCGACCGTTGATCACCTCTGACCCCCCAACGAAAACTTGGCAATCAGCAAGAAATAAATTGTTAACCTTAAAAATACATTCCTACTTAAAGCCAAAGTCTATAAATAAAAGTAATAAATAAGTAAAGTAAAAATGCTCAACCTTCTTTCAAATTGAAAGAAACCAACGCGAAATCAATGACTTAATGAAGATCAAATGTCAATGAACAAACCATTTGCATACATTACAATTTTCACCGGCACCGTTTGGAATGGTTAAGTAATTTCATTATTTTGTTGTTGAATGGAATTTCGGACAAATTGTAATTCAATTTGCTGGGTGTACCTAATTCTCCTTAAAAAAAACAAATCGAATGTTCCAAATTCTTAAAATTTTCAGAAAAGAGCTATTTAACTTAACCTTCACAGTTTAGTCGGTTGTATCAGTCTTCCTTTCGTTTCGTTTTTGTTTTGCCATACATTGCTGGTGTGATTAACTTTGTTTAAAAATTTGAACACGAAAAATCGAAATCAAATCAGTATGCACATTACCAACATAATACCTATATTTTATTTTATCCTTCGTTTTGCAGGACACACCTGGTATATCACTATAAATACAATAAATAGTAGGCCAGTTGACGTGATGTTCTGATCACTAAAAAGTAGGTTCCAAGAGTGGAATGCATAAAATTAATATCGTATAATATTGTTAAGCATATTTTTTTCAAAATAAATATACCTAATCATCTTTTGGCATAATTTTTTACGCATAACTCTTAAAAGCATAATCATTGAAAGCATAATTGTCATATAAGATTAACATCAAACAGCATCAATACAAAAATACATAATAATTAATTTTCATCGTTACAAAAAGCATAAGTGTGTTTGCTTCTAAAAATGGTAGATTTTTGATGGCGTCTTTGACTGCTAACTCATATATATGTAATCAGATATAAACAAAATTCTTTTTTTTTCAGATTCAATGCATGAAGCCAATACACATTATATTAATAAAATAAACAAAAAAATGCATAGTAATAACAAAACTGTGTTTTAGTCATGAAAGGAACTGAAATTATGGTTTCTGAAAAATATAACAACTAATTAATAGCCTAAATAATAATATAATAATAATAAAAAAAAAATATTGCCACTGAAAATAAGATAGGTTTTTTTTTAATAGCCTATATAGTGTCCCACTGCTGGGCAAAGGCCTCCCCTTTCTCCTTCCACTCGTCTCTTGCTTCGGCAAAATGTTGCCAGTCCGGCTGGAATCGCTCCAAATCATCCCGCCACCTTCTTTAAGTTACAAAATAAAAAAAAAACACATAAGCAGGTGGCAATGGTATAATATACATTAGTAAAATAAATATGAGTGTAACTAAAATTATTCTAAAACCGTAATATGTCAAACCAGGTAGTGGCCAAAGTATTACTATGCGACTGTACTATTATGCTAATACAAATTGTGCAAAATGGATCATGCCAAATGAAAATAGGTGAAAAAAAATATGCGATTGAAAGGGATCCCTAAAAAGTATTGTACCTTCTTATATACAAGTGCAGAAAACAAAGTTCATTTTGTTAGGTATTTTTTAATTTCATCTTCTTAAATAGACATATAAATAAAACATAAAATTTATCATCAGAAGTTAAAGTTTTCAATCTAACAAGGTCAACACGGTCACTGGTCAGGAGTCACCAACCACTTGCAAACCTATGCCCACGGTCAACTCAGGTACACCCAGCGGGTGAGTAATGCAAGTTAATAGCCCAATTGTACATAATGTCATGGCAGAAAATTGCAGTACCTTAGTGCGACTTTTGCATTGTGACGTACCTAATTGTTCACTTACCTACTGACTTACAAAATAATTTAATTAGATCACTTTACCATTATTAACTGTAACACAGATGATAACTATAAGTATTTGTGTTTTTGTCTTATTTTTTAATATTGACACAAAAACACAAATACAAAATTAAACTTTTACCGGTCACGAAAACTGGCTAGATCTCATACATTTTAATATAAGAGTTCTGGTTTGAACCTTCTGGGTGAAAATCTGCTCAGTTGATAATGGACTTTGTGCGTTAATTCAGTTGTTTAAATCAGTCTGATAAAATTTATTTGTTGAAATTAAATCAGCCTGTGCGATAGAATTATTCTATGCAAAAAAAGTCTTTAAAGTTCAATGTCACTAGGATTACGAGTAGGTTCAAGTTTTGTATCCCAGGAGGTCAGCGGTCATCGGTCAGGGGTGACCAACGGTTCGCGAATCCAGCCCACGGTCAACTCAGTGCGAACTGCAAGTGAGTAAGCCCTTATCCGCATGTGCACCTGTAAAACCCCTATTGTTTACCTTTACAATAGTGCAAAAATGCATGTTACTTATCAATATTACATTCCATAGTTTTTTTCTACGTTTAGCATTATTGAACGATGAGTTGTGTTTTTGCATAGATAACAATGTGTGGATGAGATAAGACTAGCTACGTAGCAGCGTGTTCGTAAGAAATTGTTTACGATTATTAGGTTAATTAGGACAAAATTAGAGATGGCTTCATGTAGGCTGCTGCTGTAGAAGAATATGGTTTGTGTACCTAATATTAGGTACACACAACTGCTGCGTTGCCAGTTTCTTTTTCTTTGAACTTGGCTTCATACGCTAGGTACTACGTATTTAGTATAGTAGCGGTAGGTATTTAGAAATAGTTCATAAGGTAAGTTTAAATAAGAGTACAAGTATAGCTACAAATTTATACCGAAATAGGAACTTTTTATTGCGAAGTGCAAAATTATTTTTGTATAGCACGGTATTATCAAAACAGAGAGTTCAATAACATCCGTAGGTAGGTACGATCTTTTTTACTTTACGAGACAAAGTTGTGGCCACAAAGTATATTTGGTAGCGGACGGCGGTTTGGCGGTTAAAAATATTCATAGTCCATTATTTGTTAAAATACGTAGTCCTCTTAATTATTCATACTTCTAATCGACAGGGGACTGCATAAAATACTCATGGCCATTATAAAAAAATATAAGAAGCGCTAAAACTCGATAGGATAGAAAACGGGTATGTCCGTCCGTTCGTCACCTCTGACCCGTGTTAGACCAGCACCGGCCTTCGGGCCGCCAGAAGGGACTTTAGCAAGTTCACATAGCTAGCCTTGATATTGAATTAGTAGCATTGTGGGGATTATTCCTTTCATCTTTTAGAAATAATAACAGATTCAAAGCAAGCTTTATGTTAGTTTAAGAATACCATCCTACAGGTACCTACATCTAGGCAGGTATGTTAATATCAATCGTCATTTTGTGTTTAGGTAAGGAAAGTAGTCTCAGCAAAAGCTTTGACTTAAGTCCAAGTTAACTTCCTTTTTATTTCTAATAAGTACCTAAAATGCTTCAATGTGGCACTAAAGTACCTACTTGCATTATCATTTCTAAGTTTGACAACGGTGCGCTAAAATTAAAAAGAGAAAAGAACAAGGCAGTCCCTGCCTTGCCTTAGCTTTTGTTCTATCCTATACCTAAAGAACCTATGTCATACCTCATACAGAATGATTTACGTTGTGGAAGAATAAAATACCATCTTAGCTGATTCAAAGCCAATTTTCTCCTTTAATTAACTTCAAAAAACAAACAAATATTGACCTACGTGCGCTGATAATTCAGTTCCCATTTACGTCACATCGATTTTCACAGCGGAACAAACCGAGACAACACCGCCGGACAGCGGTCAGGCCCCGCTTTACGGCTCTTTTATTTACTCTAAGCTTATTAAACCCTTTCTTTGTTGAATCATTCTTGAGAATGGTAATTAATATGGTCGGCATTGTGCAAAAACGCTGCCTTTGTTCTTTGTTATGCGCCGCTTTGTCCACCGGGCCGGTTTGCCCGCTTTGTCGAGGTGATCATTAGCCCAGTGGGCATTTTCGCACTGACCACTTCGGACATTTTTTTCTCACAGATATAGAACTACGCCCTTGACCGTTATTCGCTGAGTCTACGGTTTTTGTGATTAATGATTCGGATAGTTTTTCGGGTAAAATTAGGTGCTCAATGTGCAGGTTAACATAACAATATAATTTTAGGCATTTAATTGATGATACTTTTTATAGAATAGAATAGAATAGTTATAAAAATACAAATTACAAGATTACAAAATCATCGTCATTATCCTGTAAGTACCAAACTAGGCTGAGCCTGTATCTTGGCACTCACTGAGTCAGGTTACAAATCAGACAGATAAGTAGAATACCCCCCACATTGTGCAGTTAAAACTAGGTATATAGGTACACTCGAACAACTACCTACAATGTTAGAGATACTTACTCCACAAATCTATTACAAAATTATAGTGTAGGTATCTTGGACGGCTAAAACAAATAACAATTGAGATGAAGCTGAGACAAAATAAAATTGAAATAAAATAATAAAATTTTATAATCATTATTATTTAATTATTTTGCATTAGTTTTGGGAAAATAATTTTCATTATCATTGTTTTACTTAGGTCTCCAAAAAGAGTACTTCGTTTCTCTTTTATCGTTGAGAAATCTAAATCGACCTATGAACATTTACCTATGAACATAACTAATTGTACGTATTCACTGTCACAAAATTAAAGTTCCGAATTTAACTATTATGACTTTGAAAAATATCTTATATCTAATTGTACAATTTCATATTTTTTAACTGACGAAATTATGAATGTCAAAATTAGGAACAATTATTTTATTACTAAAGAAATTTCGAAAAGGTTAGTAGGTAGACGTCACAGGTGACCGAAGAGCTGGCAGCTTCCTCGGACAAGGCTTAGGTCAGCTATTGAAACGTTGCCAGCATCTTCAGGACCTTGCCTAAGGGGTAATTTGTTTTAGTTTTAGGTTTTATTTTTATTATTTGTAAGTTTTTTAATTCTAGGATAGTTTTTTTTCATTTAATGCTTATTATCTATTTTATTAAGTTTGATGTGATATTTAAATGTTGTAAATAAAATTGATTTATTATAAAAAATAAATCGAGTAATAAAACTCATAACAATTTTACAGTTTTTATGTTTATGGATGACAAGGTTATATCCGATCCAAATAACGTCTATTAAAAAGTGAGTTGCGTTGAGGTTTATTATAAACGCATAGTTTTTGCTCGCTGTTTGTATTAAACAGTAAGTTTTTCATATTGACATGTTACTCTATGTTTTGTTGTTCCTTGACATTTGTATGTACCTACTGGATATTTTGTAAATTATAAAATCTATTATTTACGTGTTTCTGTTTTTAATATTGTGCAATGGATGGCTAGCTCTGCTGCGCCAACCCTGCTAATATCCCAACAAGTTGTTAGTAGATAAGTACATAATTAACAACTTTTCGACGAGACTAACTCATCATTTTATGGTCATGATCTACAATTACTTATACATAAACATTATATAAACACAACATAGTTAGTTTCGCACCGAACCCTCTCGCATCTTATTTTTATGAATGAAGCACATGTGTGTGTGTCGTATTTACGCAGGACACGGAGTGATTCGCCAAAGAATTGTGAATGTAGTGGTTCGCGAATGGCATCATGCGAGAGGAAGGAGGATCGCCCTCCGGTGGCACTAGCCAATCGGAGGACGTCTAGACTGTAAGCTCAAGCTCACTGGCCTGTCGTAGTGTGCGTAAGTCGCGAATAATATAGAACACATATCAAGTCCTCTTTATCTGTGTGAAGGTACATAATACAGCGTATGACCCTGAACATAGTGGTTATGTATCAAATTTATCTACATACATTATGCTAATCCTATAAGTACGTAGATTTAAACTCATCCTATTGGCTGTTTATTTCGTACATTTTTACCTACAATTTTTTGTTAATACATAAAGATGTATATAAGTAAGACAAACGTAAATACCTACTTCGGATGACGCAATCTGCGCGCTCAACAAGAACTCCTTGGTTTCATGCGGCCTTGGTACTTCGACGCGCATGCAAAGTTCTTCCTGTGTTTTGAAACGCACTTTACCTACTAGTTCTAGTTAGAACAATAGTTGTTGTCAAAACGTCAAATATCTCAATAGTCCACCGGAAACATAAAAACGACGAACAAGGGGTGGATTCTATTAAGAATGGCTGTTAAACCAGGATTACTTCCAACGAGACTTCAATTAGTGCAGGGGTTGCGATAGTTTAGCAAAGGGAACTGCGGAAGGCAACCCTTCCGTGTAAAATATCTTCGTTTGATGGTTTGAAACATGTGTTCGCCTCAACACTGATCCCTTGAGGAGGTCGCGGCATGATACATGGCTTGCTACTGTAGTTAATTAAGACGTCGCGTTGCTTAAAATAGCAAGATGGGTTCCACATTCACTACGTAAGTGGGTAAGGATTACAATGCAAACCAGCGCAACTTTCTGATATAAAGAACCTACTTCACCACTCCCTGATAATTTCCTGATATTTTATTGGACTGATATTTATAATGCTGTCTCTGTTTATTTTGTTCAAATTAACAGAGATGGCTTACATTTATATTTTTATCACGTAAAAAATAGTAGAAGCTTATCAGAAAGTGGTGAAATCGGCCCTAAATCTTGTTTAAAAAGGTACTAACTAGTTCTTCTTCATGGTTACATGAATATACTTGCTTGCAGTGTACCTAATAATGAGTATAGTATCTACATAGAATAGTAAATGACGTGGTAATATGTGCGTAAAGCAGCACTTGAGTTCATTTTAATGTCGCTTCGCTACACCGTTTGTCCATCTGTCCGACTGTCCGTCACAGGGCAATATCTCAAGAATCGTCATAGATAAACGATAGAAATTTATACATGATGTGTATTTTTACTACTGCTATATTTGTTATTGTAATAAACAATAAAAAATAACTTAAATAAAAAGTTTAAGGGCGTCTCTATATCCAAAATAAAAAAGACCTTGTACATTTACTTAAAAGCAAGACTGTGCTGACGCTGGATAATTATACATTTATACGGTTTTTAATAACGTAAGCATATTTTGACATATTTACATTAAAAAAATGTACGGACCCTTGGTGCGAGAGATCGACTTGCTCTATTCCGACTTTTTAAGTCAAAACACAATGTTTCTTTGTGTTAAATTGTTTTTCTTTGTGTTATTTCATGTGTATTTAATTGAATAAAATAATTTTATTTAGTAAACATTCTTCAATTGTCATCCAGTGACATTTTTAACTTTTAAATTTTACCTATTATGTGCCTACCTACGGAATTTCTATTTGTGGAAATGCCTAAAGAATGGGGAATGTCTGAAAAATTTAGAAACGCTTGAAACTTTTTATATCGATAGGAATAACCTTTCTAATTAACAGAGAAAAATATCTGATTTTTAAGTAGCATCAATTAATTTATAAAAAATGAAAGAGTTTTCTTTACCGCCAAATTACGACCGACTGGTCGGTTCCGGGTTGTTCCATAGTCCAGTCCAGAATAAAAAACATTAAAAAAGAATTTATGTGTCTGATTCGATCGTTTTGACAGGTGCCGGCCGAATAATATTGACATGGAAATACCGACCCTGTTTTTCATGTAGAAGCCCATAGAAACTGACATGAGATTCTGTGGGTGTATAGATGAAAAACAAGGTCGGTATTTCCATGTCGGTATTATCCGAGCCGGTAAAGAGTGTCACTTGTCAAAACGATCGAGTCAAAGAGACATAAATTATTTTTTAATGTGTTTTATTCTGGACTATGGAACAACCCGTAACCGACCGGACTGCCGTAATTTGGCGGTAAAGAAAACTCTTTTATTTTTAAAATTAATAGATGCTACTTAAAAATCTGATTTTTTTTTTGTTAATTAGAAAGGTTATTCCTATCGATGAAAAAAGTTTCAAGCGTTACTAAAATTTTTATCCCTTCCCCATTATATTCAAAACAACCCCTTCCTAGCCTCTTAAATTAAAAAAATCTGTCACATGGGAGTCGCTAGATTAGCCCTACAAGTAGAGCCAAGCAAAAACACCGCATATGGGCGTATTTCAATTAGCTGTCAGCTTGTCAACCCTTCTGCTGTTCTTTAAGTACCCTAAGGCGCCAACGCCAACACCAACGATCTAATCAAGAGCTAAAAATAACTGCAAAAGCAGTTTTAATGGTTTTTTTTACCATTTTTATGTTTCGTATGTGTATGGCATAGGTATGTAGATATTCCAATCAAAATAAATGAAATAATCACTAGGAAGAATTTCCTACCAAGCAGAATTTCACGCAGTCGTGCTCATTCAAACAAGAAGTGATAGGTACATACTCGCCACTGTTACCCTGCTTTAGGCAAAACCTACTTAGCAAAAAATATTGTTTTCTTATTCTTTGAAAGTTTATTTCTACTTGGTACAAATGCAAATAAATCAACACGTCAGCAAAGGAAGCTGAAATACAATATCCATTTGATGAAATGCGTGGATGTGGGCACAATCTTAACCCTTTAATGCAGAGGAAATGTGTAGGTAAGTAGGTCAGACATACGATTGTGCATTGCACATGTTGTGAAAGCGGCGCAAAAAATATCCCCCTTTATAAATCGCTTTGTTTTCACACACAAAAACAGACTGATTGTTAGCTGCAATTTGTACCCTTAAGGTCGTATAGTAATATCGTTTTGAATTGGCCACCATTTATACCATATGCAAGCCCACAAACACGTGCTTGTTCTAAGAAATTAGGTATATATCCAATCAATAAATGCTAAAACGACAGAGCTCGGAATATGCTCTACCAGGTGGTTTACAATTTTCCGAAACAATAATTAATGATAAATTTGCTGATAAAGTTGATAAGTTGATGAGCCAAGTCTACATAAGATAACAACGTTAAAAAACAACATTTGATCATAGTTTTTGCCCGCTCTCGCAACGCACCCTCAACCCTTCTCGCGGTTCAAGCGGGATTCTTTGCCTACCATTTTTTGTGCTCTCCTTTTTAAATGGCACATGCAGAGAGAAATGTTTTTTTATGCACGTCAACCTATTTTATAAAACGCAATATCATCAGTCTACCTGGGCTGAGACTGGAGTCTATGGTTTTAATTAATAGGCTCTCCTAATCGATTAACAACCTATGCATAGTTATTTTATACGCTTAGTAGATAGAAAGTTAGTTTTTTAGCAAAGTCGTTTATGAAAACTATAATATATTTTTGTTTAAAAATACATACCCGAATTCAAAAATGTTATTACTGTAATATTATTTATTTATTTATGTATTTGGCCACAAACGGTACAATAAAACTTACATTATACAATGACATCTAACATTGACCAACAAAGTTCCCAATAATAAAGTATACGCCACAGGTTATTAGTTCCCAATAATAAAGTATACATGTTATGTAATACATACTATATGCCTTGTACTTAAAATTGCATACAAAATCATTTTATTTTCAGGTATCTAACGACTGAGAGCAACATTTTAACTACATTTAGTACAACAAGCAATTAAGAGTAATTCTTAACAAAAGACACGAAACAAGATAGGTACTAAATAAAATAAATAGCAACTAAGTCGTCTTAAGAAACCAAACCAACTTAATCCTAAAACCGGTATAAATCCAAAGATAAAAGATTGGACAACTTTCGCTCAAATCTTTTTTTTTTCAAACTAACAGTAAAACCATCGATATCTTGCCAAAACAAACGGTCGTGCAAAACGCCCGATATAGTGGAATTTGGAATCGACAACAAAAAATCGCGCAGGTAAAAAGTCATATACCGGTATAATTATTGTCACAAATTAAAGCAAAAAATTCAACACAAAAGGTATCAAAATTCTGCAAGCCACACGAGCAGGTAGAAGAAGTTTATATAAATTTTAGTTTTTTGTGTGGAAAGAATTGTGCAAAAGCGTGGGAGGGAACGTGGAATAACTGTATTCTGCGACGCACCCGGCAGAGAGTATAACTCAACAAACTAATAAGTAGCGTTATGTCAACGCGTATTTATTACTTGTGACTATTTATTTAATCTTCATAATTATGTATTTTTATGCGATCTTCTGACGTGAGTTTTAAAAGTAAATATATATTGATTTTCATTGTTAATTAGTTAAGTATGACAATATTTACCAACATTTTGTCCATTCGCTATATAGAGTTGGTAATATTGAATTATAAGTACTTATTTGAAAGTCCTTCCCCAACTAATCTGGATCTAGTTCGTTTATTTGTTTGTTGATTTTGACATAAAAAAACTTTTAGAACTAGAATTGTTTTCCTTCACTTTCGGGCACAGAACCATCACTGAAAATAAGTCCAGCTTCAACCTATAAAATTATCGATAAAGTTATAATACGAATAAATAGATATATTGGTGGGTTACATATGATTTTTATAAACACAACGCGTTCACTGCAAAATGTGCTTTGTCACTAAGTAAACAATCCGATCAGGCCACAGTTTCAATAGAAAACGAGAATTTTTGGCAAAAACAGCATAAAAAAATTATAAGCTTCCCCCAAACTTGGTTGCGACGTGATAAGTTTATTTTGAAATAGAGATTCAAAATCGGCTTACGTTTCCGACACCTGAGTTACATTCACTTCTATTTTATATTTATCTAAATACTTACGAGTATTTGCAATATTTAGCGAAGCTTTTTTAAATTTTTGCGCAGTTAATAGTGTAACTATATTTTAGTTCCGTACTCCGTAGTGTAGTCATATCTTTCCCATTAAAATCAGACTTATTATAAGAGATTTTCAGATCACGTTTACATTTTCATATAGGATATTAAAAAAAAAAACTTTGGAATTGATAGCTGTTGGTAGTGAAGTGATACCATGCCGTTTCAGTCTCAGCTGTCTTCAATTTCAGTGAGTTCACGAATACAGAACGTAATTTAATTGCAGTAGGTATCTAAAATTTCGTCCCCAAATTATTTTCTGTAGTGCCAAGAAGACGCTGCAGGCTGCAAGTTCGCGTGTCGTTGAACCTGAACAAAAACTCCCCCGCCGGTTTCAGCGTTCTCACGCCGCGCTCCGAACTCTGACACGAGTATGAAAAAACTCGTTTTTATGCGTAATTTTAAACGAATTCTTACATATTGAGACAAAAAAGGCTTCGCAAAACTATAGGCTTAGGTATAGGCAAAAATAATAAGAACAATAATAATAATAGACATTTTTATTCACCATCACAAACCAAAAATTACAATAGGTACAAGACAGATAACATTATTAAGTGAGGCAAAATGGACAAGAGACTCAGCGAGGTCGCTGGTTTTCAGTCTCCAACCAAACTAAAAACTAACTTAACTAGTCTACTTACTACGGTAGGTGTGCAAAACATGTACCGTATAGATTTGACAACTCTATCATCTTGGGCTAACTCTACCAGGTAAAGAAAAGGAAGAAATTATACTTTTTTAAGGCCGGCGACAGAACAGTGACTCTTCTTGAGTTGTTGGTATTCATGGTCGGTGGTGATCATTTCCCATCAAATGATCCGCATGCCCGTTTACCCCCCTCTCATAATGACCTCTTTGCACGCTGCGTATTTACAATATTTCAGATAAAATATCAAACGTATAAATGAGATAATAATTATATTAAGTTGCGTTTATTGATATAGCCTGAATAACGTAGATACCTAGGTATTTAGCAGAGTAGAAAGCCATATTTGGAAAAATTGCATTTTAATGGTCCGTAGGTAGATAATGACATTTTACCTGCCACCACCTTGCATAACATATGAGTGTTTCATTGAGTTAGATTACACAATCCTTTATGCACTTTTTGTGCACATTAGGGGTAGATATTAAAATGTCAGGCACGCATTATGACGGCACCGGAAGTTGCATTTCACTGCGAATGTTATTTCCGGCCCCCGCTGTGAACTCTCATTATTCTTTCAGCAAATATGTTTTGACTAAAGCCATTACCTCCTTCGATGAGCTTCAGAGAGGACGTCTCAAATGATCTGGGGCACTGTCATTAATATAATGATTGAATCATTATCAATCATTAAAGGGTGAACGTCGCCACATGCCGAACTATTTCAACTTCTGAACTTTAGGAACGTGACTAAATAAATTTTAGATCTAGTATAGCATTAAACGAGTATCAGCGAAAAATAATGAAGTTCAAAAAATAGTACCTAATGACATTAGTCATTAATTATAATTTAGTAAGTAACTTTTCATGTTTTATTTCAAGTTACTTGTACGTTATAAACTTTCGTAACCGCTTTAAGAGCTTTCATGGTTATATCGGGTTATATCATTTTATCCTGGTTGTATTAAGTATTGTAATCTTTAATAGAGTATTAGTCTTAACGTTGTATATCCTCGCATACTTAAGTAAGCATTTTTTTTTCAGAAATGACTAGATTATGTAAAATAAATGTTATTAAGTTAAAGGAGCAATAAATAAAATAGATTTGTATGTACAAATTTTTTATTTTCGACAATCAAACATGTTGACATTTATAACTTAGATATAATGGTTATCGACATTTTTAATCATTCGATATTTTAATCACTCGATATTTAGTTGGAATGTCTAAGATAGCTTAGACATTTCAACCATAGATATAACAACTTCCGATAATGTGATACAATCGATATTTTAATTTTCGATGTTCAAATATGTAACCGTGAAAAAAGTCAAGACATAACAGGTTAAAATAAACTTGAAGCAATAAAACTTTTCTAAACCATTTTTAGGGTTCCGTAGTCAACTAGGAACCCTTATAGTTTCACCATGTCTGTCCGTCTGTATGTCTGTGTGTCATCGGGTAAGCTCAGAGATCTTTAGTACTAGAAAGCTGTAATTTGACTTGAATATACATATCAGTCACGCCGATAAAGTAGTACAACAGAAAAAGTAAAAAAAAAAGGTCATGAGCGTGTCGGTCACGCCCAAAATAGGGTACCGTAGCCATTACGAAAAAATTAAGTAATATTTTTCTAAGGATTTCGTATTCTATACGGAATCTTCCGAGTTTAGGTATATTTTTTACCTTAGGCTGCTATTTAAGAGTAAAACTACTAATCATTCTCAAGCAAACTTAGCCGTTATAGTTTTCCTTGAAAGTTTGATATACTTACTACCATCCTGAATTTTTTCAAATTTTTCCACCCACCGGTTTAGATTTTAGAGGGGGGGATGCTCGATTTTAATGAAAATTTGCACTTTAAAGTTAAATATTTCGCAAAAAAATCAATGAATCGAAAAATGTCTTAACAAAGCCTTGGTTTTAAAAACCTATCCAACGATACCCCACCCCAAAAAATAGGGTGGGATGAGAAAAAAAAATCACCCCCACTTTACGTCTATGAGAGGCATTGGGAGGTAACCTAAAAAATTTTTTTTTAATTTTTATTGTACCATTTTGTGGGCATAGTTTACATATATATCCGTGCAAAGTTACAGCTCTCTAGCATTGATAGTCCCTGAGCAAAACCGCCGATGGACAGACATGGCGAAACTATAAGGGTTCCTTTTTTGCCATTTTGGCTCCGGAAACCTAAAAAATTTTTTTAGACCTATAAACGTAAAGGGGGGGTGATTTTTTTTTCTCGACTTACCCTATATTGTGGGGTATCGTTGGATAGGTCTTTTAAAATCATTGGGGAGTTGCTAAGACCTTTTTTTCTATTCAGTGATCTGTTTGCGAAATATTTTTTAAGTAGGTTACCCACTTAATGTTTATTTGCTCATATAAAGTCAGCCTACTGTTTAAAACGTGACTAAGTACCTTCAGAATTTCTGCTGCGTCAACACAAATAAACATAGATAAGCGATTATGTTAATTAACCTTGCCTTTTCATATATCAGATGACGGCTTACCTTCATGGAATCGTGATTAAATAAGTCTTGTCAAAGTTAACAATAAATATCAGTCACCTTTGTCGCCGTCCTTACTGTGCCAGCAGGTAGGTATATCGCGATAAACGAACTGATTGTCGTGATGAAGTAAGCAATGAAAACGCACTTCGCAGTACTTTAACTCATTGATTAACGACACCTGATTTTACTAACTACATAAAACTTATTTTAATTCGTCCTTTCAAACTAGAAACAAATAATTTCTGCGATTTCAATGAAAAAACTGAACCGGATTTTTGTTAAAGAACCGTTGGTAATCGATTGAACGATCCGTATAACTGTCATCACTTCCCCGATCGCATTTAAAATGTGGGAACAAATTATCGCAAACACTTTGATGGCACGCAAAAAAAAACCTTGCACAAAACATCACCTGGCCAAAAAAATTACACTCCCACGCTCCAAAAGGGTTGCGCGCACCTGACCTATATATTGCTTTGCCAAAGTGTAAAAAATGTTTTCTTTGCATTTTTTACGCATTATACCGAATCTCAGCGATGATCATAAAGATTGCAATGGAAGTAGAGTGTCTACTCTGTCATTTTAAACTAGGATTTTCCGTACAAGATTGAGGAAAACCCTAGTTAATAAATTGTCAAATCAGAAATTCGATAAAATTAGTTTCCTAAGTGTAAACAAATAGTAATTACTTTTTTAAAATGCAAAAATCTATAACTATATTATAACTATCACTTACGCATAATAACCCTGCAATAAAACTCGCTAATCTCAGTTTACGATCAAATGACGCAAACAAGTTTGCTTTTAGCGGAACAAAACAAACAACAACAAAATATTTGTCCCGCAACACCGCAGTAGATGTGCACCCCACTTGCAGTCACACAATGGGCTATTGTTGCTCGGGCGCAGGTAGCTTAAAGGGTTATCCGCTTATGCAAAAAATACACTATCCGATTAACACTCAACACGAGTTACCAGTTTATATGCTAACGATGCTGAGGTGTTAAGAGCGTCGCCTTCATCCCATGCGCGTGCATATTGACATAAATGTAGTAATTGCTATGCCCTTACAAAATGAGTTTGGAGTTCGAATAGTCATTGTCTCTGGCATAATAAGTATCTACAGTCAAAGGCATAATATAAGTATGTACGTTACCAAGACTTCAAAAATATCTATACACATTTATGCCACTAACCTTAAGGGCGATTGTATACGTAGGTATATTCGACGCTATATCTGTATATAGATATTTATGCCTTTGGCTGTACAGTCAACGTCATTTATAAATAAGGGATCACTTTTGTACCTTGTCACTTTAACGTCATGATTGAAAAGCCATACGAAATTGTGTAACGACTGAAAGCGACAAGGTACAGAAATGATCACTTATTTATGACGTTGACTGTACTAGGTACCTGACTAATAATTTTTGCACTATCCACCACTTTAGTGAATGTATTTAAATAAAACGAGGAAAAGTTTATTATGGAAAAATTCAGTTATAAATACTCGTACGTAAATACTTATTACCTTTAAGGTATGTACCTAGTCTTTTAAAATAAATAGTGGTAGAACCCCTTAACAAAATATTCTACGCTTATTGATTGGATTACGATATCCCTAAAATTTATTGTCAAAATATCAAACAATACCACCTTTTTACGAAATGAAATGGTTTCTAAAACTGTGCTGTAGACCTGTTCAAAGTTGGTTCAAAGTAATGACAACCATAGCCACAGTATAACAAGTTTACAATATGTGTGGGAGTTTGATTAGATACATTGAATTTTTGATAGTTACAAGAGACCTGATTAAAAAAGCTGTAGACGCCGTAATACAATTTTATTCGGCCGTAAAGAATATTTTTATAGTATGTAAGGAAAAAGCTCGATGAAGGAGACGGCTGACAGATCGCGTGCACGCGCTGCGGTTAACGCGTTTACAACAAGGGGCCTACGTGAATTCGCGGCCTTTAACGAAGCGTGCTCATTAAGAATTCATCGACGAGAAAGCGTGAGCCGACAGGGAGGGCGGTCAGCGGTCAGCCTGACAGGCGATGTGTTGCAAAATGAATAAATAGCGGCGAGAAATGGGGGCAGTTCGCCAGCTAACCACCACCGACTCAATAATGCAACCCGGCCTGACTATTTCAGGCTACAGTCAGCCACTTTTCCAGTAGCTGTTCGTTCATACGAGCAATGGGTTCTTGAGTCGCTGGTCGGCGGAGTGACGCGAAACACGGCATAGTTAATGAATTTGTTCGCAGACACGATAATGTCACTAACGGCTCGGCTGTAGGTACAGTAGGGGCGATTCGCAACCGCCCCTTTGTTGAATTGCCATCATTATTTTTTTAGCCTTACGCTGTTGACGTACTTAAATATTGCATAATCTAGCTTACATCCTGCTGCGCTCAGGCAGGCTTCTTTGATTATCAGCATCAAGGTCTGTAATTTAAGGGTGCTTGACATACATACTTGACTTTTACAAATTCCACACAACGTTTTAGTATATCCACTTAAAAATTGGTCATATTCAGGTAACCACCCTCTACTTAGAAATATTCGACATAGGTGATAGGTCGAAATGTTCAACTACTACAATCTCAATTACGTATTTTTTTTTATCAATTGATATTTGCAAGTGGGTTTTTTTGAGAATCGTATTCATGTTGGCAAGTTCATACAAATTTTGAAATGTAAAAACAACTACCTGTAGGTAATGTGTGAAGCCAGTTAGTTAAAATCATGAAGACTTGTTTTAGGTATTAACATTTTCATAAGGACTTAGTCAAATACTCCAATAAAACTGCATATGCGTATAATACCTACATATATTTATGTAAATGCCTACCAACTTCTCCCGTACGCTCGTAACGAACACGGGGATGAGTAAAAAACCGCATTAGACTGATCTGTCTGCGCATACGCATAAAAAACTCACTGGGCGAGCACCATGTGCAGTCGCAGGTGCCCTCCGTTCCCACACAACCCTTTCAGCGAGATACCTCCCCCGCCCCTCCCACCCTCTCAAAACTGCATACAAACCAAACAGATATACCTCGTCGAAACCAGACCATATATCCTTGCAGTCATAGAAGATTCTCCGTTGATTATCGTATTGGCTCTTACGTGGTTGTAGATCAGCGGGCGTCATTAGTCCCGAATCTACCTGTTCCGATTGTATTTATAGATGCTGTCGTGTCATTAGATTTATTGTGGATATAATGCAAGCCTCTTCAACTTTTTGCCTTTCTTCAAAAAGCCCAGATATATTTACGTTGATGCGTTTATGCCATTTAAATTGAACAAAAAGTTTGATGACACTACGCTGAAGGGTACCTAGTCATGCGGCGTAATTGCCCGCTTAAGTACAGTAGGTGCATTACGTCTTTATCTTAAAAAGTTTGTTGTTTTAGAGTCGTAAAACGGTACTAAATGATACAAAACATTAGTCTACAGTCTACGTGCAAAGAGTTTCTACAAGTGACGAGAAGCCTGCCTCAATAGGCCTTTATATGACCAAGATCTGGTATTTTTTACTAGTTTTCAAGAACTGCAGGCAAACTGAAGAAGACGCACAAAAAATTGTCGTTATCAGGATATTTTGTAGCCAATTAAAAGCAAAAGGGTCACCGGCTGTCGATGCCGGCCGCGGCTACCCGTAATAAATCGCAACCCTACACAAAATGTTTCCGCTGACTCCGCACACCCAAAGCAAGAAATTTTCATCACTCATTTGTGCATCACATAAGTATGAAGTAGTAGTAGTAGTAGTATTTCCTAAATCGGGGATAATTATTCAGTATCTCCCTCAACAAGGTAGATTTTGAAAACATTTTCAAGGAATAATTTTATATTCAATGCCCTGTAAATTTTAATAGGTAAACGTTCGTCCAAAGGTGCGTAAGGGGCTAACATGTGATAGATAAATTCTCTTGTTAACTGTTCCAACCGAAATTTTATAAATTAACTTATATTATCTACATAGCCAAATGTGTGCAGTCCCTGACCGTCTTGAATGGTGGTGAATTAATTCGACGTGCGTGCCCGCCGCGGCTCGCTATTGGTCAATGCACACAAGCTGCGCTCGATTATGCAGTTGCAGATCATGTCTGATATCATGCCTATTTTATACTTAGCTTTTTACATCTGGCCTTTTCACCCGCTATATTTCGCCTTTCGACCCCATTTTTAGATAACGCATGTTAAATATTATTCGGAGGGTCATCGAAGTTGTAGGACCTTCCGCGGCCGTTTCAATGAAATTGAATTATGGCATCGACAAACGAAAAGAGCGACAGTAAATATTTGACTTTTTGAAATGTAGTGGGTGTTTCCGTAACTGATATTTCTCATTACGGTGGTTTGTTTGCGGCTGATAAAAAACTTGGAAGTCCGAGGGTGGCCGGTGGCCGCGGAAGGGTTGCGGCTACCAGCCCTCAGGGCTCGGAGGAGCAGAGGCAAACAGCAGATGGTAGTGGCTTCAGTTACATAATCAACAGTCATCGTATTCAAATGGGTGTGCATCGATTCCGAGCGCAACGACCCTGAATATGTTAAGAGTGCAAACGAAAATCGAGAATATTTAGATACTCGTAATACCTACCTACATATCTGTTGCCGTATAACCCGTGCATCAGCTACGATTTGTTTACTTTTCAAACAGTAATACTTAAGCTCAAACAACCGTACTACAACCACCAAAGTTAAGTATTTTTAGATCATTCATTCATAATATGACGATTATCTGATTAGAGCATCAGTTAGGTACCAACATGCATAACGAAAATTGAAACCGAAAGTTTTATAGAAAATAGTACCAGCTATACATTATTGTAAAGTCACTGGAGCACTGGGTAACGCCGATTGTTCTGCTGAGCCGCCTCGTCAATGCATTTGAGGACGTGTACCAAGTTATCGCGTTAGAAACGTTGATCAATGAGTGACTGCTCTACATTACTGCTATTGTAGCAGCTCATTTATTAATCGTTTTTTTGGAGCCGTATTGAATACTCAATAATACAGATGACAGGTTTTTGTGGCGGTTTATGCTGAAGACGAGTATCACGATGCGCTATATACGTAACGGTGCATTAGTAAGTGACTCACAGGGAACTGACCTAGGGGCATGCAGCGCCGGAGTGCATTGACGTCTGCCTCCGACGCACTTATCACTGGCATGTCTCCTCTAAGATAGGGTAAATGCATAGAACATGCCCTTTCTGGCCGATGAATAACACATCTGCGTTCATATCTGACAGTTTTGAACCACATTAATGTCACGTAGGGTCAAAAACACCGAATGTGATATGCAGCAGACAAATACATACATATTAATTTTCATTGTTTTGTTTAGTTGCAACGGTTTTCATCTAAGATACTCTAAGTAGCCATTGAAGGGCGTTATTGGCTCTTATTAAATAAATCAAAAATATAACAAAAAAAATATTGACAACAAAAACTCATAAAAATATTTTTCTACCAGTTGAAGTCGGTGCCTCAGTATATACAAACGAGCAGGATTGATAGAAGCGCAATAGGTAAGGTAGAGGACTATAGGTCCACTCCTGCTAGCTCTTTTTATTGTAACTCACGTAAGATACAATAGCTGAATGTGAACTGCTCGTCAACTTTTTACAAAATATTGTTTTTTCCGATGTAGAGACGTTAATTGTCGTGGAACCTTATTAGTGCTTTACCATCCAATCCACTTCATCAAATGGTGATATGAAAAGTTCTCTATATTTTCCTTGGATCCACTCATCAGATTTTGACTTGGTGACAATAGGACCTAATTGGAAGTATTCCCAAAATTTTGAAATAGGTTCGTAAATGACTATCCTATGTTCTTTCCCGAGACTCAAACTATATTTACACCAAATTTCATCTAAATTGATTCAGACATTATTGCATGATTGAGTAAGAAACATATTTACAAACTTTCTCATACTTACATATCTAGTATTAATATGAGCATCAGTAATTAATTTCTTAAAATCAAAATTAAGTAGTCGTTGTCGAAAAGAGTCCCTTAGTTTCGATTACGTAAAATTATCTGTATCTACAAAGTCATACACATTATATTATGAAACTTTTTGGAGATTCTTTATTTTCAAAGGAAAGTTTTAAATCAATCCAACTTTCAAACGTTAAATCCATGCACCTGTTGAAAACTAGTCCCAAAAATGTGTCTATGTATTTTTAATTACGTCCACGAGCATATCTATCTATTATAATTCTTCTGTACGTGTACCATCAGCCTAATATGTCGTCTACCACCCTAAAGTTGATAATCGTTTGCATGTCATAAAACAATAATGCCAATAGACGTCTCTGTCAACTTGAAAGTTCGACTTTAGCGACATATTCATTTGATAGGAACTTGTTTAAAAATTGATAAACCACTTATTTGGCTGATGGTACCTATAGAGACATCATTCAACTCTTCCTAAAACAGTCTATCGGCTTTACGATTTCTCAGATTTTGATTTCGAGATTCAAGATTTGCGAGTTTCTATGTAGACGGTTTGGATTCAAAATTAGCCCCAGTATGTGGCACTGCAATTGGGCTCTACCTACGTATCAGGCAGAATGACGTCTGTTAGGTTTGCTAGTATCTAAATAAACAGAAATCTTTAAATATTCTAGACAATTACTTAATAGGCTCGAGGCTCGTGACTGTAAATAATTTATAGTGTTTGGAGCTTGGACAACCTTTTGACTGTCATTTCTACTTCCCAAGAAAGAGACAATGTGGTAAGCTAAACTAGAGAAGCTGTAGGGTCAAATGGCCAGAAGCCATGGCCCTCGTTTTTGGCGCATGTTTTTAAAAATCTCTATGATTTATCTCAGTCATAAGAATTATATTTTTAATACGAAATTGATGACTTTAATTTCAACTATTAATATATTTTACACTGGTGACCCCATGTGAATCAGAAATATATTATTAATCGTTTCGCTGGTTCGAGGAAATATAATTCATGGATAATGACGGCGAATTATCAAATAATGCATGCCGAGTATCAGTACGTGTACCGCCGTTCTGGCCAGAGCGAGCCGACTTATGGTTCGTACAGCTAGAGGCGCAATTTGTTATTGCTTGAATTACTGGGGATAGCGCCAAGTTCTACCATGTCATCTCGCAATTAGAGAAGAATTTTTACTTCAAGTGGACGATGTAGTCAACAAGCCTCCTTCAGAAGGAATGTATGAAAAAATCAAGATCGCGTTAATTTCTCGATTGACTCCATCTAACAAGAATTGTCTTCGTCAAGTTGTCAAATACGAAGAGTTGGGCGATCGCAAGCCTTCACAGCTTTTGCGTCAAATGCACAGTCTCGGAAGATCAGCCATGACAGATGAAATGTTACTCTTCCTGTGGTCCTCACGTTTGCCGGCGCAATTACAAGCATTTGTTGCAGCTCAGCCTTCTACTATGGATTTGGATACTTTGGCTGAACTGGCAGATAAGGTTAATGAAGTATTCATCGCAGCCCATGTTAAGCCAAGTAACTGCCACAGTTCGACCGGAACATAATCCAACGACTTCAATTGACTCGTTAGAAGAATTAGTGCGACGTTTTGAAGATCTATCGCAACAGGTTGCAGAACTATCAGTGGACGAGCTGCGGCAACGTCGCAACGTTTCGAAGAAACCCCGCAACGACCGTTTTGATGGTGCTGATTCTAAGGTTTCCAAACTGTTCTGGTATCATCGCTGATTCAAAGATTGAGCTTCGAAGTGCATTTCACCTTGTGCATGGAAAAACATTTTGACGGCGGGAAATGTGACGGGCAGGCGTTAGGGGCGGATAGCTTCTGCTCATCTTACTCTGGCCGCCCCACTCGTCTTTTTGTGACAGATTTGTCAAGCAAACAACAATTTCTTGTTGATACTGGTTTAGACCTCTGTGTTTATCCCCGAAAAGCGCTACCAGATCGAAGAGCACGAACAAATTATGAGCTGTACGCTGCTAACGGAACAATAATTGAAACTTACGGGTGGGTTCAGCTACATTTGGATTTCGGCCTTCAACGTGACATCACCTGGCGATTTATAGTGGCAGAAGTCACGTGTTCAAGTCTCTAGCAAATATTCTTGGCGCCAGGCGTTCTCAAACCACTGCTTATCACCTAGAAGCTAATAGCATTGTGAAGCGTCTGCACCGCCATCTGAAATCCGCCATTATGTGCTATCGAAATTCGGATTGGGCAGAGGTACAGTCACCAGCACCAATATTTGACACAACAAGCGTGCATAAATATCTGATACGATTCTATTTCTATGGCCGGAAGGACGTGTCAGATATTTTTGCACGCTCCGCTGTGTTAGAATATATATATTCTGAGCGTGCAAAAATATTTGACACGTCCTTCCGGCCCTAGAAATAGAAACGTATCAAATATTTATGCACGATTGTTGAGTCAGATAATGGTGCTGGTGACTGTACTTCTTCTAGTTTTTGCTCGGAACTCGCTCAGCATGGAAAGACAATCTTCAGTCGTCTGTGGCAGAATTAGTTTACGGCGAGCCGTTGCGACTGCCAGGAGATTTTTTCGTGCCTTTACATCACGTCTGAATAGCCAGATTATTACCTCAGCCAACAACGTGGAATTCAGGAAACATAACATTTTACGTTCCTAAAATTCTAGACACTGCCACACGCGTATTTTTGCGAGAAGGAATGTCTCGTAGGTCGTTACAACCACCTTACGTTGGCCCATACAAGAGTCTAGAACGAAATAATAAAACAAACTGAATATCGGTGGCAAGGAAGTGACAATTTTTATTGATAGAGTTAAGCCGGCCTATATAATGGCAGATGAAAGACCATCAGATGATGCTTCTCCCCCAATTTTGAGTACTCCGTCTACTGATCCTGCGCATGAAATGTCTCTGCCTCCAGCTCCAGAACAGACTACACGCGCTGGACGTTGTATTGTATTCGTCGTCCGTCGCGATTCCTTTCTGGAGTATCGGTCTCCGAGGGGGGCTGATGAAGGGCCAAATGGCCAGCAGCCATGGCCCTCGTTTTTGGCGCATGTTTTTAACAAAACTCTTTGATTTATGTCAGTCATAAGAATTATATTTTAATACGAAATTGATGACATTAATTTCAACTATTAATATATCTTACAAAGCTATCAGTTAAATTTCACAAACATTTGGTATAATACAAATGTGGTCTACCCATAGGGATAAAAAATAATAAGGGGTAATTTTTTTCTATGCTGCGATACCAATCCAATATTACTCGTACCCAAAAAAAACTTCAAAGCCACAAAACAAGGAAAACTTTATCATCATTAGAGAAAAGACTCATGCAATCGTTAACTTGACCGTAATTCGTATGATCTAACCAAGGTTCCGGTGATAAGGCAGTGTTTCACAATAGCAGAATTATTGGCGCTGGAGGGCCGCCTTATCTTTGCCTTGAGATGCGCCGAAAACAACTTCAGCGATCGAGGTCCACTGAAACGTATTAAACACTGTCGCGCACGAAATTATATAAAGACTTGGATACAATTTCTTTAGCTTCTTGCCATCGTGCTTCGTGTCGTGTCCAATTTCTAATACATACCTACTCGGATGTGATTCGAGGGTAGTCCTTTACTCATACCCCTCTGAGAGGTCCATTATAGGTTTATCATTGGGTGTTTATTATCATGGGTTTTCATAAATAGTAGATTATTGTCGTGGCCTGGAAGTAGCCAATTGCTGGCTGAGTATGAGTATTAAACGGATGAGCTTGCGAGACCGTTTAACTAATACGAAGCCAGCAATTGCTATTCCAGCCGAGACTAATATAAAGCTTTTCTCAAAAATGATGAATAATTCTGAAATAGACTAAACTTTTTCTCAAAATATATCATAGCATTTAATTTTATTCCAATTATTTTTCTTATGCTTTCCCGCCTTTTTTCATTAAAAATAAACTGCAGCTGTATTTTTCCACCAAAAACACCACAAGCAGTTTCAGACCCAATAAAAAAAGTCCGAAGTTCAAACAAAATATCTGATACCGGCCATTAGATTTGGCTGTATACGAGTTGTGCCAACATTTCCATGGCCTTTTTAACTTTTAAAAAAAGTTGTGACTGATTGCAGGCGCGCTAATTTATTATTGTCGAGCTAGCGCGCCTGCAATCTTTTTAACTTTTTAATTTTTCGCTGACCATAAACTATGCACTTCACTTTCTGATATGTAAAGAATAATGTCAACTTTTACGGACATTTTTGAGAAAAAAATATTATTACCTATGTATCGTTTTATTAAATTAGACCTTTAGGTTTTGCAGTTGATTATACATCAGGTTAGGAATGGTCGCATTTTTACTTTTGACAGACACTTTTATTAGTTCAGTTACGGAAAGAAAATTTTGAAACAATGTTGCTGAAATAAAATTGGAACAGGAATCATGATGATCCAACCTAATAAGAGAGCTATTTGATGCAAATAATATAAATATAATAAATTTAATGATTATATATTATTTGATGCAAAAAGACAGACGTTCATAAGTCATCCCGCTATCAAATCAACTTCGTGGTCTGCCTCATGGTCGCTATTTGTTCTGCGACTTATCTTTCATAAATAGCAAGTTCACCTCTCTGGATGCTTCAATCTGCTTGACCGAAGTATGATGGCGTTGACTGGTCACTTGCGTTTTATGAATCCTTTTTTACTGGATTAAACGAAATCTACCGTTTGTGGTAACGAAACAAAGGTATTTGCAAAAATTACTGCTAATCTGACTGAACTCTACCCATCGGTTTAATTTAAATATTATCTTTGCCTAGAAAGTTAGTATAAGTTACAAATGTGGTGTTGACGTGAACCATTTGACAAAAAGTTTCCCTATAAAGGTAAGATGTGTCACGATGTGTGCGACAGATGATGATGAAGAGGTAAAAACAGGAGATATTCAAGAGGTTTATTAAATGTAAGATAGAAGGCACATGTAACAATGCATACAAAAACGAACTTAATAATATAAAAACTAATAAATTTGGGACGTTGACAATAAGCTAAAACGGTTACAAATGTTGTAGGACTTACAATTGTGCCTTCAAGATTCCTTAGAGGGTTAAGTAAAACAGGATACAAATGTGTATTGAAACTGGTTATAAAACACTGTAATTAACTGCACTGTGAAACTGTTATGATATATGATTGAATAGGTATTTATGTCAAAATAATAAAAATATTTAGCACGTCCTTATAGTGGCTGCTGATCGCAGAATGAATTTTGACATAAGAACAAAGTGCTGAATTTGAAAGTACAGCGGATATTCGAAAATTGAAATTTGAATTGAATTTTTAAAATGAACCAAAACATGAAATGAGGAAGAGGTTAACTATCGACAACGCTTGATCAGCCTTGTTACAGATGAACCGCACAACGGCCGAATAACGTATATGTCGCAAGACCAGTTGCCTACTTTTTATAAACAAATTGGGAAACATCTAGATGTCATTCGTTATCAAGTTCCAATCAAGGTATTTTATTTACATGTGTATTTGTAGAACGTGACCGAGTGGTGTCGCGAAGGGCTTTTAGCAGCGAGTATACTGCGCACACGCCGCTGCCGCGTACCACTTCGGCAACTCCCTCGTGCGGTTGGCGGCTGCGATAGTGGCTCGTAAAGCCTAAGCCATGCATATCATAATTGAGTGACGTTCATATTTCGGCTGGTAAATAAAGTAGTTAACTATAGGTATATGTAAGTAGGTCAATGGCGGCGCGTGACGCCGGCGCGGCCCTTCGCGAACCACGCAGGGCTCGCCTTGAACTAACCGCCTCATCAATGTCGGCAGCTTTCTTTGCTAAAGTGATTTAATCTTAATTTTCTACCAATTTGTGATGATATCTTTGAGCAGCATGGAGCCGGGATGTTTCAAAATGTTGGGCAAATTTAGCAATGGTACGTGATGATGCTTACCACCTAGGGTACAGTCACCAGCACCAATATCTGACACAACAAAGCGTGCATAAATATCTGATACGACTCTATTTCTAGGGCTGGAAGGACGTGTCAGATATTTTTGCATGCTCCACTGTGGCAGATATTAATGCAGGTGACTATACTGCTTCTTAGAAGCATTTATTTTAACCCAAGAAGCAGTACAAAAGAAGCAGTATCAAGGGACTTTTTATAAAAACAATTTCAGATCCTCGGAGGGTAGTCCTATGACGTCTCTGCTTGATCGCGGGTTCAGTCTGGGCAACACGGTGAAATGGGCACAGCGGAATTTTGAAAAAGGTGTATAAATCCAACATTGGATGCAAACGCGTCGAGGAAGACGTGGATGACAAGGGACTGCCCTGTGAATTTGCTGCATTCATTTATTTCAGAACAATTGTAATCTTTCGTTGATGAAACTAAATGAAGATGAAACTAAAAGCAAATTTGGTTTCAACTGTAATATTGACCAAAAATGTTATCCCTTCAATACCTACTTTTTTTAAACTGGCAAAACCCAAAAAAGATTTCAACAACTTCGAATTGTCATGAAATGGAAAACGATAAAAAAAACTGCACAGACAATGGTCGTGGAAGTGGAACTTAGTTCACACACAAAAAACACAGCACTAAGCTACTGGTATGTGTGCTCCAGACAAACACGGCCATATATGTTTCGCAATAGCGCTCGCTTTGTTAAATCGTTCTCGATAGCGTCATCGGCAAATTGCCGAGGTCGGTAGGAACGGGCCCTGCGCGCGCGCTGGTATCTGGGACATCTATTTACAGCGGGCCCTCGCAAGGGACGCCGCGACTTTGACACGCATCGCTTTGAGAATATTGGCAAACGTAGGCTTAGATCCTTACATAACGTATTTAATCATAGTTTCCTAGGGTTGATATCGATGTCGTGTTATATCCAGGAAGAGCAGGCGGAACGACCTGAACGTGTACTAGATGACTGGCCGATCACCTCTCAAAATCGGGGCGGATGGAGAAAATAGGGATAGACTTTCGCCCAGCAGAATCATCTCTTGGCTTAAATATAATACTCGTATATAATCCGTGGTGATGGTCCCCTTGGCGTAATATACCAGTACCCTTCACTAAAAGCAACACCTGTATATTTTTCTAGGGAAGTATCAATTAATTAAATGCGATGGGGGTGAAAAGTAAAAAAGCCCTTTTTGTAATTTTTCTCATTCGATATATCAACTTGTCAGCACGGACTCGTTCTACATACAAAAAAATAAGAATTTCTTTTTTGTACCTATTATTTTTCTAATTTGTACACGATGGCACATAAACCAACTGTAGTTATAAAAAAAAACAGTAGTAACTTGATGTTTCATCGACGTTTGGTGTCCAGCCGATCAATATGACAGTCTGATCATAGTTGCAAGACCTATCCTCGCAATATTTATAAATATTTCGGTTAAGATTTCAGTCAACAAAAAATTTAGGGCCAGCTGAAGTCCACTACCCAACCAATATACATACCTTTGTGACCATTGAGTTATTACTGATATTGAACTATACGAGTAGGAACGTTACGAGACCACAGGTAGCCTCATCTAGATAAAGTCTTTTGACTGAACTAGTTCATTCAAAGTTGCAGGTGGACACATACAGCAAGTGAAGCAAATTGTGACTTCATCTGCACTTACCATCAGGTGAGATCGAGGTCAATAGCTGGTCATTTAAAAAAGTGAGCGAATAAATTGACTGATTGATTGATTGATTGAATAGTCCGAATTTAAATTCACTTACTAAAGAATGCAGACAGTTAACGTAATTTAAATAACTTATGAAGTAGATATCATATAAATTCAAGAACTCATAATTTAGCCCTGTGTATAACCCAGTTGTTAATTGGTAATATCAGTTGGTACTTATTTTTATTTAATCAACTGAATGTTGAAATAAGCATAGAAATTGAAGGTTCTTTGAAGCAGTTGACGTTTTAGCTTGCATATTTAGTCACGAATAGAGACCTACACGATGTTTCAGGAGATACTTTAATTAATAAACATACCTAGCATACTTACTCGATATATATTATCAAGAAGGACTAATAAGCTAGATAGTCGTCTGCTGAGACATACTAGCCAACAGGATATTTAGTTAAAACAAAAAAATATTAAAATTGTTTTTTATTTAATTATTAAACCTCTTGATTCAGATGTAATAAAATACATAACCGAATAAATTATCAAAACTAAAATAAATTTACTAGGGTATTATCCTCAACATTTCTAAATACCTAAAAAATTGTTAAAAGAAAAATTTCAAATAGAGTAGAATAAGTACATACATCGGATTGTCCAAAAAAAGGTTTGATATATCATCATCATCATCATCCCGTCCTATATACGTCCCACTGCCGGGCACAGGCCTTCTCTCACAACATATATATGAAATATTACGAAAGATACATACCATTATATTTTTCAGTTACATGCTTGTTTGTTGTATTAAGGTACCCACAATTTACAGATACCAAAATGAGCGTAGAAAACTGAGGTTTTCATTCTACGACTCTGCAACAAGATTACCTCGCTCGTTTTTTGACAATTACCTATTTAAGGAAATACCATTACTTAGGCCAGTGTATGCTGACAGCATAAAGACGATTTGCATTATAAGGGCCGGCTTCAATGCTAGCGGTCGGGGCACCGGCCCGAGACCTCGAACTAACTGCCGGCGAGGCCCTTCGATTTGCTACCTACACCAGGCTGACATTATGGCAATGACCAATCAATTTTAAACTAATATGCTTATTACTTTAAAGGGTGAATATGATGTGATTTAATATTATTTAAGATAATTTTCACATGACAATCAGGAACATATAAATATATATTATTGCAGTAAGACTTTTATTTATTCACAACACAAGATACAATAATATGATAGGAAACAAAATTAATAAAACCTACATAAATATACCTAACTATAAAAATAAAACACCATCTAAGAGGCCCTCCTGCGGCATAGACCGCAACACACTGGCGGCATTACCTCTGTGTTTCTGTGTACAGTCAGAGAAATTCGCTGGGAGAGGTAAGCTCTGGCGACCCCAGACCCCAGACCCCAGAGCTGGCTCTGGGGTCTCCTGAGGTCTCTATCAGCCGCCCATGAAGGCCCTCATGTCAGCCGACCAGGGACCCATTGTCTCCACTGCGAGCGCCGCAAACTCATAGTCCTTTAAAAGAGAAGAGTATTTGCGGTGCTTGAGAACTTGGGCCTGGTCAGCTGCAGCCCCGGCTTGTGAGCGGGTTGCCTGAATGTGGGACTGCGCGAAAGTGTCGACACACGTTGCGTCCCACACTAGATCCCTACCCAGCTTCCATGGCACCAGAGTAGCCCAGTCGGGGCGCTTACCATCGTCTCTGGCCATGCCAACGGGTTCAAGGATTGCGGGCACAGAGACGGTGGCAAGCGAGCGGCGGACCAGGTCATTGATGGTGCCATGGCGGAATAAGCGACCAGCGCTTTTTTATATATAGCTGACTTTTTATAAATTCATAATAAGACTCGAATCGAAACTTAATCGAAATATCGAATGCTTATTAAAGGTAATCACGGTCTACATCCTGTAACAAATATATCGCTCATAGTTTATGAATGTTAGCTAATTTTATCTGGGTCCCAAGATATAGGCTCAGCCTAGTTTTGGGTCCGCCGGGCACTGCTAAGTGTATTTCGTATTTGTTACATAATAAATATTTTTTCATTTTCATTTTTTATATTTTCTTAACATACTTAAAATGAAATAAAAATGTAAATAAATGTGAAAGTTAATGAATGTTGCAATATATAACATTAAAAGCTCTTGCATGCTCTACATTCTTTAAGAGAACCAGATATCTGTTATGAAATACTGTCTTACATTTCCTTTTTAACCGATTTCAAAAAAAGGAGGAGGTTATCAATTCGGTTGTATTTTTTTTTAATGTTTGTTACCTCAGAACTCCGTCGTTTATGATCCGATTTGATTTTTTTTTTGCGTTCGTTTAGGAATGCTTTCAATTAGGCTCCATGAGCACCAAATTAGGATCTGATGATTGGATCTTAAGGAAACCGAGGGAACTCTTCAAATGTTGTAGGGACACCTGTGGTAAATTAGATATATTTAGTAGTAACTCGTGCATTTACTCTTGAAAATTATCATTTGGTGAAGTGGAACTGATGATGAAGACCACAGTTGACCATCGGAGTTACTACTCAATAACAAGTATTTCACGGGTTGAATTTCAATTACTTTAACACAGTTGCTAAGCAATTTATGCTTCTCGTAATGCATATGTTAAAATGGAACGGGTGGTGAAGCACCATCAGGACTCCTCAATAATAAACGTCTCTGCATCGGAAAAAGCAATCTTTCGTAAAAGTGACAAGCAGTTGACATTAAACTATTGTATCTTAGATAACTTACACTAAAAAGCGTGAAAAAAAAATATAACAAAAAATTAAACCGACTACAAAAAACCATGAAAATAATTTTCTACCAGTCTGAAGTCGGTGCCTCAGCACGAGCCAGCAGGAGTGATTGAAGCCCAATATATATTGCGTAGGTGAGGTAGACGACTACGTACGTATAGGTCCACTCCTGCTGGCTCGTGCTGAGGCACCGACTTCAGACTGGTAGAAAATTTTTTTTCGTGGTTCTTTTGTAGTCGGTTAAATTTTTTGTTATATTTTTTTATTTAGGTACTAAAATATGTAAGTACTGGAAATATTTTATTACTAAAAATAAATTTGATTACTAATTATCAGGGTATTGGTTTTTTTCTAGGTAGGTAGGGTATACAATGTGCCAAATCAGTCAATGCAATTACCTAGGTATTGGAAGTGGGTCAAAATTGCCTTGCAAGTTTTGAAGCAATTAATTAAACTATGTAGTAAGTATAGTTACCTACACGAAGTCGTATATTAAGAAAAGCTTGTAGCAGGATTTTTATATTATTTTATTAGGTGCCTAACCAATAGAAACAATACAAGAACATCAAATGCGAAGGGAGTCCAACAAGAAAAGAGGTAATTTAAATATATATCCAGTGCCTGATAAACCATCAGATATATCGCCCAATAATCGTATACCAGTAGGTATCAGTGGCAAGCCACAACCCGCTTAACTGTACCAAAACTATTAGGGCGTATCCACACCATCCTCTCGGCGCCGCGTTATTCGCGCAAGGCTGCATTACGCAAGACTTACACGTGTCGCCCGCAGCCTCGCGGCGACCTCTTCCAACACTTCCGATTCGCATGCACAACAAACAACTCGAAATATTTTGAAAGGCGAAGGTGACGTTCATACGGAAATACACCTTTATCGGGTCGGGACCTGGTCGGCACGAAGACTACAAGGAAGAGATCTCATTTTTATATTTCGTTGCGCTTAACTTTTCAATAGGTATCTTAATTATGACTAGACTAATATACAGGATATCTCTAAAATCTAAACCCAACGTCAAAGCTAAGCTTTGACTTGCTTGGTGGTAGGACCTTGTGCAAGGTCCGCCCGGATTGCTACTACCATCTTGCTCGCTAATCCTACCGTGAAGCAGCAGTGCCGGTGAAATTACTGGCACTTGAGGTATCCCATCTTAGGCCTCTAGGTTGGCAACGCATCTGCAATACCCCTGGTGTTGCAGATGTTTATGGGCGGTGGTGATCTCTTACCATCAGGAGCTCACTTGCTCGTTTGCTATCCAGTCGAATAAAAAAATAAAAATAAGAGCGCTGATAGAGCAGCTCGAAAACTACCTGATGAAACAAATCTCATAGTGAAATCAAATAGTACTCGTAGTGAAAATATCGTACGGAAGTATTTCTCTGGCAGGTGTAGGTACCTATCAGGTATTATATTTTAATATGACATTTGACATTATTATATTTTAATATCACTCTAACCTTATACTTGTTCAAGGTTAAGTGATTCGGAAATTAGTTTCTTTCAGCATAGTTATAACTACATACAATAACGTCTTGAGTAGGTACTTATAGGTACCTACTTGTGAAGCGAAGTCCGAAGTGACTCGAATTGAATAATAGATCGCTGTGTACTCGCAAATGCAAACTCCGAATGACCCATATTCTTTATTAGGAGCTTGCTTCGCTTCAAACCGACGTAATAAATACCGTATTATAGCAACGGCCGTCAACCGAATACAGTTGTTAGAAATACTATGATAAGAGCTCTGAAAACTAACCTAAAGATGCTAATACTTCTGTCAAATTTTGTTTTTTTTTATATTAAAATAGGTAGAAACTCTTACCAAAATGTACCTACTTAACTATTCATTTTACTTTACTTAATGCGTCCGTCGTTTTTTTATGAATACGTGTTAGTATTTTTGGTTTGTTTTATTAGGTATAAAGGTGGGATTCGATACCTACCTACAATTATGCTAATTAATACCTTGAAGGAATTAATTTGTTACTTAGGTACCTACCTATACACATTTACAGGTTCTTGTAGACCTTAAAAGTTTGGCGGTTAAGGACTTTACTGCGTATAAAAATGTTTTGATACGTTTTTGGCATTGACGAATCGTTCTCTTTTGTACCTAAACAAACTGTGTTACAGGTTGACTTAATTACACACACAATCAATAAGTTAACCAAACGCGACACGTGTACGTAGGTACCTAAATGAAGATAATTTATAAAAAAATCGAAGTACTCATAAATTAATCAAATCTTCACCCAACTCGTTTATTTTTGTAACAAGACACTGCGTACTTTGAGGCACCAAAAATAACCTTCATAAAACTAATTGAGGAAAATTCATATTAGCTATTCAATTAAATTGCACGTCGACTGCTTCTAGAGCCCTTCACTTAGATAAACTAGCGCAGAAATGGAATAAAAAACGTTGTTGGTGCAATGCGGCGCACACAGGCGCACTGGTTCGTTTTGCTGTTGAGATTCGCGCGTGGTTGCGCAAGCGCATTGGAGGCCATTGACTCGGACGTGTGGCGGCCATGTTGTCGGCTGGTGCGGTAATGGAGCGCGAATCCAGCGGCTCCCGTCCGCGGCCGGTGTCGCAACGCTCGGCGTGCATGTCGATGTCGTCGGGTCCTTCAAGCTAGGAATGCTGACAAAGGCTACGGCACGTTTAAAATAAACGCAGACATATGTAATACCACTCCTGATCCGGGAAAGCAGAATATGCATAAACACAGGAATAAATTAGCCTTATAACTAAGATATTTTGATACAATAACTCGTTTTAACGACTCTGTATTAGGTATGCTAAGATTCTAATTAGAAAATACCGTAGAACTAACCAACAAATTTCGTTACATTCCTCTCTGAGAAATACTGATAAAGTAGGTATTGAAAACCTGTAAAAAAACAACGTGTTAGAATCTGAAATAACTTAAAATTAATGTCTTGTGGTGTGTAATAGCGAATGCACACGTAATCAAGTAATCACCATCGCTAAAAACTCCAATTAAAACTATTTTCTCCCGCCGCTTACAGTCTACCCAATTTGCAATTTAATAATTATTGCTGCGTCTATTACGCCGGTTATAAGACAATTAACTGTCCGGCCCCAAGCAAATAACAAACAGTACCAGCATTGATGCCGATTTTAGTGAAAATTACTTTGTGTTACTATACGAAAAGTAGAGACAAAATGATTAAGAAGAGGGTTGAGTGGAAACTTATTTTGCTCGTGGTACATTGCGCAACAATTCGCAAACAGATAACGGAGTATAAAGCGCTCGCCCCTCCACCGTCCTCTCGCAGAATCCGGTCGAGCGAAGTCCCTCTCACTCCAGCGCGCGCGCACAAACGTACCTGTCCCTGTCCCACGCACTGACATAGATACCTACCAGTTGAGTTGCGAAACAACGCGGATTATAGGTACCTATAGCAGGTGGATTGTGCCGCAAAGCCCGCAAACAAGTTTAAATAACTGCCTACTGCTTTCACATGCCAGACCAGAATATAATATGGCTTTGTGAAATTGGCTGCCGTAGAGCTGTTTTTCGTAAGCAGAAAGCAGATCACGTAATTTCACGAAGATTAAAAAGTATTATATGTATAAATTAAATATGTACGTACCCACCAATTATTAATTCAAGAAACACTTCTTTGTTTGTGACGCAGAAATTCCGATAGGTATAGTATAGTAGGAAAATCATCGGAATTCCATTAGCGGATTATTGGGGAAACCTAAACATTTTATGGTATCGGTGTGCCAGTTGCGGTTAAAAGCGGGGAACGTATCAGTGCTTCGTAATACGCACATGCATTCACGCTATTGTTAAAAAAATAATTAGTACCTAAGTGTATCTCGACGAATTGTAGAAAAACACGTTGCTAGTCTAAGATGAGGCCTAAGATGGGATACCTCAAGTGCCAGTAATTTCACCGGCTGTCTTACTCTCCACGCCGAAACACAACAGTGTAAGCACTGCTGCTTCACGGCAGGATTAGCGAGCAAGGGTGTTAGCAATCCGGGCGGACCTTGCACAAGGTCCTACCACCTGCAAATTACTGACATTTAAGTATTTAAATCTCGATTGGTTTAAAGAAGCCATGGTGTCCCAGTGGTGTGACCTATCGCCTCTCAAGCAGAGGTTCTTGGGTTCAAACCCGGCCCGCGCACCTTTGAGTTTTTCTAAATTCATGTGCGAAAATACATTTGAAATTTACTACGAGCTTTACGGTGAAGAAAAACATGGTAAGGAAACACACACCTGTGAAGTTATTGGAATTCAATGGTATGTGTGAAGTTCCCAATACACACTGGGCCCGCGTGGGAACTACGGCCCAAGCCCTTTCATTCTGAGAGGAGGCCTGTACCCAGCAGTGGGACGTAAATAGGCTGGGATAATGATGATGATGAAGTATTTAAAGAGGTAAGTAACTTTTATATACTCTAAGTAAGGAACCGATTTGCATAGGCATAAGGAACGCGTCTTACTCCTTACATCGAATCGCCAGTGGTGAACGAGCATCCTTGCAAATTGCGAATAATTCCTCAGTAGGCGGAGTCCGCGACATCCAATACGGTGGCATAATGCGCGCATGCGCTGTGATGACGAAGCTTTATAAACATTCGGCACAATAGAGTCAATTAATTGTTTGTTACTTCATTCATAAAAACTGTCTCATTTCTGTAAGACAGCCAGACCAAGGTAGGTAAGTACTAAACATGCAAAGCACTACCTACTTTTCTCCACATACTTTTTTAAAAATCGTAGCTTGAAAATTAAAATAAATCATTACATATTGCATAGTTTCTTACATAGTTTCATCAATCCTACATATTACTAGGCGTGCCATATTAATTCATGTCTATCTTAACTTAAAGTACCTATTTACCTAAGCATCCTAACGTTTATGTTCTGTAATAAAACTGTTAGAGCTCAGAATCTGATTATCAACTACTCTTTACGGGCATTTTAATAATACCATATTAACATATCAAGAGAAATTAAATAAAAATAGCAGTGTACCGGAACTAAACAAAATAAACTCTTTAAGGCCGGTTGTAGACGTCCGTTTGTTTTCACCGGACTTTTTTTGCCGGAGTTTCGGTGTTATATACTCGTAGCTAAAACGAATGTGTGTAACATACACGGACACTTGTCCGGCAACGAAACCATACAACACCGCAAAAAGAGGTCCGTTGTCCGGTGAAAACAACGGACGTCTGCAAGCGACCTAAAGGGTTTTTTTTTCCTAACACAACTAAATACTTATTACTTTACCCAATTTCCATTCGTATTATTACAAATTCCCTCTAAATAAAATAAATACTTAAGTATTCACACGAGTACTTAATTTACAAATTAAAAAGAAACGTCCAGTCATCCAGAGAGGTTTTTGCCATTGGTGTAGTAGCTCTACATTTTTGGTATAGCAGCCTGCCGGTGTTGCCAGCAAAGCGTGCTTCAGATACCCATTTTGTGCGAGCGCGACACGCCAGCGATAAGTGCCGATAAGATAAGAATAATCGATATTTTCGCGCGATTCGCCCACTCGCCCGCACGAAAGGTCACGTTGCGAAATAATGATTGTACCTTTTCGTACATGCCAACACAGCCTTTCTTTAAAAGCTTATCCGATTGGTTTGGCATTATAGCATCTTATCTACTTTGTTGACCTAAATAGGCGTGATTGCGAAAGTCTACCCTAGACAAGACTGACGTTCCTGCTATCGATAGTAGCTTAATTAACGGGAGTTAACAAAATACCTTGTATTTTTGTACGTAGGTAGGTACTTGTCATACGGCCGGAGGGAAGGAAAAATCATAGTTTATTATAACAACAATAAATAGGCAACATGCGGCAACATACGTAAATTAAGTAGAGAAGTGGAATATTATGACTTTTGAATTCAATGCAAAACTTTGTTGTGAATGTCAAATCAAATTGCACAGTACGCTAGATAAAAATAAGCAGAAAAATTGGCGTACAATTTTCTTCATCCACTACAAAATTGACCAACACTTGACAAGTAGATTGTAATAACTTAAAATAAAGGTAGAGTCATGTGGGGTAAACGTACGCAGTGCCCACTGCGTCTCTACCGGCCACAATGTATTCAATGCGAAACGTTTTACCTGTCTTCGCTCGTACTGCGACGACACTGACGAGTTCGCTAAATTATAGATGTGTGCGGCACGTGGCGTGCATCGGCCCAATGCACAAAAAGTACTGAGTGCACATTGCATGCACCGAGCAAATAAGTTGCGATGCTGGTTGATAATTGACCGTGTGGCGCCGAACTTATGACAAATGTGCCGCGTCCATTTACGACTCCAGTTGGAAAGGGATGCCACCAAATCAATCATTTTGCCGCGAGACTAATGATGCACTCGTAAATGTTTTGTTGCTACCGCTTCAATTATGCTCATGTTTTTATAATAATTCAGAAGAAACTCAGTCATGTCACATATTTTTTACAATTAGCACTTGATATAGTAAATATGTACTTAAAAATATACTTATACTTCTACAAGAACAAATTATTAATTACGAAATTAAATTTATTGTATATGTTTACATTATAGTGGCTTTAAGCGACACTTTAATTACATTCAAATTCGCTTAAAAAATATCCATGATAAAAATTATCCGCAAAACATTTTTTCGTTTACGTTTTTTTTTCTACAGGTACTGAACGTAGAATTTCAAACATTTTACAGTCAAGTGACGTCAAAACGACTTGAGTAAAATTTGGTGCCATTAGAATAAGATTATTGACGGACATGCTCTCTCATCCGTCTAACAGTTAATCCGTGATTAATGACAGATAGTCACTTAAGGGAGATTTGCGATATTTTTTATGCAACCCAACCAAACTGAGTGATTTATGAAGTTGCAACCATTACTTTAGACACGGCTTGCTGCCGAAGTGGCGAAAGAAATCTGGGTCCTTCGACACATGGGCTTAATTTAACTGTTTTGTTTATCAAACAAAACTGTCGAAATCTCAATTGAGTGTAACGCATCACTCGTATAAATAACACGTTAAATGTTAATACTTTTTACTAGTATATTCAATCAAGTCAATATTTTAGGGCTAATCCTTAACAAAATATTAAAAATGTTAATCAGTAAAACACTTGCCGATAAACTTGAAATAAATATTATAAATAAACAAATGAAACCATACATACCATAACCATGCATATTAAAATGGATGTTTAAGTAAAACATCAATGTTCAAATAAGCAATAGCTTTCTGCAGCCACAATAAACAGAGGCGCTTTATGGATAGAATTGGTCATCCATTACTCGTTTCCATTACATTATTTATCACGAGATGTTATGCGAGAAAATCATACAATTTTAGCAAGGGCGTACCCAGATACTGGCCCTTCACTTCAAGTCAAAAAAAAATAGGTTTGATCCCCCACGCTTGTTTCGTCATACCCATTGTACATATAGATGACATCCGAGATGCCTCCTTTATCGCTAATGTTGGCAAATATAAAATCAAAGGTGACAATTAATGGATCTGGAAGTGATCAGCACTTGGATGTTTAGGGAGTATCTCATGTGTCATGATTTCTGGTACAGGTTTTAGTCCTGGTAATTTTAATCATCGTAACTAAGTCTGAATACTGGAAAATTCACACGGCAAAGAATTAGAGCTTTTCAATTTAAACAAATTGTGAATCTATTCAGTAAGTATTTCCTACGTAGTGTAATGGAAAAGAACACGCTTGTATCTGCTACATACAAGTATTTGTATTTTATTTAGAACAGACGATCATCAAACTCTCTCAACCAGGACCTACCCGAAGGTAAAACCGATAATGATCGAACCATACTTGTTACCACTTCACTAATAACACTCCATTCAGAAATAGATGCTGTGGCTCTAGATCTGGATACAGGATGATGCCTGATTGATGCAAAACTAAGTGTTGACGGAAAATATACCAAAATATTATGATACCTAATATGTTAGTTCCCACTTACTGCTACACTTACTCAATAAAATTTGCGTGCATTAAATAGAAAGAGTATTCAAGTTATTTTAGGTTTTTTTCGGTCCATCCTGTAGGTATGTTTTGATATTTAGAAAAATAATATTCTAAGTAGCGCCAGTCGCATGCAAGATGTAAAAACATCGTAAAGTAAAATTAATGCTGAAAATGTATTCTAATCTCTGTGTTATGAAAGGGTTTAGTTTCTGCCGCCATGTGTAATCGATAAAAATTCAAATAACTACTAGCGACAAAGCGAGATATGGGTGTTATTTGAACTTAGAGATCGTTAGTTTTAAAATGGCTAAGGTTAAATGTTTTGATAAATGAAACTTTTCACTTTTGGTTAGCAACCTAAACATGTTTTTTGTTAGTTTGATAGAGAATGGTATTTATCGGATATGCTTAGAATAAATCCCACTATTCTAATATGCTTAGTTCTTTCGACGTTTTTTCTGCGTCTGCGTCAGGTTGATATGACACAGAGCCGAACTCTGGAGTCATTTATCTTTCCTTTGCTAAGTTTTTTCTTGTAGCAGCGCGGATGCGCGCAAGATATATCTTAAGACCATTGAATTGTAGTAATTTTCTAGTTACTTACCAAAATTAAATAACGACCAGTAAACAGCCCTAGCTCTACCTAAACTTCTATCGTGGAAAGTCTTACTCCAGCATTAATATGTATTTTCCTCCACATTTACAGCAAACTGTAAGCTCAAGCAAAGTTATTCTTTTGTCGCTAACATTAATTAAAGCGTATTATAATTCGGCTCGATCACGAATCCGCCCCGCGGTTCTGTTGAGTTATTTAATAGTGTTTTTTGTGCGCGAGCGAGTGCTGCCACCCTCGGGCTTTGCGCAAAAAACCCTCCGCTCACAAACATAGAATGTTTGGAGGAGTGCGGGGCGCGGGCGAGATCGCTATCGCACGCACCTCTTGCACGCACCACACTATCCTTCTGCTGCCCACTTAATTGTTACGCGGCGCGAACTCTCAATTACAATTTGATCGTTAAATTAGATTGACTTTTGAAGTACCTATTGCTGTGTTGCTATAATATCAGAAGCTTTAGGTAAAGACTATCTAAGATTGGACTGCTTACACTATGAGAGGCGACGGTACGTGCTAGCAAGTAGGTACTTATTTTCAAAATAATGCACGCATGTAGTATCATTTTCTTTCTTTCTATAAACCTAATGAATGACAAATTCTTAGGCCATTTCGAATATTGTAGTTCCTACATTAGCAATAGATAAGATAAATTTAATATCTTCCCGATGTAAATGCACATACGAACAGCATGAGGCGACAGGTGGGCAGTAACCTGTTTGATGGTAAATGTCAGCAAAAACTCTCACTAACCCTTTGATCCCCTTTGATGAGGAGCCGCCCTCGCATACTTGGAAAGACTTTATACCTCCTCTTTTATGAATATTTTATATATTCACCTGATTTTTTTCACTTTCTGGAGGCAATGACGTACAATTCACTTTTTTTATTGTTTGGTTATTCCAGAAGGGACAGATAAGCAAAATTTAGGCCTCTTTTCGATGATTTTTAAATAGACTATGTATCCAAAACAGACATTTAGATACCTATCGGAATACTCTTTTTGTTCTGAGAATGATACACAAACCCTAAGAAACCGGTACTATACAGCGTGTATTTTTGATAATACCTCAAACTGTAACCAGACGAAGATTTAACTGCTGTGAACCGATATCAAAACAAATTGTTAATTTAAAATAAAGTACCGGAGCGTAATTAATTTTTGAAATATTTTCGAGCAGATATTGATATGAGAGAGAAACGTTCTGTGACAGCTGTCACGCCAACAAGTGCGACGTTTTGAATAAAACAAACAAAGCAGTATCACGTAGTTTTTGTAAGGAAAACAATGAGTATTTTTTTTACTAAAACATAATAAAATGTGATTATCAGGGCCTTCACTAACTACCCTTAAAGTTTGAGGTAGTATCAAAAATACACGCTGTATAATTATAATCTACGAATTTTTGTAGAGATGCGGACCTCATTTGATTTACCTACGATGATATGATACAAAACCGGCCAAGAGCATGTCGCACACGCCTGAAATAGGGTTCCGTAGCCATTACGAAAAAATTAAGTAATATTTTTCTAAGGATTTCGTATTTTGTACGGAATATTCCAAGTATAGGTATATTTTATACCTTAGGCTGCTATTTACTCTTAAACTACTAATAATTCTCAAGAAAACTTAACCGTTATAGTTTTCCTTGTAAGTTTGATATACTTACTACCATCCTACATTTTTTCAAATTTTTCCTCTCACCGGTTTAGATTTTAGAGGATGCTCGATTTTAATGAAAGTTTGCACTTTAAAGTTGAAGCTGACATATATTAACATATATTTTCGTGCAAAATTACAGCTTTCTAGCATTGATAGTCACTGAGCAAAGCCGCGGACGGACGGACAGACAGACAGACCGACAGACATGGCGAAACTATAAGGGTTCCGTTTTTGCCATTTTGGCTACGAAACCCTAAATACAGGTGCCATGTTGTGGTCACTATTCTGCAACTCCGCCAGGGGTGGCAGAGTACCGGATATCGTACGACGACGCTACGGAAGTATCGGTTACACTACACCAACATCGACAAAGTTCATTTGTAAAATGTATAATTAACCGTTGTATGGGATCCTCGGATCTGTTTTATGAAGGACCACCTAAAAAGAGCTTAGTGCTAAGAGCACATAATAAGAGCAAAGTTATCAAGTAGAATTGAGTAGAAGAATAGAGTTCTATTACTCTCTAGGTATATGTATACTCCAGTAGGTGCTAGAATTGGACAAAACTCTACAACCGCAACAAAGTCGACTCAATAATGAGCTGCATTACGTTTTGTCCTCAAACGTAACGTTGGATCGCCACGGCCCGTGGCCTTACTAAGATTTGTGAGCGTCGTAAAAATATTTTCTTAATATTCTGGTTTTCGTGTCCCCGCCATTTGCTGCATAAAAATGCGTATTGGTTGCGTGTACGTGGCGCTATGGCGCGGAGGCGATGGGGGAAGCTCATTAAGGTAAAAAGCCGAGTGCAAACGGCGACTAATGGCGAATTACACGAAGGGGAGCCCGCGAACCCCACGCCGTCCACCGCGACACTGTTTACATGTTTCTTTTCCACATTCACTAGTTTTAATTAGAGTCCAAAGCATTTTTTTGGCTCTCAACGTCATTGTAGGTACCTATTTACTATAACATAAAGGATTATCGCATAAGAGTAGGAATCTCTTGCACCCGATGACGATCTTAAAATTTAAAGTGACAATAATACAAGACCTTACTGCTCTCGGAATCACTATCTTTTTAGCCATCACTGAGCTACTGAATGCCGTTTGCAGCTTTTAGCTCTACAATTTTGGCGCTAGGCAACCTTCTTAATACTTTTTGCATGCAGAGTTCAGGAAGATGCTCAACATTTATATTGATCATCAAATTGGAAATCTTGCTTTACTTACTCGCACTCTACCTATTTAATTAGCGAAAGATTTCGTGCTCTGCATTGCAAGACAGGCGTTTAAATATATTATACCTAATATTAAACAGAATTGAAATGCCATTTGGCAGGATGCAACAGTTTGAATTACAATCTACGGTTACGAAATTCCTTGTAGCGGATGAAAAATAAAAGCTTGTAATTAGAACAGTATACAGCGTAAATTATGAGTATTGCTTTATTTTAACGTGCGACAAGTGCACTCGCTGTCTCAAATGCTCTCGCTTCCTAGTAAATAGGTAGCTATTATGATTCGTTTTATTACTTAACTTAAAATAACATTTCATCAATTGACGACCTTAAGATAAAGTAACTATGTGGGTCTTCGGGCGAAATCCTTCCTGCGACGACTGCGGGAGGACGCGCGGGAGGGGCGGAGGGCTAGCTATCAGCATTTCGCCGCGTCCACGTACCGCCATCTCCCGCCCGCCCGCACCCCCGCTCTCGCCTCGCTGCACCGCGCCGAATTCGCCCTGCGCCTTCACTTCATGCCTGCGACGCTCCCCTCTTTGCGCCGAACCAACCTTGAAAATAGTTTTTACCGACATCGAGGGTATTCACCCCGAACCCGAATTCCGAGGCCCGCTTCACACTACCGCTTTCGCCGGGACGAGACAGAAATTCTTATAGGAAGCCGACTGGAGTTTGGTTAATCGCGTGGTGTAGTCGAGCGTGCTGTTTACGCGGGCTGAGCGAAGGATATTTGACTACGTTGAGTTTTTTAGGCAAGTCGTGAGTTCGCCTGATGGCTCGGCTCCTGAGATTTGTTTGTGAATCTATTCTAAAGATTTTTCAACAACTGCATCAAGTCCTTTTGGAGCCAATGCATAGTCGGTCCAAATTTTAATTTAAGTCCATTATATTTCTGAATAGTACCTACCTATACACTCGCAAATGACATACAATAAATACTTTCTTTCCAGTGTAATTAATGTATAAATAATCTTTAAATACTATAAATACTCGAACAATTTTAATGTAATCAGTCTTAAGATTATCCGATTAAAATAAATAAAGCATTATTTGGCATATCTATACTAATAGAAAGTGAGTAAGTAGTTTCCTGCAAAAAAATTAGAACACGTATAAAATAACAATATCGTTTTAGTAGCGTTATGTGATGCATACGCAAATAAAGTAGATCAACTCATCTACCAGAATCCAATTAGAAACTTGTTGGGTGTTCAGAAGAAGTTGAAAAATTGAATAGGTACTATAACTAGCTAAACGTATATATATAGTGTTTGAATCCCACATCCACGTATCCTATCCTTATAAACACTACACCTACGCATCGCAACCTCTATACAAATTATAGCCCAAACCCCAACCAAGCTGCAACAAAGGCGGGCACAAATTCCTCCCACAGCGAAAGAAAAACGAGGAATTAGGTTAGGGCTATTATTTACCTGCAAGCGCTGCAAGAGAGAAAATAAAAAAAGACGATCGTACATAAGCAAGCGAACGAAGAAGGGTGGAACGGCAAAAAAAGTAAAAACAAACGCGTTGCACTCGCGTCGGCGCGCCTACGCGAAGACTCGCTGCACCCGCGTCGCGCGTCGCGACACCGGCATTTTGATTGTATCCATTACTTTTTTATATGATTTTCAATGTTGTTTTGTTTACAGAAACAAAAGAAAATGAGTGTTGATGTACAAAATCGTAAGTTGTAGTGTATCGTGTAGAATTTTATTCTCATTTGTAAAACTATCCGCAAAGCGCAAACATAGAGAATCCCTTAAATTTTAAAAATCTTTGTAACTTACCTATGTTATACAAATAAATCATTCATTCATTCATTCATTCATAGCGTACCCTAATATTACAATTAAGTATTACATGGTAGCTAACATAATCAACCTAGGCGGTTTATTTAGCCAGTATATTTGTTTGGCTTCGCTTTTAGATTATTGCTGGCGACTTTATATACTGTATTCTTTGGACTTTAGGTAGTTAGGTGGTGGTTAGGTGGTACCTAAGTGGGTAGGGTAGGTAGGTATATCGCAGGTAAAGATCGAAGTCACTCAATTCGCCAAATATTTTTCATGTGAATGCAATGTGAATGTGAGCGCTATCGCCATTTTTGTTGCATATTTTTTCTTTTAACGTCAGAAATTGTCTTTGACCTAACGAGTTTATGGTTATGCTCAAGTTAAAAAGTCTGTACATAACTGGCCAGTGCTATGTTAAGTTTTTTCTGTAAGTATAGCGTTTGAGTGGATTCTAAGTGGATTTCATTGTCGAACCGGGTAAAGAGAATTGTAAGGTATTTGCAGCTTGAGAACTTGTTGGTGATTGGTACAGTCACCAGCACCAATATCTGACACGATAAGCGTACATAAATATCTGATACGACTCTATTTCCAGGGCCGGAAGGACGTGTCAAATATTTTTGCACGCTCCGCTGTGGCAGATATTAATGCTGGTGACTGTACTATCAATTCCTGTGTTTACGTTGCAATAGTCGTAATTCACGGCTGCACGTGCGAGCACCAATGAGACCTCATTAGGGCGCGATGGCAATGCGGGCCGTCTCACATTGCCTTATCTGTTTACTATAACTTGATTATAAAGAAATTAATCGTCAAATGTGTTGCTAAGCGCAGAACTCGGGAACGGCTGGACCGATTTCACAATTTTTTTGGTGTGTTTGTTATTGTCAGGAGTAGGTAGGTTTTTGTGGAAGAAAATTTTGAAAAATTACAACGGGGGCGAAGCCGCGGGCAACAGCTAATTATAAATATAAATTATAGAGGCCATGGTAAACATTAGTGCGAAAACCGTTGAGTTGGGTGTTTAACTCGCTTGTCTGTCTTGTAATGTAAGTACATAAAAAAACTTCCACCGTTTTCTTTAAAAAAATACATCGCACTCACTCGGTTCACGATTGTATTGTTTTAATCTTTCGTGATTTTTAAATACAAATGACAATAAATCCTTTATTCCCTCAAAAAACAAGACCACACATTTCTTATAGGTTTTCCTGTAATCTATAGGCAAAGAAATATTTTCAGCATTTTTCCAAAATTTTAGGCCCAATAGTTTTTGTTTATGGGCGGTGGTGATCTCTTACCATCAGGAGACCCACTTGCTCGTTTTCCATCCAGTCGAATAAAAATAAAATAGATTTGGATGGAAGGTCGGAATGTTCAATTTTCGCGTATTTTTAACCGACTTTAAAATCCATTTACTCGTTCACCTACATCTTCGAATTATGGTCACTGACTAACATATGTCTACTAAATGTCTACTCAATCGGTCCAGTCATTTTGAGCAAATTGGCTGTGACAGACGGACAGACCGACAGAAACACTAGTGACTCTATAACGGTTTCGTTTTCCCTTTTGATGCACGGAACCCTAAAAAGGAGAAACGGATTCTTTAATCACCTGGGGTCTGTGCTAACCATGCAAATATCTAAACAGGTAACCACAAAGCAAATACAATAGAATGCCAGGCTAATCCATCGATTGCGCTAGACCGCGATTACCGGTCAATCTTAGCGCAGATGTTTTGATATCACAATTTAAAGATGAGACCGAAAACATTGAATTTAAAGCTCAACCCTCTTTCACCTTTACTTTTGATCAAAACAACTAATAGTCATGAGCCGTCAATTAACTCCCAACCCCTGCACAATGCACATTTTGATTGGTGGGCAGCTGTCCGTGGCGGCAAAAAACTGCTTTCTAAAATTACTGCTATCAAACCGTAGACATCCAACGTACACCAGTCTTACTGAGATCATAATCGGCCACCACCGCAGGCCGCTTTGACGCATAAAATTTACGTTAACCTGCGTAATGGACGACGAAGCCAGTTTTAGCCGCTGCTCTGGACGCTGGCTTTATATCTCTGGTGCTAACTCATTTGCAAGAAGAATGACGCAAATTCAACTATAGTTTTAAAATAGGTACCTACCTAACATCGAAACAGCAAAGAAAGGTAAAGCCAGTAGTTAATATTTTAGTTTACTATTAGACACGTTTAAGCAGTCATAACTGTTCTGAATAAAGAACTGACAAATTAATTAGATCATAGAGCGCAAAGGCGTTTTAAAATAAACTGCTCGTAATACAAATAACATGTAACTCGCTACTTCCGCATATTAAAATGTGGATGAAATTAAGTACATACGTTCTGCAATACAATTACAACTAGATACCTTCGGCTAGCAGCGGCACTTACCTAACATGTTTGAAGCCATCTACTAGAAACAATTTTGTTTTAGATAAAAGCTGCGAGGTTGACGGCGCAGTCGCAGCGAAGCTCGAGATAAGGAACTGTTTACACTGCTTGAGTCAATGTCCTCCTGCACGTAGACAGGGAAAACCTTGGAGAAGCGTCTTAATAAGGGTTCCCGTCAGCCGAGGACCTCGTGCAGGCTGTTGATCACGAATCGTGCGTACGTGAACAATTTGTACGCACTAACACACACAAAGCCGAATGGCACGTGGATTATTGAAAGATAATGTTATTGCTACCACACCTTGACGAGCTAATGTAACTTACGAGCACTTAAGTTAAGCAAGGCTGTGGCATTTTTTCCTTATTCATAAAAGATTTGTTGTTCAATATGTGATTAAACTAAGCCATAACCAACCCAGGTCAAACTTAAGAGTTTATATTTCGTTAAGCAAGTAATTTACGACGACAATTGTTAAAAGTAACCTTATGAATTAAGTTATGGTAAATCAACTAAGTTACCTAACGAAACTTTGTTTAGACAGAACTTCTTGGTGCAGACATGTAGAGCCAACCCAACATAGGGTGGCAAAGAGCAAATAAGAAAAAGAACGATAACAACTATTCTACGATAGTGAAACGTCTCTGTTCCATAACTCGCGCGCCCCTAGCTTCTGCCTCGTAAATAAATTGAGCCTGCATTAGTGGCAATTGTTCGCCATGCCGATGCCGCCGAGTGCTGCATGTGCACGTCGCTAGACTGCCACCAATTACATCAACGACGTCCCATCCCAATATATTGTGGTTTTATTATTAAACGTATATCAAAATATTTATATTACTTTATACTAGTTAATTATAGTCTGGAAGCAGGTAGGTGAAACAAATCGTCTAAAGACCAAACCTGATTAAGCGCACGGCTAAATGTTTGCAACTCAGGCACCGCACTGCACAACATGCTTTGTTTTGACCATTGATAGAAGTTATGGAGCAATCAAATCCAATACTGAAACAAATTAACGTTTTCGTGCTGGATTCTGATAAAGCTTGGTTTGGTCCTAGAAAAATATCTCACGAACCGAATCAGTTCACAGGTCATTGAGTCGAGGTTTAAAGTATTGCACGTTCGTTAATTTTCATAGCGAATTCGTATCAACATGAAATATTACTTCACACACCACTAATAAGCGAGTTTGTGTGTAGGTAGGTAGGGATCTAGATGCAAAGATTACGTGCATTTACTCTCGAGTATTATAGGTACTTGCGGTTTAATATGGTTCATTCATGGCATGTAAATAGTTCGAATAAACCGCGGTATGTGTTTGAACTATCCAGCTACAGCTACCTATTTAAATCTTAACTAAACAGCGACCCTCTACTCAGAAAAGTTCGAAATAAGTATAAATACCTATTATTAACCTATTAATACCTTATTTCCTACATTTTTCTTCTAAGTTTTTAGTCAAACTTCCTTAGGTACCTCCCGTGTTTTCCCATAGGAAGTTCGCATAACCCATCCTTTCAGTGGTCTTAGGTAGTAGAGCACCTCATATAAAAATTAAAAACAAGTAAGTAAACAAAAGCAAGGACCTACTGTTTAGATATCAACTTTAATTAACACTTTAGAAATGTAACTGCAATTCTCAAATCCCCTGCCGAGCCCACCGAGCTTCGAAAGATAACCGAATCGCAAGAAAAAACGAATCTCTACAAAAAAGAATTGCAGATACGCGAACCATTAACGTTTTTGTAAAATTAACTTTTTTCGGTATAACGGGACCTGTCTAAATTATTGCGTGTAATCTTTTGTATATTTCTTTTGTTCTTTCTTGAAAAAAACTTTCCCACACTGACCTGGAGTAGTGCCTGGTGGCTTCAGCCAGAACTGGCTTCAATTCTGTAGGTAAAAAATTACAATACATTTTTATTGATCAAAAAAGACAGTTTATAGTACTTATTCTAGTTTACGTAAAGTAGCTTCCCTCCTTTAAATGAAGCGAAGTTATTTGATCGACCTCCGAACCGCGTCACACGGGGTGCGTATTATGTATTGTAAAGAATGCACAAGTCATAGTAGCACCTGTGTCCCGCACTATAGTACTACCTACCTGCAAAAACGCTCGTGACATGAATATGGATGCAACTCTATTCCTAATCCATTCAACGTTCAGATTAAAAGTTTATTAATTTTGACGTAGTTCATCTCAGCCTTACCTACTTCCCAGTAAAGGGCACAGGCATATAGGCACTCTTAGAATGAGATGGCTTTGGCTGTAGTTTCCACGCGGGACACGTAGAGATCGGGAACTTGGACGTATTTAACTCGCGAAAACTAAATGCGAAAGTACCTGTTTGCTACCTCATCACGCTTGACAAGATTTAGTTATCTTGATACGGAGTTAGTTCTAGAGACCCTGGGAAAGACACAGGATAATTTTTATCTCGGAAAATTGCATAGTTCGCGCGATAAACAAATAGTCATGACATGAGTAAAACTACTAGCGTATTACATCCATACTATAATATTATAAATTCGAAAATGTGTTTGTATGTTAGTCCGTCTTTCACGTCGAAACGGAGCGACGGATCGCCGTGCTTTTTGGCATAGCGATAGTTTATGGGCCAAAAAACGACATAGGCTACTTTTCATCCCGGAAAAATGCAATTCCACGCGGACGAAGTCGCAGGCAAAAGCTAGTTAGTACCTACATATATAAAATAGGCAGTACGTCTTATAGCAGAAAATGCTAGCTCCTGCTGGAAGTTTACAAACGAATTCTACGCAGACGAAGTCGCGGACGATTATTTCTGTAACTTTCGTAGGACAAGTTAAGTTACCTACTTAACTTGCTGACGTCATTTTTATAAGTTGGGAAAAAATATCCAATAATTTGCATAACGTAATTCTCTTATATGTGTATGCACCATAAATTTCTAAACCAGAAGATTATAGTACCTATATAAGTAGCTTGGTAAAACTCATTTTCAAAAACGAAATCGAGTTGCTACCCTTTTGGGTTCAAGCGAATAAACTTTATTAGGAAAGTGGGATAAAGGTTTGATACAAAAAATCTACATTGTGAAAGGTCGCCTTGTGTCGCTTGCATTCTGACAAAAACTATCGCGGACCCTCTCATTTGAGTTTTTTATGTTTGATAGCAGCGTAGGCGCAGGTAGACGAACATCTCGCAATCTTTGTATATTTTATCGCCCCGCATATTTCTTTCTAAAAATATTATTTTCTTTAGATCAACTTTGGAAATTAGTTAGATGTATTATTTATGTTAAACTTTAAGCCACCAGCAGACCAAATGTCGGGTAGTTTAGTCTTGTTTTAACTCCGTAGTTAAAACAAGATAAAAAAAAATATTTACACAATTACAGTGCGTAAGAAATAAAAATAATTATTAGTACACAATTGAACTTAATCTAGGTTAAATTTTATATGTAGTTAATAACCTACTCAATTAAGACCTGTACTTATATAATTGTTAGCGTTAGTGCAAAAAAATTATCAATCAATAAGTCTCTACGAAACAATACAGTTTACGCTCTATTTTTTACATTTTATACAAGTTTATTTTACTTATTAAAAATTAAATTTTAATCGCAGATTAAAAAATATTTTTAATGCAAGCCTGTTTTGGTGACTGTACTTGCATATTCATCCTATATAGGTACTTATGTAAATTATGCATGTCAAATTTTTAGTCAATTCACTACTGCAAGTGAGTGAAATTCAGACAACGGTACAAATAAATAAAATAAATAAATATCACGGGACAATTCAGACCAATTGATCTAGTCCCAAAGTAAGCTTAGCAAAGCTTGTGTTATGTTATGGTTACTAAGCAACGGATAAATATAATTATATAGATACTTAAATACATATTAAACACCCAAGACCCGAGAACAAACATTCGTATTTCATACAAATATCTGCCCCGTCACGGGAATCGAACCCGGGAACTCAAGCTTCGTAGTCAGGTTCTCTAACCACTAGGCCATCTGGTCGACAAAAATATACTTATTACTAAATATACTTGTATAAAATGTAAAAAACAGAGCGTAAACGTATTGTTTCCTCGAGATGCAAACATGACAATGTCATCTTTATCATTATCATTAAGTCTCTGATTTACTTTTTTAAAATCGATTATTGCTCATGTAAATGTCGAACATTATATCTTAAAAACAGTCAAGAGCGTGTCGGACACGCCCAAGATAGGGTTCCGTAGCTTACGAAAACATTAAGTAATATTTTTCTAAGGACTGATTTCGTATTTTGTCTAACTTGGCTAACTTTAGGGGCCGCGCGGCCGCTCCGCGCAACGGACAACGTAATGTTGCCAGTATATAAAAAAGTCTACTACTGGCAAAAAATAAGTGAGCGTTTTAAACATTGACTTAAGTTGAAACATGCTGTCAGTTCAGTGCTGTGCTGTCACAATGACAATTAAAATTCAAGTTCGATAAGTTTATGCCGAGTAATAATGCTGTTTGTGACTACTATTTAATTATAATCAACGTTATAGTACTTGCGAACATTTCCATCCATTGATACAGTAGCCATGGAGTACATCAATAAGGCAATTATAATTATTATCAAGATTTTCTGTGATTTTTTTAAAGTTTTTATTCTCAATCGATTTGTTGTCATTTCAGGATTTCCCTAAACTAAAAAATGATAGATTACTGAGAGCAGCGTCAGGAAAAGAAGTCGACAAGGTCCCTGTATGGGTGATGCGTCAGGCTGGGAGGTATTTACCGGAGTTTCAGGAAGTGCGAGCGAAGCACGATTTTTTCACGGTCTGTCGGACGCCAGAGCTCGCGTGCGAAGTAACACTCCAGCCACTAAGAAGATACGAACTGGACGCATCAATTATCTTCAGTGACATACTTGTTATACCACAAGCTCTGGGCATGATTGTGGAAATGCATCCAGGTTTGGTAGGTATTGCTTTATCAAATTAGTTAATTTCGTAATTACTGCGTTTCTTAATAATTGATGATATCGAATTTACAGTATAAATATCTTTTCTAGGGTCCAGTTTTCCCACAACCACTTACCAGCCCATCAGAAATTGATCAGTTGCAAGAAGAAGGTGCTGTGGCAAGATTATTGTATGTGGGCAAAGCCATTACTCTCACAAGACACAAGATCGAGGGAAAAGTGCCATTAATTGGTTTCACTGGAGCACCGGTACAGCTATTATCATTATCAATTTAGTATTATATCTTTAGTGACCTTAAAAGTCAAGGATTTTTGCAAACTATCATATTATTTGATAAGTGCCAATGATATATTATATTATTATTGCATTGAAATTGAAGTATAAAAATATGCATGTATATATGGAATAGGCTCATTATTAGCTTACATTCAATACCCAACAGTAGAAAAAAAAACCCTATGTTAAATTTTTTGTATGAAGTGTTTGTGTGTTTGTCATATGCTAAAAAAGTAATCAGTAAAATTACTACACTACTAATAATTACAAGCTTTTCTTTAGCTTGCCCTGTTTATTTATTTGTTTGGGTCAAATCTTAGAAGCTAAATTTGACCCACTTCCTGCAGTCTGATTGAGTTGAAATTTGGCATACCTATATAAATCGGTGACAATACAATCACATCGTCTGACAGTGACATCCTGATAGTCCAGCCAGGATTGTCTCCGCAGGACGGAACTCCTCGACAATTAATGACAGCAACTTGAAATTTGGTATGGAAATGTAGTTTGGATGACAATGCAAGTACAGTCAACAAAAAGCTTGTATTAAAAATGAAATTTGTAACAAAAACTAATTTTATAAATAGAAACATATCTTTACTTATAAAATTATTGTTTAGTGTAGCAATTTTATAGATAATTTTAATATCACAAATGTTACAACATATATATGCCCAACTTATATATTTTTTTACATTAATTTCAGTTCACATTGATGGGATACATGATAGAAGGTGGCGGAAGTAAAACTATGTCCAAAACCAAAGAGTGGTTAGAGAAGTACCCAAAAGATGTTCATAAGCTGCTTAGTTTACTAACTAGGGTTATTATCGACTACTTAGTTATGCAGGTAATAATATTCATATTTTAATAATGTCTGCTGTCTCACACAATCTTAAGTGATCAAGTGGAAACCCAGAGTGTGTTAAATTAAACTAATATGTATTTACACAATTTTCAGGCTGAAAGTGGTGCTCAACTACTTCAAGTATTTGAGTCAAGTGCTGACCATCTCACAAGGGAACATTTCATTGAATTCTCAGCTCCATATCTAAAAGATATCAGAACTGGAGTGCAACAAAAATTAAAGGAGAAAAATCTCGAGGATGTTCCAATGGTAAGACATCAATGTCTTGATATTTATAACAGCATTTCGAAAAGTAGTAATTCTGAGTAAAAGCACAATATTATATGTAGAGCACTCATTAAAATTTTATCTACAGACAGTATTTGCAAAAGGAGGTGGACACTCATTAGACATACAGGCCAAACTAGGCTATGAAACTTTGGGTCTCGACTGGACTGTAGACCCTATTGAAGCAAGGAAGATTGTTGGAGAAAACATCACACTGCAAGGCAATCTGGATCCCCAAGACTTATATAAAACACCAGTATGTAATATGCATTATGAACACTATTTGGAATATCCTGTATGTTTTATAATAATTATGTTCTTCTTTTTACAGGAAGAGATCAGGAAATTAACAATTAACATGGTGCAGAAATTTGGCAAGCACAGATATATTGCCAATTTGGGCCATGGAATAACTCCTCAAACTCCATTAGAGAGTATGACTGCTTTTACTGAGGCTGTTCATGAAGCAGTTTAAATGAACAATACCATATTTTTAAGCAATATAGTACAGTTAGTTAGTTGTAGTTTTTTGTTACAATCAATTTGTTGGGATTAAATGGTATGTTTTCAATTTAGAATATTTTATTAAGAAATGGTTATGTACATCACAGGACGAATAAATTACATTGAGTATGTTGTTTTGGAGTTCTGGCTAGTTGCTGGCATATCTTCATCATGACTTCCAACCGATTTCTTGACATACTGAAATAGTAAAAAAAATGCTTAAGTATGTTGATAGTTGTTAATTGTACCAATAGCAAATGACACGACACGAGGCTTTGTGAATGTAGAAAAGTATAATCTTTTACTTCCAATATTTGAAGGATTATTTTTTTAATCATTGATACTTAATACTACTCAAATTTACTCTGAGAAAACAAAGAAATTAATTATACAGGCTGGCCCGCAACCTGCACGAAAAACTTAAGGGACAGATAGGGGGGTGGTATACTTACCAAATACAGACAAATGATCTTTTGAAAAGTGATACCAGTTTTGAGATGGTGGCGATGATGATGATGATGATGTGTTCCTGTTATGATGTCCTATCCTAGGCACTAGGGACATTTTCGAGATACATACTTCAACTATTCTAATTTTTTGAAAATTTTCAACCACGCTTTGTTCCTCAGTTGTGATGTACAGAATTTATAACTTTCTACAATTATTGTGAAAAATAAATGATAAAAAATACAGGATCACTAGTCAGCACATTAGCTTAAAAACATGGTCGTTTAAAAGACATTTAAATATAATAAATATTTTAATTTTGAAATATTTATATGAAAAAAAATAATGCTTAAGAACACTACAAATCATCATAAGCAATACTCAAGCTAACTTATGCCGCAAGCTGTATCCGGGACACCCTGTATATGTATATCCACATGTTTCAGATAAGAATTGAATGGAAAGTTTAATTTGAGTAAAAGTGTTTAAAGGCTATGATGAAGACGGTGTCCCACCTGAGGATTAACTTGTATCTGCTCATCCATTTCCTGGATGTACTGGTGCAGTTTAGTGCATGCCGCCATTTGTTGCTCCAGCACACACAGGGTTTCAGGAGATGCATACTTTTCCGGGCTGTCCAGGAATACCACCATGCCATCCTTCTGGTTTATCATAGCGTATATTTCGCCTTCCTCGATCTAGAATCGTAAATATTAAATTAAAAAGTTATAAACTAACCCCCTTATTCATAAACGACAGTCAAACCTATTTTAGTTAAAATGCCGCTAAAATTCGTTTATCCTTTGGGCCCCACAGAAAACCAGCGTTACTGCACATAATGTGCGGCAACACATGCTGAGTGGAGACCCTTTTTGGTATCCTGCCGTGTCACCTAGTAACATAGTTTTAGTGCTAGTTCTAGTCTTAGTTTTAGGTGGTACATTTTGGAGCCAAAATAAACTTTTCTTTCTTTCTTTCTTTCTTTCTTATCTGTCACTTCGACATTTGTATTTGTTAGAAAGGGACAAAGCATTTGTTAGTTAACATAGGCTTGTTAAGTTTTATGAATAAGGGGGTAATAGTCTTTTCCTGTGCCCCAATGCTTTGAAATGTGTTGGCCGAGTGGTTTGATCTATGGCCTCTCACGCAGAAGATATCTATAGAGAGCTGTTGCAACTTACTACAAAAAGGATAGTTCCCTCTTTTTCCTAAAGATGTCATCATACAATTGAAAATTTTGCTGGCCTTCCTAAATTTCCCAAATGGGGTAAACAGGCGTGATGTTTGTTTGTGTGCGTGCGTGCGTGCGTGCGTGCGTGTGTGTGTGCTGGGTTTCAACAACTCTTTATTATATTTTTTTATCTAAATGCGTCCGTATTCAATTGCACTGTACAACGACTGACAAACATCACATAAGTAGTGTGTGACAACGCTCTACGAAGCCAAAATAATTTCGGGTCTTCGCCCCACACCTAGCAACGTCGAAACGGCTTCAGCTGATCAAAAAACTCATGTCCACGCCATAAGAGCAACGGTGTGACGGGAATAAGAGATGATGGAAAAATGTTTGGCTCTTATTGCGTGGACATAAAGCGTCTTTTGATCGGCCAAAGCTGATTACGCCTTGACATATGTGGGGGGACCATTAGTATCAGTAATTGACATCAGTAATGAAAACAGTGAAATGGCCCAAGCAAGTGAAAGGTTCATAGAGCGTTTTCAAAGCATTCATCATCATCATCATCATCATCCTAGCCTATATACAGTACCCGGTCTTAAAGATTGCACATCGTTCTTTGGAAAGAGACTGCTAATAATGATGGCTAGGATGATGATGATGATGATGAGGAATGCTTCGAAAATGCTCTATGAATCTTGGGCTTGGGCCATTTCACTGTTTTCATTACTGATGTCAATTACTGTTACTAATGGTCCCCCCACATCTATAGACGCGGAATCAGCTTTGACCGATCATAGGACGCTTTATGTCCACGCAATAAGAGCGAAACCATTTCCCGTCGATACATCTTCGCTCTTATTCCCGTCACATCGTCGCTCTCATGGCGTGCGCATGTGTTTTTTGATCAGCCGTTATGTGGCCGTGATGAAGCCGTTTCCACGTTGATAGGTGTCGGGAGTAGAACCGTAAGGGTAATAGGAACGTGTCAGGCAAAAATACCTATAAGTATTCTTTGTATCGAAAAGTAGACTATGCCCACTAGCATGTTTCGTAACCAATCGTCGCCGTCGCGTCTCATGAACGCGTTTGACATTCCGTTTGACACTCCATCAGACACGTTCCTATTACAGTCAAGGCATGATACGGTGTAATGTGTAGAGACCCTTTGAGGTAAAGTACAAGTCATGTAAAAGGAAAATAAGACAATTGTGTCCAATTATTCATAAAATTCAAAACAATCTAATAAGAACATTTAAGTGAAGGAAAGTAACAGTAAAATCATGCGATAATTACTGTCTTTGTATTTACAGCATGGTTTTGTTATTTGTGTCAAATTACATTTTCAAATTACCATGTTGAGTATGTAACTCTCTGCCTGCGCTGGACCTGCGAGCTGCACTCTTGACGCGACATCGCTCAGTGAAAGAGTTAAGAATGTTTTTGTCAACCTCTGGATATTCTTTTTGTACATTGAGTTTAATACCTAGAATAAACAAAGACAAAAAATATTATTCTCACAATAGTTACTACACAAGTACAGAAATTATCACTCTGTGAAAAATTGTCTAATGCGAGTCACATTCTAATTTTATTTTTCGAATTATTTACGCACTTACTTGATTAACAATCCCCATATTCTTGTCCCTCACGAAAGTCTCGCGATGCTTTATAGCCGCATGCTGAGAAGTTGCCAGTTCGTAGTAAGCCATGGACAATGGTTTTAGGAATCTGCTTACAACTTGAGATGTGTATTTAGGCATAGGCAGGATCTAGAAATTCAAACAATACATAAATAATTTGAAGTAACCTGATGTTTCAAAGAATGATTGAAAATCGACTTGCTACACGTTAGTAAGTACTAGCCTACCCAACGAAGACCAAAAACTGCCTCTCAGGGGAAAAAACTCGTGTGTAAGCGAATTTTGGCATAGTTGTAGGGAATGGTGTTTTAAACCACATACTAAAAGTACTGATTGGTGTGAAGGTCCCATTTTTAGTTTTTCGTAAATAACTCGTAAACGCTGGCCCACAGCATGAAATGTTCTATGACATAAGTAATCTACCTACATAAAATTCTTTACAAAAAAGATTCTATACATTTTTTCTCTGAGATTAATATTTGACGAGATATGGCGGGAAGATGGACAAAAAAAATAAAAAAATTGCATGCTATAAAAAATTAGAAATAGCAGAATAAGCTGCCTATTGTCTCAACACCACCTAATGACTAATGATATTTTATGTAACTACTTATTCTTTGCAAATAAATATATTCTATTCTATTCTGTAATAAAAAAATAAGCACATTTCCTTAAGTATGGCGATGGATGGATGTTTGTTAATCTTTCACGGAGAAACTACTGAACGAATTTGTATGAAATTTGCCATACCGGTAATAAATATCCTGGATTAACATATAGGCTACTTTTTATTCCAAAATAATCTATGGTTCCTGTGGGATCAAAAGGTTTCAAAGTACATACTAATTCTGCGCGAGCGAAGTCACGGGCAAAGAGAAAAGTAGCAAATATGTTAATACAGGGTATATGTTACCCATATAATAATAGAAATAGAATAATAGAAACGTTTATTCGCTAATTCGAAAATACATATTATAAGTAAGTACACAAAATAAAACAACCATAAAATAAATATTAACGACAGTATTTGCGAAATCGCGAAACGGTCTCAGCTCAGCATAGTGTTGGCCGTAGAGGCCAACGCTGGTCTTCCGCTGAGACCGCTTGGCGACTTCACGGAAGGCGACATAAATTCAAAAGTAAATCTAAAAAGAAACAAATAGAAAGTAAAATAATTTAAATAACAATAATGAAAACAAACAGAACGCAAAACCAGACAAAAGACACGTGCACAAGAATAAATTATAAACATCACAGTAAAAGAAAGAGACGACACACCACTCAACCATCCATAGACCACAGACGTCGATATGCACAATCTGCCAACTGTCATGTCATATCCCATCTGTGGCCTATGCCGAATGTCAGTGTCACTGAACAGACTGGCTACTGCTTTAGATACCTACTGTGCTTGACTAACCTTAAAACTAATATTTAAAGACAAAAGACAAGTGTTAATAAATACTTGAAACAAATTGAAAAATAAGACTCAAAAGCCGTTAAGTGTCTGCACCTAACATCATTCAAAGGCATATGGCAAATTTCATGCAAATCCGTTCAGTAGTTTCTGCGTGAAAGAGTAACAAACGTCCATCTATCGCCATACTTAAAGAAATGTCCTTATTTTTTATTGTCCATCTTCTTCCCGCCATTTCTCGTGAAATGATCTCAGAGAAAAAATGGATAGAATCTTTTTTGTAGAGAATTTTATGTAGATTACTTGGCTTGGCTATATGTAAATAGAAGCCCAAAAGCCGGGCTTGCCTTATAAACCGAACAACGTCCAAACGAGAAAAAAAGTTCTAATACATACATACATACATTCATAAAATCACGCCTCTTCCCCAACGGGGTAGGCACAGACTACATCCTTCCACTTGCTACGATTCTGGCATACAACTCTCGCTTCCTCTACATTCATCAATCTTTTCATGCATGCACGTCGGTTTAGAGTACTCCTGACCCGACCTTTCTTCAGAACGTCCCCGATTTGATCGTGGTACGTTCTTCTAGGCCTTCCTCTCCCAACGTTCCCATTCACGCTCGTCTTATAGATCTGCTTAGTCAATCTGTTTTCATTCATTCTCTCAACATGCCCAAACCATCAAAGCATCCCTTTCTCAATCCGTGTGACTATACCTTCATTTACACCACAGCGTTCTCTTATCGCACTATTTCTAATTCTGTCACTCAGTTTCACACCTAACATACTTCTTAACGCTCTCATTTCTACCGCATTTATTCTACTCTGATGCCTTTCACCAGCACCCCTCTATGCACAGCCAGACGAGCTCTTTTGGAGATTTTCTGGCTATTCATAAAGGTGTGCAACGCTCCATTCACTACGTTACCAGCCTTTACTCTCCTTTCAATATCACTTTCACACTTTCCATCCCTAGTAAACATAGATCCCAGGTACACATATTCATTCACTTGCTCCAAGTTTTCGTCACCAATCCGGACACACACTTCCGTTTCGTTTCTAATAAAATCACTTTAATAATTTAACGCGCTTTATTTTACGTAAAATACTAAGAATTGCATAAGTAATCCGCGGCATGGCTAGTGGCGCTGCTTGCGATCGGCGGCGGCGCGGCGAGTCTACGCGGCGATAGTGGCGTACATTGTAAATAGCATGACATCTCGCTCGCTCTCGTGGGCTTTTACGGGGCTTCCAAACGCTCTCTTCATACTTAGGAAAACGTTAGTTTTGCAAATATCTATGTATAGCTGCATATGTAGCACTTTCTTTGCAATTTTGAATCTGGCTTACGGCTTAAGTTTGTTGCGTTTGGTTTGGAACGCAAGTGCGCGGGCGAGATGAATAACTTTTAACTAACTTCATGATTGTTTATTTCGAACCGTGGGCCGTAGCGTAGCGTTGTGATTTGATGCAATCATTTCAAAAAATAAATAAGTGCTTAGGTATTCTGGTTTTAGTGCGGTGTGTGCAGCAGTGCCTGTGGGAGAGAATGAGTTCGGAAACGGACCAAATTGTCCCTTGTGTGGACTCCCAAGTGTAGTGTAAATTTCTATCTAGTAATAGCATGCCTTCAGTGCGCTTTGGTAAGCTCGTCCAAACTGAAGATTGAAGTTTACGGCAACAAGATGGATGTAGGTACATTAAATTATAAAAAATACTAAAAACATATCTCTCGGCTTGCCATAGTCTGATACCCTAGGCACGCCACTGTTTTTTCTGTGGGCGAGCGTTTAGTTGTTTACGAAAAACTAAAAAAATGAGACCTTTACCCCCCCTGTAAGCTCCACCCCCACCCATCAGTACTTTTAGTATGTGGTTTAAAACATCATTCCTTACAACTATGCCAAAATTCGCTTATAGGTACATGAGTTTTTTCCCCTAATCTTCCTTCGTTGGGTAGCCTATAAGGAAAGGTTGAAAATCTACTTGCAACACTAAATTCTTCAATTAAAAAAAAGTTTGTTACAAAATTGTGTTGTAATTTATTTTGCCATTGTTCTCTGTCGCTTTGTACAATTATTTTTCCCAAATGTTTCAAACTTGTAAGTGATCATGATGCTGTACCTACTCGTAGATATGTCAAAATATTAAAAGCTCATTCAAAGATTATTTTGGTCAACATCTCTTAGAACACATGTCTATTTATTCAAAACTATTTAAAAAGCACTAAAATAAAACTTGTAATTAATAAGAATTTACCTTTCCATGTAAGATAAGTGAGACAAGAATGTATTTCTTATATGCTTCAAGCATAATATGGGACACAACCATTGCAGGAACTGTGACTACTACTTCAAAGAAATAGAGGGCTCTTTCATAATTCTTCATTGCAGTATAAATCATTCCTCCATAGTAATAGTAAAGGAGAAAATGCTTGGAATCATTGTTTCCACCCAACTGAAAAAGAAAACATGCCCATTAATTATCATACTCCCATAATTGTCTACTAAGCAACCGCGGTTACCACGAAAGAGGGCAGTTTGGGGTAGCCAAAATTCCCACAAAATTAAAAAAAAAAGCACTTAATTTGGTAAAGCAAAAAAAATCTGTTGATATTATTATCATTCATGTAGACATTTCCAATAGGTAAGTACATGATTTAATGAAATTGAATTGATTAAAAAAATGTGAATGTTATGTCTAAAATCTTCTTTAAGCAGTCTTAACCCTTTATTTTCGTAACTGAGGTCAGTATAATTCGTAACACAAATACATCACACTCAAACGCAAACATAATACAGATGATTCATATTCATATCATACATGAATTCTATTTTTTCATTGCAATAATAAATAAATAAATAATAATAATAATAATAATGTTTATTGTACTCAAAAAGAAGTGTTACAAGTAACATAAACTTTCTTAAGTTTGTACAAAAAGATCTTAAGTAAGTGGTCGAGCTTTCAACCCCTAAACTAGGTTTAAACCTGTGCCTTAGGGGCTTGAGTTCGTCCGAAATTAATGTCTTAAACAAACATGTTCTTGGACAATGTAACAGCACATTAATCAGTAGTAAAAATGAAATATATGACAAAAATAATAATAGGACGTCATCCCTCGGTGACAAGAATTTTGGTTCAGTAGTGATAGTTTTCAATGAGATGAAAGGTGGGATACTTACAATCTAACTGTAATAGTTGAGGACGATATATCATTGTGATTTTAAGTGTAGATATTGGTGCCCAAACACTCAAGTTATCTTTACAAACAAATTTTCTGTATCATAGTAAGATAGACCCTGAAGCCAATTCTGTAATTTGACTTTCACTTCGAATTTTGACAATGGGTAGATAGATTTCAAGTTATTAATTTTATTGTAGAGACGAGAGCCTTGTGCAGCATTCTGTCGACAAGCAAACGCCGTACGGCAGTGGTCGATTTTACATACAGGGTGACCTCGTCGCTTCTGGGAAATTATATTGTCGAGAGGCAACAGTGAGTGCTGGCGTAGTATAGTACGGAGTATATATAACTGTAAAATTTATAGAGCTTGGTCACGGATTCCGATATTTTCCAACTTCGATATAAAAGTACAGATAGAGACAGTGTCAAAGGCTTTTGAAAGATCCATGAAGATGCCGTAGCTGTGTAATTTAGTATCTAATTTACTAACAAGGGAGTTAGGGAAAGCTGTGACGGCATCCTCCGTGGAAATACCAGCTCTGAAGCCGAATTGATTAGGTGCAATAATTTTATTCTTGTTAAGGTAGGAAATCAGTCTGTTGTTTAGCAATACATCAGTACTCTGAATTTCCATACATTGACTAGCTTTTGCAGGTGGTAGGACCTTGTACAAGGTCCACCCGGATTGCTACCACCATCTTGCTCGCTAATCCTGCCGTGAAGCAGCAGTGCTTGCACTGTTGTGTTTCGGCATGGACAGAAAGACAGCCGGAGAAATCACTGGCACTTGAGGCACTTGAGGTATCCCATCTTAGGCCTCTAGGTTGGCAACATATCTGCAATCCCCCTGGTGTTGCAGGTGTCTATGGGCGGTGGTGATCTCTTACCATCAGGGTCTCCTGATGTGGAGTGGGTCTCCACTTGCTCGTTTGCCATCCAGTGGAATAAAAAAAAGCACTTTTGTGGCATTGTTACTAATCATCTCTTTTAATTACCATTGGTCAATGGTATACATTTTTTTTTATTCCACTGGATGGCAAACAACCAAGTGGGTCTCCTGATGGTAAGAGATCACCACCGCCCGGTATTTATGTGAAGAGCAACGCTGCTCAAGTTTCATGATGCTTGTCATTGTTTTATTAAATTTCTATATAAAAAGAAATGCATCACCTCAGAACCAATTCCAGTGACATCTGTGTCCAAGAACTCAATAGCTGGTTTCATGCATTTGGACAGCAAGCAAAGCTGGCACAAGTCTGCATGTATGGATGTCAGCTGAGAGTCAAAAAGTTGAATTTTCCTGATGGCCTTTTTCAGAATTTCAATACCTTTGATGGGTTGTTTGAGGTCAACAAGATGATCCGTTAACAAGTGACAAAGGTCTGCATCTGGAACATGAAATCAGTTATTAGTAAAGATGCAAATAATCCCTATTAATCACCTTTCCCTATGGCTATAATAAAAATAATGTTAGTAAACAGAAACCATAAAACAAATACAAAAAGCAGGCAGTGAAATAAGTTTTTGGTAAAAAAATCATTTTTAATACAAGCTTTTTTTGCTGACTGTACTTTTTGTCAATTCTACTTGCATTGTCACCCAAACTACATCTGCATACCAAATTTCAAGTCGATGCCATTAACCATTGAACAGTTCCGTTCTTCGGAGACAATCCTGGCCTGACTACCAGGATGTCACTACCAGATTATTGTATTGTCATGCGATTAACATATGTATGCAAAATATCAGCTCAATCAGTAACCGGGAAGTAGATCAAATTTAATTTGCAAGATTTGATGACAATCATCGGGACAGGTGAAACTAAATAAAAGCTTGTAAAAATATATAGTCTGATAGTGAATTATTTGTTTGTTTAAATCAATAATTGCATGAGTTTTTGTCATGTTAATTAACTTACATAGATCTGGTGCAAACCGCACTTGTTCACCATTGCAGTTGTTGATAAAATCATGGATCTGTTGAAACATAGTTGTTCTGTCTACATCATTCGTACCCTGAAAAAAAAAATGTGAAAAATATATTTTTTATTAATGCTTTGTTTTATGTTCTTGTTAGAACTGCACTTTTTCAAGCCCTATAGGGGCATAACACATCTCTCCATAGAGCAAGAGTGATCTCAATATATATCTAAATCCCTCTGAAGATTTGGGTGAATAGTTTGGAGATCCCCACTCCAGTTGTTTTACTTACTGGTGGTAAAGAAAATTTGGCAACAAGAACTGCAAGAACACCCAGAGAGTGTTGCTGAATGTCCAGTGTTTCCAAAACAGTGGTGAGGTGCGCACTGTTCCTCTGTAGAACTTCATCAGACTTTCCGATTATTTCACATAGCTCTCGAAAGTTGCCTGAATATATAAAACGGAAGATAATTGTTAATGTATAATCAGATATATTTGTGTTAGAAAATGTATCACGTATCATACAATTTATAAGCAATCATATGCAAAAACAGGACCTCAGTGATCCATATTCCCTACAGACCCACAGTTACAAAATGGGTTATGGTACGAAATACACAGCACACTACTCTTCATGTCAGCAACAAAGGTTAGTGCGCTACGGTTACTGAAATGAAACAAACCCCGCGAATAGAACACTACAACCTACGATACTAAATAATAATTAAGTGTATAGTACACAGTAAAGCTCCACTAACCTGATGCAGACATGGCTCTCACATTATTAACAAACTGTTCCAGTGGCGAAGCCATTTTAGGGTGTTTTGAAGCAACTAACTAAGGGGCTAATTTTTATTGCCTTTTGAATGAGTGCATCAAATAAATACCAAACACTGGAAAAGAGGAAAATAAAAACAATTCCGTTCCGTTTGTTTGTTCGTTTTCTTTTCTTTCTAGCTCCCTATAATATCGTCACTACTTAGAAAAAATCTCGTATCTCAAATCAATACGTCAACAAAATTGAACCTAGATTCAATATACTTAAAGTGCACTCAGAAAAGCTATCGATTTTGAGATACGAGTTTTTTTTTTTAAATTGACGAAATTCAGCAGGGCTACTGCGAAACTCGAAACTCGAAGTTCGTGCCGTGCGGTCCCCCTGATACTTATACTATTTAATACGAGAGCGAGAGGGACCGCACGACACGAACTTCGAGTTTCGGAGTAGCCCTGTTGCTTTCTAGGTCGGCCGCAGTCGGTTTCGTTCGATCGTTCGCTCGCATCAAGAAACGTCAAAAACCACCAAAGTCACGGCCGGTTGTCTTCATAGAAAAATACTCGCATTGTCTCTGACGGTTCAATTATAGAAAATGACAACTTCTACGTCCCCCGCGCCTCGTACCGCATCATACTTGTCACTTGTCATGTCAATGCTAACGACAATGTTTATTAGTATCTCTTATTATTCTGTGTTTATTAAGGTTTCAAAGTTGACCTAGTGAAGTTTTGCGTTGATTAATTTCCGTAGCTTATTATCTCAACGTTTGAAGGTGTATTAATAGCACAGAATATATAATAGTACTGACGAACAGAATGGTCACGCTCCGCCCCGCACCGGTTCGAGTTACCCCACCCCTCAAGCGCAGATTGCAGGAAAACCGCAGGAAAGCAGTCGGGCGCGCGACGCGATGTATGTCGGTCGCACCGTCGCACTCGCACGGCACTAAGTTCGGGATCAATAACTTTGCGAAATGGTGATATACTGTGCATTGTATGGGTGTTTGTCAACAGCCAAAGATAAGAAAAGGAGTTTTTTTCGATTTTCGAAGGACGAAAAAAGGTAGGTAAGGTACCTAACTAACTTTAATTAGCAACATGTACAATGTACTTAGGTGTTAGGTAACTGAGGAAAAAACCAATACCTAGGTTTAAAAGTGTGTACCTATAATGTATTAATAGACGTCTTATATTAGTAGGTAGGTATTTGTAAAATTGATTTGTTAATTCTCTCCTATCAATAGACCAATATATATCTTATCTACACACACTATACTAATTGTATAACAAATTGTCTAAAAGTATCGCGATTAATACATGAAATAACTAATTAGGTACCGAATAATTCTTTCAAGTTTGTAGTCATATATTTATTGTAATTATTTGTAATGTATAATAATAATGCTTAAATACATAGACAGACACATTTTAAGTAGGTTTAAATAAAAATATATGATTAACGATTACATTTATTTACACATCTAAGCCATACCTACATACCCTATAGTACTAGGGTTTTGCGATAGTCAGCCCTGTGTGTCTTACGCACACATTGACGCGTGTACAGACGTCGTCGTGCCTATGTAGATTCAAGAACGCGTATTTTGTATGGCGTGTCCGCCCTGTGATTAATAGCTTCCAATTATCTACAATAAGTGCTGTGTTGTGAGTTAAATGAGTTGTGAAAGTAGGCACGTAGGACGTCCAATTGTATAGGTTTCCAAAATCCGAGACAGAACTCAATAAATAGTTAGTGTTTAAATTGCGAGAGAAAGCGAACTACGTCTTCAACCTAACATTGAGATTGGTGCAACATAATAAATAAAATCTTAAAAGGCACAGATATGTGATTCGTCTTCAAAATAAGGTTATATCACCCAAATAAAAGAGTGCAAAGTAATATCCTGTTGTTTTTCTTGTCCCGGATTTTTAAACAAACTAAATAATGAATGTACCGAATACGGAGCCACAAATCTTTTTCGGCATAACAGACGATGTCACAGCCCCAAGAATTTCACAATTTTTTTTAAAAAAGTAACTGTGAAAATCTATAAGCGATATTCGTATGGCGATTTTTTTTCTATGGAAGTTACCGGTCTGAACGTTACTCACTACTACTCAGGCCAGTTACTATGAAACTGTGCAAGAAGTTTTATAACGTCAAAGTCTAAAGAACTTACATTTTCTTACTACACTGCGTCAACGTTGTGAAAGACTGCGAAAGCTGTCCACGCATTTTTTACAATACTTTAATCTCATTTTTGAGATTGTCAAGTCAAAATTGTCATATTGTCATTCTAGCCCGGCTCATTTTGATAAGACTTCTAAAAAGTCTACGTTAACTTTCTTGATCCTGAAAGCGCTAAGATATGTTTAATAAATCATGTTTTAAAACAAGGATCCTCAAATAAATTTTATGAATAAGCTGTTAGTTTAAATTACTACGTCTTCAACCTAACATTGATATTGTGGTTAAAAGCACAATATGTGATTCGTTTAAATAATTTATATCAAATAAAGAAAGTAATATTGTTTTTTCTTATCATTTTTACAAACTAAATAATGAATGTAGCGAATACAGCGGCATAACAGAATACAGCAAGAATTTCACAATTTTTTTTAAAAAAGTAACTGTCAAATCTATAATCATATTCATTGCGATTTTTTTTCTATGGAAGTTAAATCCAAAACGTTACTCACTACTACTCAGGCCAGTTACTATGAAACTGTGCAAGAAGTTTTATAACGTCAAAGTCTAAAGAACTTACATTTTCTTACTACACTGCGTCAAGTTGGAAATGACTGCGAAAGCTGTCCACGCATTTTTTACAATACTTTCATCTCATTTTTGAGATTGTCAAGTCAAAATTGTCATATTGTCATTCTAGCCCGGCTTAGATTATTTTGATAAGTACTTCTGTTGTAAGAAATATTTAAATAAGTAAATTATTTTTTCTTGAATTCAACCTCCTACCATCCTCAAAATGGAAAATGTTATAAGATATGTTAGAATAAATGTTAAAAGGTGTTTTCAATGATCAATGCCAATCTGGTCAAAATGGTCCAAAAATGGATCCATGCGTCTGAACTGCAGCCGGGCTACTACGAAACTCGAAACTCGAAGTTCGTGTCGTGCGGTCCCTCTGACACTTAAGTATACTATTTAATACGAGAGCGAGAGGGAAGGTACGATACGAACTTCGAGTTTCGAGATTCGTAGTAGCCCTCATCTCAGCCTATATATGTCCCACTGCTGGGCACAGGCCTCCTCTCAGAACAAGAGGGCTTGGGCCATAGTTCCCACGCGGGCCCAGTGCGGATTGGGAACTCACACGCACCATTGAATTGCTTCGCAGGTTTGTGCAGGTTTCCTCACGATGTTTTCCTTCACCGCAAAGCTCGTGGTAAACTTCAAATGTAATTCCACACATGAATTTCGAAAAACTCAGAGGTGCGAGCCGGGGTTTGAACCCACGACCCCCTGCTTGAGAGGCGATAGGTCAAACCACTAGGCCACCACCTAAGCCTCTATAAACCATGACTTGAAGATTTAGCTCGTGCCTAATTAACTGAAGACTTGGCCTCTACCTGGCCTTACTAAAAATACCAAAAGAAGAAAAAATACAATGAAGACTTGGCTGTATGGTGTTCAACCTTTGCCTGTTGCCCTAGAGGAAAGAAAGAACAATAACAATTAAAAAATTACAAGTAGGGATATCGGAAATGTAATATATCGATATCGGTATTATTTGCCAGAGAATATTCGTGCTCTAAAAATTAATTTATTTGGCCTAATGTACTTCAATCATCTTACATGTTAGTATAAAAAACATATTCCTTATTAGGATTTTTTAATAGTAAAACTAAAAAATGTTTATTGGTCTGAAAAAAAAAACATTCAAAAATTTAAATCGATATATCGACAAGTGATTACGTGTCAACGTGACGTGAGTGAGACCAACATAATAGCGTGTACATAAGTAAGACAATGACATTATTTTATTATCATTCAATGTTTTGAAAGTGAAAGGTTTGAAACTTTCTCTCCCACCACGTTAATATTGGCTAAATAAACAAAAAGAACATAATCAGGTTAATTTAATTGCTTTTCAAGGTAAAATAAATAGTCCACGCCATGTCTACCACCGAAGAATCTTTCAAAGACAAGTTAGTAAATTCATTATCGCAGCAATTGAGCGAATATGAATTATTAAAAGCTATGTATGACGATGAAATTGCTCTAACTGATAGTAAGGTACTTGAAGATATTACCAATTTTGTAGAGAGTACATTGGAATCTGAATACACACCTAGTCACTTAGATTTTGTTTTAAACCTCAATGTAGAGGGTTTAAAGTTAGAGATTAGTGTAAACCTGCCCAGCTTTTATCCAGGTGAAGAGCCTGATTTATATGTGAGGAGTAACCAGTTGAGTCGTCATCAAGAAACTAGCCTAAATACAGAATTATCCCAGTATATAAAAAATAACTTTGTAGAAGAAGTTTGCATATATTCTGCTGTGTCATGGCTACAAGACAATGTAGCGAAATTCAGTAAACAGAAAGTTGATAAATCAGACAATGTAGAGGTGTCTGCTGCATCTAAAAGTCCTATCACTGAAAAATTTGTCAGGCTGTGGATATATTCACACCACATATATAATAAAAAAAAAAGAGATGAAATAGAATCAAGAGCAAAAGATTTAAAATTAACTGGTTTTTGCTTACCTGGAAAACCTGGTATAGTTTGTATTGAAGGCCCAGACAGGGATTGTAAAGAATGGTGGTCAATTATTAGATCTATGACATGGAAGAAAATAGCTATAAAAACTACAGAAACATTCAATATTTCAGAACAAGCCAAGGCACAAAAGTTTAGTAAATTCGAGGAAATTCATTTTCCTAATTCAGCAGCTCGTAATAAGCATGCAGACATGAGTGGGCTTTCTAAATACATGGAAGAACATGGGTTAATCGACATCTTCAAAGATTTGTTTGGTCTAGGTGAAGTTTGACAGTTTTTTTTATTTCCTAAAAAAATTGGATATTTTGCTAGTCACTACGCAAGCTGCTGCTATCCTGCTAGAATATCTCTTTACACTGTTGTCTACTATAGACTACACTAGATAGTATAGGTACTAAAGTGAATATGATTATTACATTCACAAAATTAATTTATTTTTTGTAAAGCATTTTTATTTTCAATAAATATTGAGTAGCAACAATAATAGTGAGTAGAATCATGTAGAATAAATAAGTATATAAGATATGTGGGTAATTGTTTATTAACTTTGTAAATCATCTCATTTGGTCTCTTCATTACCTAATCAGTGTCTGAATACCTAACTACTCTTACTATCTATGAAATAACATTGAACTGTTATGTAACAGATGACTTATATTAAGTTATGTCTTCAAACTATTTATTACAATACCTATTGTCTTACAATGTATCATTTCACTTATTTATTCAAGATGTAAGTATTTAATATGTAAATTGACATTGGTGTTACTTACCTATTTACTTTATGCTTTATTTAAGTTATGAATTTACCTAATTGGAAATAAGCTGCCATTACATTTTGTATTATATCTGAACCCTTATTTATTTCTTACTTTTACAAGTTGAGTTGTTTACGTTTTTATGCACTTTGCTCTGTTGCATTGGTTTGGTAACTGTTTTAAAATTTGAACAACATTTCTGGTCTTTATAATTTTTACTTGTATAATTTAATTAATAAACAAAATATATTTTCTAGAGAAGTGAATTTTCACTACCTACTTGCTTATCAAAATAATAAACAACAATTACCTACCCTACCCTGGACATTGTAACTGTACAGTAGGTAGGTATGTATAGTACACTCAATGTGTCACTGTCGATGAATTGGATTCATCATCCCAGCCTATATACGTCCCACTGCTGGGCACAGGCCTCCTATCAGAACAAGAGGGCTTGGGCCGTAGTTCCCACGCGGGCCCAGTGCAGATTGGGAACTTCACACGCACCATTGAATTGCTTCGCAGGTTTGTGCAGGTTTCCTCACGATGTTTTCCTTCACCGCAAAGCTCGTGGTAAATTTCAAATGTGATTCCGCACATGAATTTCGAAAAACTCAGAGGTGCGAGCCGGGGTTTGAACCCATGACCCTCTGCTTGAGAGGCGATAGGTCAAACCACTAGGCCACCACGGCTTGAATTGGATTATGTGAGTGTAAACATTGATCTGGACCTGTAGTCTGTTATTTTTGTTGTAGCTGTTACTATACTTTGTGTTTATTCTTGCTGGCTCTAAAATAGCAAATAATAATTGAAATTTTCTTTTGTAAGGAGTTATATTTTAAAATAATGGACTTATTGTGTGCCGGAGTAAGCATAGAAAATTTAAAACATTACAAATAGACATACTTAGGTACAGTTTGAATGGAGCTATAGGGGTTCAGTCAGTTGAGTCAGTATTGTAAAATTATAATTTATATATGTACCAGTAATATACTATACTATAGGTAGAGTCATTCACGATGACGCGTGCCGTGCTTGTACAATGTCATTAATGGCTAATTTTGACAAAATCACGCGTCTTCGTGGATGGCACTAGGTATATATTTTTGACGGCTGGAAAACCTTGATTCCAAGCAAGGACCAGCAAAACATTGGGCGAGCATTTTATTGCCAAGCCAAGCCTAATACTACGAACTAGTGCAAAATTCGAACTTCGTATCTTGCCGTCCCGCTGATCCGCTGACGTGACGCTAATACTAGAGGTGAGACGTATTTACTGAAATAGGTTTTGGCTTGGACGCGTGAGTACGCGTTCCCGCCCGCGATTCTTTTAGCGTACGAGTATTTAGGAGTATGGCGGCGGCTGACAACGTTCCGCCAACTTTAAAACAAGCATTTATGTACATTATTGAAAAATTTATAAAAATTGCTGACAGTCCTAAGCCTGTATAAAGTATGTAGGGAAGGTTTAGTCGGTATTGAATATAAAAATTAAAAAAAAAAGAAGTGTGAAGACTGAACTATTACGCGGTAGTTCGATATTCGTAAAACTACTAAAACTAGTACGGTTTATACGCAATCACGGGGGGAATCATTTTGTTTACACAATGAGTTAAGTAAGTACTCGTAGATACTCGAGGACCTAGTCTTTGGATCTGCTCTTTTTGTGGACGCGTACTCGCAAGACTCAGTCCGCGTTTTGCCTAGTACGTGTCTCACCTCTATGAAGTCGAATTACTACTTAGTTGTGTATTGTGCTATAGGTAGTCATTCATGATGACGCGTGCCGTGGTTCTTATTACAATGTCATTAATGGCTAATAATGGCTAAAGAAATGTCACTAGCACTCGATGATTCCATTTTTGTAAGTTTACATTCGCACTCTTAAATAATGTCCACGGAAAATTCGCAAGGTTCCCGCCAATTTTTTTTTTTTTTTTTTAGTTTTTATACTTTTCTTGGCACCCCTACTGGCGGGTGTAGTTAATGTACGGCTTGTTAGTGCACGCTTAAATAATGCACGGCCTGATAATCCGTGATTATGTGCACGAATTATCATGCCGTGCATTATCACCCCGTACCGAACTAGCAGGGAACCAATAATGTACGCGCAATAATGTACGACGTGATAATCCCAAGCATTATATCTTCCGATTATCATGCCTTACGATTTCCGTGATTGAAATAAAAAAATACCTAACGAAGGGCGAGAGCGACGAGCGAGGCTACCGCCTCGCTCGCACGCCTTCGCCCTTCATTTACCCTAACCCTGCCGGGTCGAATCTGCTCCGACTATAACGATCTCGCTCGCTGCGCTCGCTCGATCCACAGCGAAAGGTCTATTCATTCAAATCGATTAGATTCAGATTATCACGTCGTACATTATCACTACGTACATTACAGCGCGCACAATATTTTGTACACCCTGATAATGCGCGACCATGATAATGTACGGCATGATAATCGGAATCAATAATGCTTCGGATTATCAAGTCGTACATTATTGCGCGTACATTCCGAGTTGTACACTATTGTTTCTCGCCAGTAGCAGATATTTTTACCCGCGACCCGCGATCTGTCAAATTTCGGATGGGCGCCAGGTTGGCCAACTACATACAAAGTTTTTTTTTTAATATACGGTTAATTATTGTTTTTGGTAGGATTGGTCGCAACAATTTTTTGTACGCAATCTGACAAATTTCATAAGACCGCCAGATTGACCAACCTAACACTAGATTTTTTTATAGTATGCAGGCTAACTTTAAAGCCTTAAGGCCCACTTGCAGTAAACACATAAATCTCGAGTTAGAGTTAAGCTCAGTTTAGTAGTGTCAAAGTGTATTGAACTGTCAAGCTTAAGCACAGAATATATAATATACTAAGTAACTTGCTTATTATTGATTAAGCTTGGATTAACTACTAAATCTAGATTTATTTTTTCCTGCAAGACGGCCTAAAGCAGAAATACTTGTGTTTCCTCTGTGTTGGTGCAATTAAAATAAAAAATCTAAAACAATGCAATAAAGGATTTTTATACATTTTTTCTGCTCTAGAGCAGAAAAGTCCGGCTTGCTTTGTGCTGGGTATTTAGTGCGGTTATGATGAAATTAAAGCATAGTTGGAAGAAAAAACCTTTTCATCTCTCCTGATCGGAGTTTAATTTTCATGGGTAGATAGCCGGATGGAAAATTGCGTTTTCATCTCTAGGGTGGAAGGTTTTTTTTTAAATTTTTTGTTTAGCCACGGAGTCGAAGACAATTGAGTTATGTCAATGACACTTTTTTACGTTACGGCATAGCCATCTAGATGCACGTCGTAACCAAGGAGCTTACATACCTACAACACTGGAGGTTGAACGCCGAACATCCGTTTGAAACAAGAAATTTAATCTTTAATACGCCATGAACATATTCCATCTCTTTCCTTAGTTAGGTTAAGAAAGAGATGGAAGTCATTCATGAAATGTGAAAGAAACTGTTGGAAAATATAAATAAGTAATAAAGATCACTCTTCTTCGTTTGGCGTTTAACCTCCAGTTTTGTAGGTATATAAGCTCCTTGGTCGTGACCAACTCGTTTTTATTTATAGTCGGCCGTGGCAAGCGGCCAGGTCGAAAAGGTACCGTTGGAGGTTGGGTATAAGTAAATTCAATTTACTGAATACTGAAATTCAATTTAATGTTATTTTCATTTTTTTGTACTATTTTACTTTCCTCACAGTCGAAATGAAAAGTAGTCTAACTCGGGTGAAATAGGTGACTTTCCACCCTTGGTTATCAATCTACTATTAATAACCGGTCAGACACAATATATATACTGTGCTGCTGTCAGGTGTCATTGGCAGTAATGGTTGCTATTGCTAACCAATTGCTAACCTAAAGCGACTTGTTTGTTGCCATCAAAGAGTAGTTGCCATTAAGCAAAAAAGTTTTTGTTTTTAAAAAACGCAGTGATTATATACTCTTTGGTTTTTAACCCCCGACGCAAGAAGAGGGGTGTTTGTTATAAATAAGTTTGATATTTATTGAGACTGACTGAACCGAGTTTTGTTTAAATTGTTAATTTGCTCAGTGAATATTTTTTACATTAAGAATAAATTTGCTTGTGACAATTCTATGTAAGTATTTTGATTATCTTTGATGTACACTGCGCAGTCAGTTATCATAAAAATAACTGTGCTCCGATTTCTACATCATGTATCATTGCGGAATGCGCCAAATAGAAGAGCGGCATGTCGCTAATCAAGTTGATCTCATGGTTTGGAGTAACAGACTTGATCTGCTGGCTCTGAGCAATTTCAAAGGTAAGTTTATTTTTGAGTACTTAGTTTTTCTTAAGTCATCTAATTTTTACATACATGCATGATTAAATTTACGTAATTATTCCAACTTCCAGGGGAAGTTCAAGTGCACAGATTGAATTGGCAAAAGGTTTGGAATTTGTCACCGCCAAAAGAAAATATAACCGTGCAAGCACTTGCTTGGAGACCTGATGGAAAGGTACTAGTAATGTATTTCTTTACTTATACCTACCGAGTGAAGAAGCTAGAGAGTTAAGTAGAAAGAAATAAGACATTACTAAAGCTTTTTAATGGAAAATTTGTTGCTTACGGACTACTCAATTAGCTTTGATAGATAATGAATAGAGCCCAGATTTTTATTGCAGTGATGTCACAATAGGGTAGTTTGGGGAATAATTGGAACGGTTTTGATTAATGCGGCTGTATAAATGATGATGATGATGTGTGTGTGAGGACGGTCCCAAAGACCATACACCGTCCAAAAACATCTACATGCAAAAAAACACCAACAACAAGCGAGTGGATATAAAAACATAACAAAATTTTTGATTTTTGTAATTACTTGTAATATGTTTTTTATATGGGTATTAAATTTTAATTTAAAGAAAGAAAATCATTTCTTCGTAACAACATGGGAAGATGGGTAGAAATAAAAATACAAACAAAATACAATAAAAAGGTTGATTGGCAGATCCCTGCAGGAAGTCCGCCTTTGTACTTTTTTATGTAACTTTTTTCTTTTTCCTTTTTGTACAATAAAGAGTATAAACAAACAAACAATAAACTCGCATGGTCCCAAATCAACAATCTGCCGGTCTTCCTTTCTCACACACACATTGTCATCATCATCATCATTTACACAACCATATTAATTGACACCATTACATTTACTCCCCAAACTACCCTATTGTGACATCATTGCAACAGAAATCCGGGGTCTAATAATGAAACAAAAAGCGGAAAATATAACTTGGTCATTATTATGAGTGTTTCAACTGTCTTACTTTCATGTTCACATTTCTTATGAAGTAGCTGTAGATTTTGATGTCATTTTTGGTTATTTTTTTTAGAAATCCAGTGTGTCTACCAAATCACTGTGAACTGTATCAGATTCTTCAGCCATTTCTATGAAAATTAAAATGATTTGGAACAAACACTCAAATAATAAATCAACTATAACCAATCTTTCAGGCATTAGCCATTGGCTACAGCTCTGGCAGTGTGCACATAGTGGATATAGAAGACAAAGAAATCCTTGATAAATATGAATTGGAGCAAGAGCCTTCAGAAGAGTTTGAGGAATCAAAACATTTTGGGATCACATGCATCACCTGGGCTGTTAGAGCAACTACTCTGGAAAGCGCCACAGAATACAATTTGTATGTAAGTAGTTTTTTTTTTTCATTCAACCGGATGGCAAACGCGCATGTGGGTCTCCTGATGGTAAGAGATCACCACCGCCCATAGACACCTGCAACACAATTTGAATAAATATTTTATTTCTGTTAAAGTTCTTATGTTGTTTAATTTATGTTGGCTTATCTAGGGTCTACGGGCACCTTAAGTGCTTTTGGACCACTAGTTATGCTGCACTATGCAGTAACTACCGATTAACATAATTCTTGTGATCATTTTCAACCCTGATTTAAAGTTGGGTAATGTATCTGTTTAAAAAAATGCTATTATCTTCTTTTATTGTTCGTATTGGTTATAACTTTGAAAATGCTTCACTTGAAATCGGTTGTAATTTTCCAGGATGATGCTTCTTTATTTTTACAAAAAACACCATCACTTAGTAGTGGTTACAAGAATCCAACCTCTGATGACAATGTGAAGGACTTGAAAGAGATGCAGGAACAGACTCAGCTCAACATGCTACTGGTCGGCTATGGCACTGGGCACATCTACATGAGTGTTTTTGGCAGATATCCATACGGAACCATCCATCTAGCACAAATTGCTAAAGATGAGTTTGGAGAGTTTAAAGTTCTGGACATAAACCTGTCAGACGACTTTAGTATGATGCAAGTGTTCTATTTAGATCGGACAACAAAAAGCCTCTTTGTGGCCCTTGTGAATACAAGTGTGTTATCAGCATATGCAGAAGAGATATTTACTGTTGCAAATAGGCACAGTCAGCTAACCCAGCTGTTATCTCACCTAGACCAGACAATGACATCTATAACTGAAGCTTGGGAACATATTTTATTAGAAATGGACACCAAAATGGCATATTATGCTGCATCAGTTCCAGAGGGAGGAGTGTCTGCTGATCTCTTAGAACTGCTTATGCTAGGTTTGTTTTTTTTCTTAATTAGTAATGATCAATGTGCAGTTTACATAGAACCTGATAAGGCTCACAGAAAAAATATATGAACAACAAAATGTATATTTTTAACCCCGGACACAAAAAGAGGGGTGTTATAAGTTTGACTGCTATGTGTGTCTGTCTGTGGCACCGTAGCTCTTAAACGAGTGGACCGATTTGAATGCGTTTTATTTGAAAGTAGGTTTTCTAGCGATGTTACACATGTTTTATCAAAATCAGTTCAGCCGTTTCAAGATCATCAGCTCTTTTGTTTGCTGCGGTAGGAATCTTAGACGCATAATGGGTATTTACTTTACTTTCAAACATATTTGGGACCTAAAATTTGAAACACCCATGTATGCTATATAACTATGCAAGATTATGGAATTCTCGGCCTGATGCTGCAGCCAGGATATCCAGAACACTAGTAGGTACACTCTTGATAAAACCATAGCAGATATATTGTGTTTGGATTCGTTTTGATCAGTATTTGATTCTACATACAATGCAATGGTGGCAACAGGATGAGCTGATGCTGCAGCCAGGATATCCAGCACACTAGTACACTTAAAAAAAAATAGCACATATGTCGTGTTTGGATTCGTTTTGATTACCCTTATTCCCCATACATAACCAACTTCCATTTCCAGCACTGGGAGAGGACAAATACTTCCTACTCCAAAACGTTTTGGAGTAGGATTTTTTTCCCTTGTACAAAACCAACATCATGGCCGTTAATGTATGAGGAAAAATAATTCATAGTACAATACCCGGTCTTGGAGTAGGATTCTATAATGCCTTGTACAAAACAAGCTTCAGTAAAAAAGCATATTATACAGAAGCTTATTTTCACAATCGCGTTTTTTCCCAATATTAATCGACACAGAAACAATGTCGACGGAGCTCCTACTTTTGTGTAGTTTTGGCGCTTCGGGCCGATGCAAACTTAACATAACCGAAACCTACCTATGTTTGTGTCGATTAAACTTTGGAAAAAACGCAATTGTGAAAATAAGCTTCAGTAAAAAAGTATAGTTCTGTAAAAGGCATTAAAGAATCCTACTCCAAAACAGGGTATTATATTATACACTATGAGTTATTTTTCCTCGTAAATTACCGGCCCGTGCCGTGACGTTGGTTTTGTACAAGGAAAAAAAATCCTTTCACAAAACCGGTTTTGGAGTAGGAATTATTTGGCATCTCCCAGTGCTGCTAATGGAAGTTGGTTATGTACGAGGAACAAGGGTTTGATTAGTAATTGATTCTACACAATGCAGTGGTGGCAACACGACGAGCTGATGCTGCAGCCAGGATATCCAGCACACCAGTATACTCTTGAAAAAATAATAGCAGATATGTCGTGTTTGATTCCTTTTGATCAGTATTTGATTCTACATACAGTGCAATGGTGGCAAGTGCAGCCAGGATATCCAATACACTAGTACATCGAAAATACAAACTGAGACATGGATGCACAGAAAAACCAGAAAAAGAGACCAGCGCTGGGAATCGAACCCAGGTCCTCTGCAATCCGTGCTGCGTGCTATAACCCCTACACCACACCTACACACACCTACTAGTACACTTTAAAAATAAATATACCAGTTTAAAAACATGAAATAAAAAAAACTTAAATTTAAAAATCCCGACACTAAGAAACGCCTGAAAAAAAACGCCGCCAAAAAAGACAACTAAAAAAAAGTGAAAAATAATTATGCACTACCTAGCTGTTGCCCGCGACTTCATCTGCGAAGAATTCGTTTATCCCTGTCTCGCAAATTTTGCGGGAAATCAGCAATAATCAGCATAGTCCCCGCGGATAATCGAATTTTAATACTTTTTGGCGGCTTTTTTTTGTGTTGGGGGTTTTTAAATTTTTAATTTGTGATTTAGATAAATTAAATTAAATGTGCAAGTAATAAAAATGGTGAGGTTATACTTATTTTTGATTTCAGGGGTACCTTCCGATGAATTGGAGTTGTTTCTTCTTCAAGAATTAACAGCCAAGGGCTTGAAAAAATTTGGAAGTTCAGTAGAATTGAGTTATTCAACAATTCAGAAGTTAGTTTTGAAGCAACTCAATATTGTTGGACAAAGCTTGACATATTATCTTTCTGAACTCAGAGGTCTTGCGAGGATTCCAGATCGATATAAGGTTATCTTTATGTTCATAAATGTTTTTTTTTGCTTAAGTACTTTTTATTAATCTGTATATTGTTTGATTTCTGAAAAATAACCATTTCTTGCAGATACTTGGTATTGAAGAAGCCACTGTGAGTGAAGCAATCAAGGCGTGCTGTGCATTTCTCAACAAAAGTTTGGAGCTGCAGCAAGTAATTGACATATCCATGCGGAACTATAAAGCATTTTTCAGATGGTTATTTGTTGTGATTGTTCGATTGCTCGATGAACAAACACCAAGTGAAATAGTCAAGATTACACAACAAGAATTAACACATATTGCAGAGTTTCTATACAACTTTGACAATATTCCTGTTGACAATGAGGGTGCGCCAGAAAAACCAGTAAAATTTAATCTGGAACGATTAGGGCAATATCTTCTGGACCAAGATTTAACAATATTGACTGACAATGATGATAATCCTTGGCATAAGTTTCTTGGGGAAAATGCATGCTTGCTTAAAGATAATGAGACCATTTTCTCGATGTCAGAGTTTCGTAAGTTTTCCCTTGTCCAACAACAAAAATTTTTGAAAATGGCTATCCACAAAGTGTTTGATGTCACTGATAAAGATACTGGAAAACACTTTTCAGTTTTGTATAATATCAAATGTTATGACGACAAAACAAATTCCTCAATCAAAGATAACATAAGGGTATCTCAAACATTTGATCCAACTCAACAGAGGTACATGATGGCAATCTCAAATAATTCAAATGAAAGTGATGGTATATGCTTCATGTCTGTTGCTATCAAGGAAAAATCATGTGTTGCTTCAGCAATAAAATATTACATTACATCGAGTTTACTACAAGAGCCAAATAAAGAAGAAATGGAAATAGAAAATGTTGCGATATTGGACCTTCAATTCTATTCTGCTGAATACCTCTCTGTATTGATAAAACATCCACATAACAGTGAAAGTACTATATTTGTGCAACTGCCACTTAAAATTGCATTAGATAATGCTAATGATTTCAACATCAAAGCAAAATCCTGTTTATTCAATGATAAAATATCTCGAAGAAATATTACATCACTACTGGACCAGGGTATTTATACAATTCTGGACAAGATGGATGGTTATAGAATAGCTGTATCTGGCGGTCGTAAAGTTGCAGTGGTTCTGTCCAAGAGTCACAGAAAAGTAAGGGTTTATGAAATGGAGGTAGATGGGGATGATGAAGACGAAACCCTAGACTCCACACAACTATCTCTTTCAGCAACAAATGACTCATCATACAGAAGCGATCAATGAATTTAATTTAAGGTTATACTTTGGGATTAGTACCTAATTTTCTAAACCTAATCCAAGTCACATGCCAATGCCTTAATTGATCAAGTTGTATGAAAAATGAAATAAAGCAGGTGTTTATATAAAAAATATTATTAAATTAATTAGTCCTATTACTAGTTATACAATTACATATATAACAATACATTAGTTACCATATACATATCGATAATGTTATGATATAACATGATAATCTGTTAAAAAGCAAGCCTATAGAGAATTGTATTTTAACATTTTAAACAAATCATATTAAACTGGCTGGTGACTTAATTTGAATATTTTCAAACACGGAATTAAAATCAGTGTCCAAGCCGTGATTGTCTATGCCATAGAAAAGATGTTCTGATGATGGATTCCTGCTGGGGCCAGCAACTGGTTCTTTTTTGGAAGTAGTTGTGGTTGTTGGATTGTATATTTCATCACCATCTTCTTCTTCTGTATCATCAACTATCAAGAAAAATAAATATCCATCAATACACAACATGTTGTATGAATCATAGAGATTACATACTGATTCACATTTTGGAGGTTAAAAATTACCTGCAATGATAGAGCGTCCATCATGTCGGTTCCAATCTTTCCTCAGTTTCCAGTATATTACGGCACAGCTGATCAACACAATAATAGAAACAATTATAGCCACTATCTTCACTGCATCTATGCTGGAGAATGTTGAGCCAGAGACTATCATCTCCACTTCCCCAACTGAGATACCAGAGCCATCAAGCTTTTTTGAAATGCATCTGTAGGATCCTGATTCTGCTGGGGTAACATGCTACAACATAAATAAGAACAAGAATTTCAGCCAAAACCCACATGTTAGTTTATGGTTATGAATTCTTATATTATTTGCTACCCTATTAAAGACCGTATAGCCTACCGTTTCTGACGACCGCAATCACAATAAAATGACAGATTTCTGATTTCACATACAAAAACTGTCATTTGATTGCGATCGCAAGCGTCAGAAACTTAAGGCAATACGGCCTCTGGTCACACAGTATATTTCTGTTATATTTTTAAATAAAGATTTTAGATTTGTGTCATTGATTTGATTATCTATTCTATACAATTGGAAAGTTTCTCAGGTAAAAAAATATTATTCTATGTATTTATTTAGTCCTTCAGTTAGATTATCAGAAAATATTAGACACAAAATTCTTCTTTTGTCAATCAAACGAAAAATTACAAAGATGAAGCATGCCCAAGTTCGGAAATGGGGGCTTGTGATGTCACGGTGAAAAACTGTCACACGGCGTGACTTCACAAGGAACTTTTGTTGTTAACTGCCTGCCTATATCTTCATCAAACATCAATTTTTGTTTAATTGACAAAAGAAAAAATATTATAAGTGTGTTAAAAAGCAATGTGTTCATTAAAATACTTACATTTATATGAAGTTTTCCAGATAGCACTTCATACTTGTATTTACTTTCATCATAGTAATTTTCCGGGCCAATTACTTTATCTTTACCAAACAGCCAGAAAAAGAAATTGTGGTTGTAATCATTGCTGTTACAAGACAACACGGCAGTCTCACCAGCAGTCACTGTCTTCACAGTTGATTCTTTTACTGACAGGTCAAGTGCTGATGGTATACCCATTGTAGACAAAAAACGTATTTTCTGTTTACCCAACCTGTTATATCATCATGGTACTTGTTGGAGTGACTGAAGATTTTCATATATGTAAACATCTATTGTGACACTGAATGTGTGCCAAGTTTAAATTTAACTCTCTACAGTAAACAGTCACATGCTCCATGACTGTGCAGAGAGGAGCGTTTATTCACATTAGCATGTATTGCCCTTCACATACACCATAAAATTATTTTACATGTGGAATGTCCAAGCTTTTTTTTATTAGGTACTTAGTACCTACTGCTTCCACTAGAATGTTTTATTAGGTGCATGAACACCTCAACACTTAACACAGGTAGCAGCATCCAAATCGGCGTCATGACAACATAAATTGGAAGATTTCCTTTTGTGTATTCCAGTTTGATACAAATAATGATTTGTGCTGCCATTTTTAATCCTATTGCTGCTATGTACCACACATGTTATTAATTGTGCCTCTAAATCTCTCGATACCATTTCTGCAGTGGGATATCATATGGAACAAGACGTAAATTAAAAGAATGCTATCATAAACCCACATAGGAATAAAAACGATGAACCAGTTCCAGTGCGTTCTAGATTCTAATCGAAGACAAAGCAGTATGAGGAACACTAAAAATATAAACCACGTGAATAGAGCTCTGTGAAGTATAGCCATTTCGCTGTTTACTATTAATATTCTGAGAAACTAAGCACTAAACTAATAATAGAATTGTTCTTATTAAAATAAATAATAGGCAAATATACTAAACCGACATTTCTGATTCTGACGTTTTCGATTGTGACATTGACAGTTAGGTAGTTAAAGTTTTTTACGTTCATTTTCCATTTAACGACAAGCTCAGGAATCTTAGTCCAAAATTCTGAAGCTATGACTTGAATTTTCGTGATAATGAAAAGTAAATACGGTATTTACTTTTCTAGAGATGAGCAGATCATGACTTTGGCCGACTAGCCGATCAGTCGGTTGTAAAGAAGCCGACTAATCGGCCGACTAGTCGGCCAAGCCAATCACAGCTTCGGGAATTTTCGTGACGCTTTGTTAACCAGCTAAAATGGGCGCAATCAAAATCACATTAAAAATTGAATCACGAGACCAGATTTATCGCTTCAAACGAGCGACTAGAGACTGCATGTGGCGGCACCCCTGATGTGGATGCATGGAAGGAAGTTTGACATTTACAATTTGTTTGATTTGACTTGGATTTGACACTTGACAACCTTTGCTGACAGAGTAGCCTAGCCGGCTAAATATATTCGCGAAATTATTAAATAATTCAATGACGTTAATAGCGTACTTTTAGTCTTAATAATGATAGTACAATTGTGCTTATAGTGACCACTATTAAATGTTTATTTATTCCTCTTTAGTAAGTAACCTTTCGTATTTTATTACTTACTTAGTACATTTTCTGAGCTTGCTTTATTTATTTTTATTTAGTATAATAACATACATAATAAGACTAAGCGCACTTAGCGCACTGTTCAGTCATCTACGTTATGATTTGGCAGTTGTTGCAAACCGAAATATTGTTGCTAAAGAACGTAAAAATAAATATTAATTTTCTACCTTTCATAACGTGTCTTGTCGTCATATTATAACTCAGTAATAATGAATCGTTACATTGTATTGACCACACAATCTGCTAAGTACATCCCACCTTCACGTCTAAACCGCTGAACCTATTTAGGCCAAAGCCGCACTACGGCTAAACCGCCGCGGTTTTTAACGCGTGATTGTGAATCAAGTAAACTACTGCAAGCGAGCGCACTGGCGGTTTTAGTTTGTATAAAAAAGTTATGAGGTTAAAAACGCGGCGGTTTGGCTGTGTGGCTTCGGCCTTAGATTAAATTCGGCATGCCAGATAGTGTGAGATAGGATATATTAGTGATAGTGACATAGGACAGTTTTAATCCTCGAAAATTGCATAGTTCCCGCAGGATAGCAATAAATAAATTCTATGCGGACAGAGTCGCGGGCAACGCTAGTGCATCAACTTATTGGAATTGATTCTGATATCCACTTATATTATTTACGAATAAGGAAAAATCAAGATTCCAATTACACACTAAAAGTTGCATTCAGACTAAATGACCTTTAATTTGTTCATTATGTATGCCATATCTATGCTTCAGGGTGTGATTAGACAGTAAAGCTTGCAAAAATTTACATTTCAGCCATTCTACTGACTTCAGTTCACAGGAACTGGTGGCAGTTACACACAACTCTCCGTAAGCCAGTGGTACTATGATACCACTTTCAGAATGGACTCTGGATTATCCCCATTCTTCGCTTGGTTGGAATATGTATTATCATTTGTGGCAAACTGTTTGCCCAAATGTTATATTTGACAAATTTAAATTATGCATCTGATATGACTATATATTCCAAAGATTCATCTGTGATTGTCTTAGATTTTATTTACATTGCCAGTGCAAAGAGGTAAGTAAAGACGGTAAGGTAGAGGTTAATAAAGTAATATGCATTTTTTTTATTGAAATAAA